>NC_090293.1:39723509-40035862 GCF_037392515.1 Haliotis asinina
ATAAGCGCGTCTATCATAGGGGTTATTCGTCATACTCCACGCTTTATCTTGGGGAAGAGGAGCACTTATTTCCTTCAATATTCGTCTCGTTTGATAATAAATATGAAACAAAATAACCGCCTTACTCAGTTCGTCTATACCGTAGTCTGGTGTCACACCCGACCCTGTCGTCGCACACCACACAGCAAAGTTGAGTTGGTTCTGCCAAAACTGCATTGGGTTTTGATTCCAGTTTACCACTGCCTGCGCGTTATTAACGGACACGACATATTTTTCAAAGATATTAATAAAGGTTGTTTTAAACCCCGTACCATCTGCATTCACCACGATTTTCAAGTGTGCTAAATCCATATTATAATATATAAATTATATATTATAATATGTACATAACACTTCCAGGGATAACGAGCGGTGAGGCCGTTCAGCTGACGCACGCGATCGATAACACGTCAGGTCAACTCGAAGTCGCACTCTGCGATATCACCTACCTACCGCAATGGACTAACATTAATATCAGCAACAATAAGCTGTTCGTCAGTGGAACTCGCAGCCAGATAACTGACGGCTACTACAGCGTGTGCTCTCTCAACGACGAGGTCTTCAAACCCCTGGGAGCCGAACTCAAGATGAACGACTCAAATGGCACAGTGGTGTTAATCAACAACGGAAGAACCTCCTTGAGGCTCGGCCGACCATTAGCGAGGATACTCGGTATGTCTCCTGACGAGATAAAACCAACAACAACCGTCACAGGCACTAAGTTACCCGACCTAGTACCGTACCGAGAGCTGTACATTCATCTCGGTCAGGTGAGCACAACGTATAACATTCAAGGAGGTCACCCTTCCACTATACTGAGAGCAGTGCCGGTGAAAACTGAGAAATTCAACGACGGTAGAACCGAGTCGTTTTCACCACGGCAGTATAAGAGATTAACCCAGGGCAACATACCTGAGCTGACAATATCGGTGTTAGATATAAATCATAATCCTGTAAATATAGGATACCTCAGCTTAACACTTCATGTAACATGACCAGCGCACAAGGGCCCGGAGTGAAAAAATGCGTCAATATCGGGATCTCCGACCTCGGAGACACACGCGGTTTCGACGCTCCCGGAGTAGATGGTAAATCGTATGCCTTGCAACTGAAAAACAACATTTACAAACGCGTTGAAATCCCCTCCGGTGGAACCCTAAGTGATATGATAGATACCACAAGAGCAACAGTCAACACTAAGTACGCCCTTGTCAACACCGGTGATAATAATTGGGTAATATACCCATCGTTCGGGGGTAAACTGTTCGACTTAGACGATGTTGAGAGCACTACCGTCGTCAAAAACAAACCATATATACTCGTCTTCACCGAAGATGACAAGTGGGTGTTGTTACCCGATAACGACGACTGGTTTCTCAATATTAGACTCGTCTCCCCTTACGTGTTCACGGATAACAAAGACAACCACCTAAACAAAGTCGTGAACAATGGAATCCTGCTCGTGGCTTACGTCCCAACTCAGAGACGTAGCGTAGTCGTCAGCCCCGTCAACAATATAGCAGCCCACATGCTATCGAGTAAACCGGCCATACAAAACGTGAAATTGCAGTTGGTGTCTGAATTCGAAGGCGTGACCAAGATACTAGAGAGTCTACCGGCAAACTCAACACTGTTCATCAAAGTCTACCTAGGGGAACCATCGGTGAATGATGTCGAGATCGTGAAGGGGATCAAACTCGGGTGGGTGAAACGACACCAGTTTCAAGTTTGCAATGTTTACGTGCGGACGGGTGTCGACTCCAAGACCAGTCTGCAGGGGGTCAACGTGATCGTGGAAAATAAGATATCACTAACCAAGATCTTCCTGCCTGACAACATACACTTCATAGGTATGAAGTTAACCCATGAATTATTATCAGAAAACCAGTTGGAAATTATATCGTAATAGTATAATAATGACCAGTCATCGTCCCAACACTACGCTTAACGACCTAGGAGACACGGAGGGATTCGATCAGCCTGGTGAGGAAGATGAATTATACATCCTGCACTTCAAAGACAACGTGTACAGACGGGTGTCGTTATCAGATTTAAAAGAGCCTGAATGGCTGATCAACTTAACACTCACCTCACCTTATATCACATTAACCGAACATGGGACTGTCGCTAAGATTAGGAACAACGGCATCTGGGCCGGGGATTTCATTCCGAATAGTGTATCCATAGGAACTACTAATACCGAAAAAAATAGGTTAAGGAGTGAAGTAAAAAATAAATTAACATTTAGCAATTATCCTGCTAACTTAAGGCCTGATATATACACCCCTTTCACACTCATCATAGAAGTCTTATTTACGTTTTTACAACATGAAAACATCTCAAGAGTACACCAAATTTTACCCGGGGTGTCAATACACTGGTTTGACGAACACACAAGAAAATATTGTCGTATTTTTATACAACAGGATACCCACGGGGGTCCTATAAACCGCTTAATAAACCTCAGTGGGGTTTTTATTACAACAGGAAATTCTATTAGCCTCTCACCTATTACCCTGACTAGTAATCTAGACCTTATAGACTTCAAATTAATTGATAGAATATTAACTGAACCCCAATTAAAATATCTTTCAAAATATACATTATAGGATGGGTCTGTACCTAGTCGTAGAGGAAGTAGCGAAGACGCTGGAAACCGTAGATGGGTTCCGCTTGAGGCAGTTATGTGATGTGAAACGTCAACTAGAACAAGACCGTGACACGCGGAAAGCACTATGTAAAAAGTACAATAGAGCTTTCAATATCGTGGACGGGGTTGACACTACCCTTATGGCAAACAGCATGGGACTAGGGGCGGCAGGTGTTGGATTGTTAGCTACCATCGTGGCTGCCCCTTTAGTGCTAGGTATTGAAATAACGGCTGGGGTGACAGGGTTGGTAGGGTTGGCGCTTAAGTTAGTATCACGCAGACTTAATCGTAAGGCATTGAAACACGACGAGATCAGGGTTCTGGCCGAAGCAAAGCTGAACACAGTGAGTGAGCGAATTTCCACGGCACTCTCTGACAGTAAGATCTCAGAAGAGGAGTTTCGTTCAATCCTATCTGAACTCAAAAAATATAACGGAATGAAACAAGATATTCGGTCCAAGTCTCGTAAGTCTGCTATCAGCGAGGACGAGAAAAAAAAGTACATAGAACAGGGGATACAAAAAGCCCAGCAAGCCTTTATTATGAACACCAAAGAGATCGTAGGCGGTTCACGTTAAACTGTTTCATCGATATAAACATGATATAGGGGAACACGAGGGCGATAGCCGTAAGCGGGCCACCGATCCTATATGGTCAGTCAAAACTTACAACATAGATAAAGTGGATATGAAAGCCGACGAACCTAACTTATACTACTTGAGGGGTGGGCCGGGTAGGGGGTTTGTAAGAGAAAAATTATTGATCGTACCGTACGGCACAGTATTACCTCCTACCAAGGCACAGTAATTACCGCCAACTTTTTTGTAGTAGGGGTAATAGTAGCAAGAGCTAATGGCCCAACCAAAGCCTTATTTAGTAAATAAGGCTTTGTAGAGACATTTCTTGAAAGTGAGCCAGAACTATCATTCCCTATACTACTATTCTGCTTCATCCTACAACATGCTGCATCAACCTACAACATGCTTCTTCATCCTACAACATGCAGCTTCATCCTACAACATGCTGCTTCATACTAAATGCTTCTATATCTTTCTACAACATACTGCTTTATCCTACATGCTGCTTCATCATGCTACAAACATTGCTTCATCCTACGACATACTGCTTCATCCTAGTATTCCCCTACAACATCCTGCTTCAGCCTACAACATGCTGCATCACCCATCAACATGCTGCCTCATCCCATGATATACTGCTTTGTCCTACAACATGCTGCATCACCCTATAACACGCTGTAGCACCCTATAACATGCTGTAGCACCCAACAAAATGCTGCTTCATCCTACTAAAAGCTGTGACATCCTACACCATGCTGCTTCATCTTACTACATGCTGCTTCATCCTACTACATGTTGTGACATCCTACACCACGCTGCTTCATCCTACTACATGTTGTGACATCCTACACCATGCTGCTTCATCCTACTACATGCTGCTTCATCCTACCACATGTTGTGACATCCTACACCATGCTGCTTCATCCTACCACATGTTGTGACATCCTACACCACGCTGCTTCATCCTACCACATGTTGTGACATCCTACACCATGCTGCTTCATCCTACCACATGTTGTGACATCCTACACCATGCTGCTTCATCTTACTACATGTTGTGACATCCTACACCATGCTGCTTCATCCTACTACATGTTGTGACATCCTACACCATGCTGCTTCATCCTACCACATGTTGTGACATCCTACACCATGCTGCTTCATCCTACTACATGTTGTGACATCCTACACCATGCTGCTTCATCCTACTACATGTTGTGACATCCTACACCATGCTGCTTCATCCTACCACATGTTGTGACATCCTACACCATGCTGCTTCATCCTACACCATGCTGCTTCATCCTACCACATGCTGTGACATCCTACACCATGCTGCTTCATCCTACCACATGTTGTGACATCCTACACCATGCTGCTTCATCCTACTACATGCTGCTTCATACTACCACATGTTGTGACATCCTACACCATGCTGCTTCATCCTACCACATGTTGTGACATCCTACACCACGCTGCTTCATCCTACTACATGTTGTGACATCCTACACCATGCTGCTTCATCCTACCACATGTTGTGACATCCTACACCATGCTGCTTCATCTTACTACATGCTGCTTCATCCTACCACATGTTGTGACATCCTACACCATGCTGCTTCATCCTACTACATGTTGTGACATCCTACACCATGCTGCTTCATCCTACTACATGTTGTGACATCCTACACCATGCTGCTTCATCCTACCACATGTTGTGACATCCTACACCATGCTGCTTCATCCTACTACATGTTGTGACATCCTACACCATGCTGCTTCATCCTACCACATGTTGTGACATCCCACACCATGCTGCTTCATCTTACTACATGCTGCTTCATCCTACTACATGTTGTGACATCCTACACCATGCTGCTTCATCCTACCACATGTTGTGACATCCTACACCATGCTGCTTCATCCTACCACATGTTGTGACATCCTACACCATGCTGCTTCATCTTACTACATGCTGCTTCATCCTACTACATGTTGTGACATCCTACACCATGCTGCTTCATCCTACTACATGTTGTGACATCCTACACCATGCTGCTTCATCCTACCACATGTTGTGACATCCTACACCATGCTGCTTCATCTTACTACATGCTGCTTCATCCTACTACATGTTGTGACATCCTACACCATGCTGCTTCATCCTACTACATGTTGTGACATCCTACACCATGCTGCTTCATCCTACCACATGTTGTGACATCCTACACCATGCTGCTTCATCTTACTACATGCTGCTTCATCCTACTACATGTTGTGACATCCTACACCATGCTGCTTCATCCTACTACATGTTGTGACATCCTACACCATGCTGCTTCATCCTACCACATGTTGTGACATCCTACACCATGCTGCTTCATCCTACTACATGTTGTGACATCCTACACCATGCTGCTTCATCCTACCACATGTTGTGACATCCTACACCATGCTGCTTCATCCTACACCATGCTGCTTCATCCTACCACATGCTGTGACATCCTACACCATGCTGCTTCATCCTACCACATGTTGTGACATCCTACACCATGCTGCTTCATCCTACCACTTGTTGTGACATCCTACTACATGTTGTGACATCCTACACCATGCAGATTCATCCTACACATGCTGTGAAATCCTACACCATGCTGCTTCATCCTACATGCGGTGAAATCCTACACCATGCAGATTCATCCTACACATGTTGTGACATCCTACACCATGCTGCTTCATCTTACTACATGCTGCTTCATCCTACTACATGTTGTGACATCCTACACCATGCTGCTTCATCCTACTACATGTTGTGACATCCTACACCATGCTGCTTCATCCTACCACATGTTGTGACATCCTACACCATGCTGCTTCATCTTACTACATGCTGCTTCATCCTACTACATGTTGTGACATCCTACACCATGCTGCTTCATCCTACTACATGTTGTGACATCCTACACCATGCTGCTTCATCCTACCACATGTTGTGACATCCTACACCATGCTGCTTCATCCTACTACATGTTGTGACATCCTACACCATGATGCTTCATCCTACACCATGCTGCTTCATCCTACTACATGTTGTGACATCCTACTACATGTTGTGACATCCTACACCATGCAGATTCATCCTACACATGCTGTGAAATCCTACACCATGCTGCTTCATCCTACATGCGGTGAAATCCTACACCATGCAGATTCATCCTACACATGTTGTGACATCCTACACCATGCTGCTTCATCTTACTACATGCTGCTTCATCCTACTACATGTTGTGACATCCTACACCATGCTGCTTCATCCTACTACATGTTGTGACATCCTACACCATGCTGCTTCATCCTACCACATGTTGTGACATCCTACACCATGCTGCTTCATCTTACTACATGCTGCTTCATCCTACTACATGTTGTGACATCCTACACCATGCTGCTTCATCCTACTACATGTTGTGACATCCTACACCATGCTGCTTCATCCTACACCATGCTGCTTCATCCTACCACATGCTGTGACATCCTACACCATGCTGCTTCATCCTACCACATGTTGTGACATCCTACACCATGCTGCTTCATCCTACCACTTGTTGTGACATCCTACTACATGTTGTGACATCCTACACCATGCAGATTCATCCTACACATGCTGTGAAATCCTACACCATGCTGCTTCATCCTACATGCGGTGAAATCCTACACCATGCAGATTCATCCTACACATGTTGTGACATCCTACACCATGCTGCTTCATCTTACTACATGCTGCTTCATCCTACTACATGTTGTGACATCCTACACCATGCTGCTTCATCCTACTACATGTTGTGACATCCTACACCATGCTGCTTCATCCTACCACATGTTGTGACATCCTACACCATGCTGCTTCATCTTACTACATGCTGCTTCATCCTACTACATGTTGTGACATCCTACACCATGCTGCTTCATCCTACTACATGTTGTGACATCCTACACCATGCTGCTTCATCCTACCACATGTTGTGACATCCTACACCATGCTGCTTCATCCTACTACATGTTGTGACATCCTACACCATGATGCTTCATCCTACACCATGCTGCTTCATCCTACTACATGTTGTGACATCCTACTACATGTTGTGACATCCTACACCATGCAGATTCATCCTACACATGCTGTGAAATCCTACACCATGCTGCTTCATCCTACATGCGGTGAAATCCTACACCATGCAGATTCATCCTACACATGTTGTGACATCCTACACCATGCTGCTTCATCTTACTACATGCTGCTTCATCCTACTACATGTTGTGACATCCTACACCATGCTGCTTCATCCTACTACATGTTGTGACATCCTACACCATGCTGCTTCATCCTACCACATGTTGTGACATCCTACACCATGCTGCTTCATCTTACTACATGCTGCTTCATCCTACTACATGTTGTGACATCCTACACCATGCTGCTTCATCCTACTACATGTTGTGACATCCTACACCATGCTGCTTCATCCTACCACATGTTGTGACATCCTACACCATGCTGCTTCATCCTACTACATGTTGTGACATCCTACACCATGCTGCTTCATCCTACCACATGTTGTGACATCCTACACCATGCTGCTTCATCCTACACCATGCTGCTTCATCCTACCACATGCTGTGACATCCTACACCATGCTGCTTCATCCTACCACATGTTGTGACATCCTACACCATGCTGCTTCATCCTACCACTTGTTGTGACATCCTACACCACGCTGCTTCATCCTACTACATGTTGTGACATCCTACACCATGATACTTCAATCCTATTACATGTGACATCCTACACCATGATGCTTCATCCTACACCATGCTGCTTCATCCTACTACATGTTGTGACATCCTACTACATGTTGTGACATCCTACACCATGCAGATTCATCCTACACATGCTGTGAAATCCTACACCATGCTGCTTCATCCTACATGCGGTGAAATCCTACACCATGCAGATTCATCCTACACATGTTGTGACATCCTACACCATGCTGCTTCATCCTACTACATGTTGTGACATCCTACACCATACTGCTTCATCTTACTACATGCTGCTTCATCCTACTACATGCTGTGACATCCTACACCATGCTGATTCATCCTACTACATGCTGCTTCATCCTACTACATGCTGTGACATTCTACACCATGCTGCTTCATCCTACTACATGCTGTGATATCCTACATCATGCAGATTCATCCTACTACATGTTGTGACATCCTACACCATGCAGCTTCATCCTACTACATGCTGTGACATCCTACACCATGATGCTTCATCTTACTACATCTGCATTACATTCCACTATGCTGCATCTGAATACAACACACTGCTTCATCCTACAACATGGTGCTTCATCCTACAACATGGTGCTTCAGCTTACAACATGCCTCTTCAGCATACAAAGTGCTGCTTCACCTTATAACATGCTTCGTGATCATACAACATGCTGCTTCACACTACAACACATTGCTACAGCACACAAAACACACACTTATTACACAACTCACTGCTGCACCCTACAGCATACCGCTTCATCATACTAATTCTCACTACAAATTACTGCCTTACCTTATGAGACAGTTTCACCCTACAAGACAATGTTTCATGCTTTTGAAGATATATGAATGGACTCACTCTCTTCAGACTCTTCTTCCTCCTGGTCTTTGGAGTCTTTCCTTCTCAGGCTTCCCTTCTTCTGAAACATGTAGTGTTCATGCACATGTGTGGAGAAAGTCAAGCTTAGTGCTGCCACCACCATAACCATGACCAACAGCAGAAGAAAACGATTATGGAAATTGTTCCAAAAGGACATTCCAAAATGAAATCATCATGTGACACTAACAAAGACTAGACAACTATGAGTGTGAACTTCATGTTATATAATCAACTGGGAAAGGGTGTCAGTGTTTGAGTTAAGTCTCATTAAAACAATCCTCCAGTTGTATCATGGCAAAACCCATTATAGAGATGTTTTCTCTGTAATGTGTGTCTTTTCATCATAAAATCTACACCAGACATTCCTTGTGAGCACCGGCTGTGACCTAATCTTGGTGTTTACAGAATATTCACATCAAGAAGTATGAATATACCCTTGTTCTTTTCCCAATAACAGTACATTCCAGATACCTGAGGTTTCAGGTGTTGAGAGACTGATCATGATGTAATAGAGAATTAATCACAGTTGTATGATAGTTCCTTTGAATGCCTCTATCACATAACAACCAGGATATGTACATAGGGACATAAAGGCATATATTTTTGTCATGATGGCACTTCATCTGAGGGAGATTACTTTTGTCATGATGGCACTTCATCTGATGGAGATTACTTTTGTCATGATGGCACTTCATCTGATGGAGATTACTTTCATTAAGAGTGCATATTCCCTCTAAGACACAAAAAATGCTAAATGGGAAATGTCGGGTAATCTGAGTGGTGTTACCACTAATTACACCTATTATAAATTAATTAACTGACCATCAACTGAATGACAAGCAAGCATTGTCACTTAGGTGACATATAATCCTCTGCTGCAAATTATAAAATCAAATTTAAAAAGGAATGAAAGTGAATGTAATTTAAGATGAAGCTAAGTGTCAACAAAAATATGACCGTCAACCTCTCTTGATATCTTGCTCTTCAAGACTAACTTTCACCTTGACACGAATGTCATAGTGTATATAATATGTAAAAATAGTAATAAAGGAATTGCTTATTGGAAAACATTCAAGGGAAGTCTTGAAGGTCTTAGAAGAAAATCCAGTGAACTGTTATTGAGATATCTCCCTGACTGAAGGCACAAAAGTGTGAATGGTCGACCAATTAAATGCTGTTTGAAAGTTGACAACTTTGGTTTACAACTAGAAAATATCTGATGATCACTTGAGAACTGTAATCATCTGCTTTTCTGCTGTGTTCCCCCTCAGAACCCAAAGTAGGAGAGTAGAAAGTGATGGGGCTTTCTGGTTCCTCCAATCCATATAAAATACTTTGGTTCTGTAGTTTCCACATGGTCTAATCTGCCGCTGCTGTCACATGGAATCATTTCCTTAACAGCTTTAATACCATTCCTGAATGATGACAAATACTAGCTTGTATATGTCTTGAAACTTCCACTTTCCACCAGATAACAGAGGCTCCCATCTGGTCTTGTACATCTGTCTTCAAAGACAGTACAAAAAGGATTTGGAGAAACAGACTGGATTCTGGTAGATATTCCGTGCCTTTACCTCTGGAAAGATATCTACCTCTATGTTTGCAGACAGAATGGACACAGTATTCCTCCTTGGCACTGGAAATAGGATCTACCTTTCCATGAGGATGGTACGAAACAAAAACTGTCCAGACTGAATATATCTCCCTGTGGTTAGATCCCAACTTCCAGATGTAGAAAGGCATTATAGATTTTAGCAGTTATGGAGTTAGTGGAAGACTGGAACTTCCTGTTGCTATCCCAACTGACCTTGCTAACAACTGAAGCTATAGATAAGACTGATATCTTCAATGAACCTTGTCTCTGACTAAAGACAGAAGATGAACTCTTTCAGAATTCACAATAAGTTTATCTGTGTTTGATCATAAGATCATCTTGTGTTTTGTCCCAGTGTCTTGTGTATTACATACAAGATTAGCTTGGTACAGCCAAAATTCTAAAAATGTGTCTGCAGGCATAAACTTCATAGGATGAATTATGTGACAAACTCTACCAACACATTATGTATGTCAATAAACAATAAATCTTTAACTTACCAGTGATGTCTGTTTTTCGTTACTCTTGAGATTTTTAAATGCTTTTTTCCACATGCCCTTGATAGCTGATGACGACTGTGAGTGTTTCATATCAGACTCTTCCTCTTGCAGGTCAGTTCCCTCCACAACCGACCCATTCTGCTTCGGCATGACCATGTCCATCTGTACATACAACATACACCATGTACATATATCTATAGTGAAGGGTCTGTGTAACCATGTCCATCTGTACATACAACACACACCATGCACATACATCTATAGTGAAGGGTCTGTGTCACCATGTCCATCTGTACATACAACACACACCATGTACATATATCTATAGTGAAGGGTCTGTGTAACCATGTCCATCTGTACATACAACACACACCATGTACATACATCTATAGTGAAGGGTCTGTGTCACCATGTCCATCTGTACAAACAACACACACCATGTACATACATCTATAGTGAAGGGTCTGTGTCACCATGTCCATCTGTACATACAACATACACCATGTACATACATCTATAGTGAAGGGTCTGTGTCACCATGTCCATCTGTACAAACAACACACACCATGTACATACATCTATAGTGAAGGGTCTGTGTCACCATGTCCATCTGTACATACAACACACACCATGTACATACATCTATGCTGAAGGGTCTGTGTCACCATGTCCATCTGTACAAACAACACACACCATGTACATACATCTATAGTGAAGGGTCTGTGTCACCATGTCCATCTGTACATACAACACACACCATGTACATACATCTATAGTGAAGGGTCTGTGTCACCATGTCCATCTGTACAAACAACACACACCATGTACATACATATTTAATGAAGTGTCTGTGTCACCATGTCCATCTGTACATACAACACACACCATGTACATATATCTATGCTGAAGTGTCTGTGTCACCATGTCCATCTGTACACACAACACACACCATGTACATACATATTTAATGAAGTGTCTGTGTCACCATGTCCATCTGTACAAACAACACACACCATGCACATACATCTATAGTGAAGGGTCTGTGTCACCATGTCCATCTGTACAAACAACACACACCATGCACATACATCTATAGTGAAGGGTCTGTGTCACCATGTCCATCTGTACATACAACACACAACATGAACATATATCTATAGTGAAGGGTCTGTGCCACCATGTCCATCTGTACATACAACACACACCATGAACATATATCTATAGTGAAGGGTCTGTGTCACCATGTCCATCTGTACATACAACACACACTATGTACACACATCTATAGCGAAGGGTCTATGTCACCATGTCCATCTGTACAAACAACACACTGGGTGCATTAAATGCCTCCAATCTTATAATGAGGCTGAATTTGTTTCTCTGGCAAAACATATTCTTAGCTCTATAGATATATACTGTAAACCAGGAATTTTTTGCATTGATGATATTTTGTGATTGAACAGTTAATACCATAAATGCGACGATAAATTTTGCGAGTTGTAAGACTTTGATCAGTATACTCCCTTTGCCATTTTATGTTATGAAAGCAACAACACTGAAGCCTCACTTCACATATGGTGATTGCTTCCTGTTGCTTTGTAATACCACGCAAGCGATACACAAGTACTGTTAATAGTGGGCCCGAATGCTATTGTTATGTTTTTTGCACAAGCACTTTCAAGAAGTGGGTGATTATATTGGAGTAGGGGCATTCATTTGTTACATGTCATTATATCCCCCAGCTGGGAGACACGAGGGGGTTCCCATTAGATTCCCCCTCCCCCTTTTATATTTTCATTTTTGCGTAATTGGAAAATTATTATTAAAAGATTTCTCAAATAATATCTATGGTCGTCTTTTACCCAATGTGAATGGCTTTCCGCATACATTCAGTTTGTCGTTTGAATCAGCAAAAGTATTGATCATTGACATGAGAAAGCAGCTTTAAACAAATGAGACGATTTATTAGTGAGACACAATAAACATCGCATTTTTCGCATAAATTTAGCGCCCCGTAAAAATTTCATGGTTTACAGTACACACTTTGAATATTAGCAATTCCCAATGACCAATGAACATTGCTTAGCAACTTAGGAGCCACATTTGCCCACATGTGTAATCATGTAAATAATTGTATTGGTTTATTCCATAGTTAATGTGAAAATCAAGTTTTCTATAAATCTCAAATCTAAACACATTCCTGTTTTTACTGATCAAAAGTGTTAATAAACTGATACCCTTTCAGTTCAAAACAATTTCACATGTAATAGAGTTCACTTGTACTAGTTCAGTGCATAATTTTGAACAGCAGGATTGGAAAATCCATTAGAGAAGCCTGTTCAGTAGTTGTACCATGAGTACTGGGCTTACATGGTATACCATGTTAATAATCACTGTGTGAATCCATGTGGGATTATAGATGTTGGATGGAGTACTGATTTTTAAGATAGTCTCTTAAAGGGAGGGCTATGATCATTGTGATGCTTTTGACATCAGCTTCACACCCTTAATCATCTCAATTTCTACGCATATGTATCCAACGTTGCCATGTTAAAGGTTTTCTTATTTTTATGACAAATATATAGTATTTTAGACAGAAATCCCAGACACATGAGTCAGCAAACTGATCCACCATCTGCAGCTGGAGCAAATGTCTGTGATTATCTGATGAACAGCTACTGACTGCAACACAGCCCTGTCAGGTCCACCTGCAGTCAATAACCAGGCACGTCTAGATCGCAACAACATCCTCACTAGCCTTGCTTGCTTCACCTTAACATGACCACAGTCTTCTTTAATGATACAGCTGAGTTACTTCACAGATGTGCAGCAGAAATACATGATGATGTGTAGGTGCCATAGGAAATCACTGAAGATGAAGATACAGGTATACCCTTGTCTTGTGTTGATGTAGTAGATATAGGTATTCTCTACCCTTGTCTTGTGTTGATGTAGATATAGGTATTGTCTACCCTGGTCTTGTTTTGATGTAGATATAGGTATTGTCTACCCTTGTCTTGTGTTGATGTAGTAGATATAGGTATCCTCTACCCTTGTCTTGTGTTGATGTAGATAGAGGTATTGTCTACCCTTGTCTTGTGTTGATGTAGATATAGGTATTGTCTACCCTTGTCTTGTGTTGATGTAGATATAGGTATTGTCTACCCTTGTCTTGTGTTAATGTAGATAGAGGTATTGTCTACCCTTATCTTGTGTTGATGTAGATAGAGGTATTCTCTACCCTTGTCTTGTGTTAATGTAGATAGAGGTATTCTCTACCCTTGTCTTGTGTTAATGTACATATAGATATTCTCTACCCTTGTCTTGTGTTGATGTAGATATAGGTATTCTCTATCCTTGTCTTGTGTTAATGTACATATAGATATTGTCTACCCTTGTCTTGTGTTGATGTAGATATAGGTATTATCTACCCTTGTCTTGTGCTGATGTACACAGAGGTATTGTCTACCCTTGTCTTGTGTTAATGTACATATAGATATTGTCTACCCTTGTCTACGTTCTTACAGGTATTGTCTACCTTGTCTTGTGTGGATGTACAGACAGGTATTATCTAACACTGTCTTGTGTTGATTTAGATATAGGCATTCTCTACCCTTGTCTTGCCTTGATGTAGATACAACTATTCTCATACACTTGTCCCTGTTATTACTTTCTTTGTTTTGGCAACTACATTTTTCACATTCCTTGGCTAATAACTCTTCATCTTAATTCAACCCAATAATTACTCCACACAAAATATGCTCTTAACTGTCAGGCATGAGAATATAGACTTCTCTCACCATCCTAAAACATGGAGGCCTTAACCAACTGACTGGATAGTTTGAGCCTTCTGTAGTTATTGCATGTACTTCCATTGTTGGGGTTATCTATCGCACATCCTTTGTCAAGAGACAAACAATAGTCCAGCTAGCACAAGGGTAGGTGATTTCGGATCACCAACACAACCAATACTGTTAAGTGCTGACATAGCTCCCCTTCAAGACTATCTGGCTAAGGCGCAAGGCTAGTGATCCAGCGAGGCTGAGGTTTCGGGATCGAGCCCACCTGTGACCGGGTGTAAAAACCTTGGAGTCAACTTTGTGTGCAGACTCTTTCAGTGTTGTCACAACCCCTAGTGTACAGTACACAACCCTGTGCACTTAAAAGAACCCATGAATCCGTTGGTATATGACCAGATGGTGGCCACATGAACACGTGCATACACATAGTTGCAGGTAAAGCAACGTGCAGTAAACTTGGACAAAGTGCTGTGACTATGTGTCCCAGTCCACCCAGCTGTCAATTGGGTACCTCGTTAGGATGAGAGAGCCACAATAAACTCGGTGCGCCTAGTGGCAGCAAGAGTTGTATACTCCCCAGGGAGTTGAGATTGAAATATGATATGCTGTTGAGATTGACATCCGGTGATCGAGGGAAAAATACCAGCGCCTTGAGCAAGCACTGGTGCATGGATATGTGCGCTATATAAATATCCAATCTATCCAATCTATCTATCTATCTATCTATCTATCTACTTGTAATAGTCAAACTTATACATAATGCAATCCACTGACTCAACTTCCACTGGAGTTACAAGATAGAAAAACACCATAAACATCCTGAAGATTTTCAAATCAGAACTGAAGTCATACTGTTTTAAGAAAACATCCAGTGTCTAACTTTTCATTCTCAAGTTGTTTGGAGAGCTTTTGAGTTGGAACTGGTGCTTTATAAATGTTTTGATGATGATGATGATGATGATGATGATGATGATGATGATGTGTGCAGTTATCAACATCTGCAGGCCCTTGTGGGTTTCAGTTAATAATCTTTTTTCGATAACTGTAATCTTACCCTTGTTTTTACCCCTTCCCTCATGTCAAGTGGGAAATAACAGTATTGCAAACACTGTCTAGATACACAGTTAACTGCCTCACCTTGTGGCAGAACATTATAATAGTCACTGGCACACTTCTTAACATGAGAGAGAGTATGAAGTTGATTATACTGAGACAATATTCAAAGACAAGCAAAAATTGTGTCCAGGGACACGGAAGACCTGCTGCTGTAGGAAGTGTTCACCACACTGAGTGCGCTTTGGTGATTCTACTAAATAAGTTCAATAAACATCTCTGCAGTTGTGAAATGCACACCTTTCAAGTCCCAGCTAAATAAAGCTAAATGAGTTTTGTGCTGTGTTTTTTGAGGAGAAGTGGATAAAGTACACCCCCTGTTGTATGAGACAAACAGGATGAATAGAACCAAATTCAACTAACTTCAAACAGCCGTAGAAGTGACAAACTTAAGAACTTGCATAAAAAATTATGAAATGCACATCTTTAGAGTCCCTATGAAACACACGTAGAAGTTCATTCAATTCTGTTAAACAGTTCTGTGGAGAAGTGGGTAGACTTTGTCCCCTTGTCCCCTATCAAACATCTTTAAACTTACATAAAACCCCCCATTAAATACAAAAACAAAATAGGAGATGCACACCATTAGAGTCCCAAGAAAGACCCTGTGTAAGTTCACTGAATTCCACAGAGAGTTTTTTTTGTGGAGAAGTGGATAGAGCATATTCCCTGTTTCATACCTATGGTACAACATACGAACGGACGGGGAGGGTAACCCTATATGCCCCCAGCTATATATGATCAAGGCATAAAAATACTTACATAACATATATCTAAACTTGTGAATGCAGACAAAATGTTTCTTTCAGTGATTATGCAAAGAATCCCAGAAAGCCTTTATTTGATTGCTGTGAACACAGCGTTCCTGCAAAGGGTACACCCGAATCCCCAATCTTGTGTGGTATCACTCAGCCATATGGCAGAAGATAATTTAGTACAACACACACACACATTCAGCAGATTTATTCATTAGCAACAATCTTAAATGGTTATTGCCTACTTAAAACATTATCTGTGAAATATGCAATGAGAGATAATGGTATAGCTCTTGCACTTGCTATGAACTGTATACGACAGTGGCTCGAAAGTCTGTAATAACTGGAGATACCAGTGTGTAGTTGTACAGATATTTTCTTACACACAGCAAAAAGATTCCCCAGCCATATATTTGGACAGGCAATAACCATGTCAAATAAACTGCCTATTTGCTGTTAAATTAAAATCATGCTATTACAGATATTTATTAGAGTGCGTGTCTATGCTGCAAAGCCTTCATTGTCAATATGTTCTGGGGAGGTGAAAGTGGCACAAACAGTCAAGTCATATCTTCACAGATATCCTGTTGTCTGTACTTCACTTTCACAATGCACTATGAGCTATATCCTCATTCTTAAAGGGCAAATGTGCATAAACAGGAACAATTACGGATATTGTTCGTAAATATTAGTAAGCTTACCCTTTGGATTATGGTTGCCAGTTTCCTGTGGGTGACACAGATATAAAAATGAAAGAGTTTAAATTTTTTCTTCTAAGTTATAGCTATGTGTAGTGTATGGTATACCTAAACTGTTACATGGTTATTTCCCTTAGCTGTGACGTCACAGCAGTGATCGCAAAAACATCCACATGATATTTTCTTTCTTATTTTTTTAAAACTATATTTTCCTCATACACTTTACTGGGAGGTGAGGGAGGGTTCTAGACCCCATTATCCAGAGGTAAGTTTACAAATAATTACCAACAATATCCTAATTATGTTGTAAATATTCCCTCTGGATTGTGGTTGCCACAATCACACATATTAGGATGGAGGTCCCCAGTGAATGAGGCACACGAATACCACTATACCTTGGAATCCAAATTTTCCTTTTTGGGATAACTATGGCTTCGGTAAGTTCCTGTTTAATATTTATGTCACAATATTATCTTGTTAACATATTTCCAGAACAGGAAGTTCTTGTGCAGGAAGATTGTGAGGTAATTGGAGAGAAATTAGATCAATTAATCCCAAATTACTGACAAAGTCCTAATTACTTCTGAAAACTCTTCCAGTCCTGAATAATTGTTTCTGACACCTTCCAGTTTTGTGACATCACTACCGGTTCTATGACGTCACTACCAGTTCTATGACCACTTCCGTTCGTGATGTCACCTGCCGGTTACACTGTACCAATCCTTAGAAAAATTCTACCCATATTGTGGTAACCTCTTAACGACTTGTCTAATAGTACCTTCCAAATCATATGCTCCATGAAAAAACAACACCTTTACTGTTAGATGTTAATAGATATAATTTTCATTTTCTCACCAGATAATCTTGAAGTTCTTCACAGGAATCTTCCCACACACATGTCCAATATTCAAGGTACTGAAGTTTTGTTGATGAAGGATGTCCCCAACTTGTGATCCACCTCTAGAGTTCCACTTGAACACACACTCCTCCCTCTCTTTGAAAAAGGGTCAGACAGAGGATGTGTGTTGTGCCGCCACTAAAGGCCCTAAGTCTCACATATCCTACAAGGACGTGGCAACGTCTCTAAGATAAAAGTTTGTAAAAATAATTGATGATTTCCACTGACAGCTAGATACTATCTGATCTACTGACACTGAATTCCATGCCACCCAGGATGAAGCCAGAGCCCTATTTCATCACACTCACTATATGCAAAGGTTATAGTCATTCTGAGCCATGATGAAATGGTATTCTAAGAAATCTCTGAGTCAATATTCATGGAAGAAACAGATGACGGTGGCCCTTTCTGAAGGAAAGAGTCCTTTGAATGTACCATCATAAAAAAATAAAGCATGAATAGGACACAATAATCTTGATCTATCTGCCCTTAAGGTGGTGGTAAGCAATGCCAGAATCATAAAAATCCTTGGTCCCAAAGGCCCGCTGGCCAGTGACTGATTTTTTGCTACAAATTCTGGTAATGTTCTGCAAGACATATAACGGTAACCTTCCAAGGCAGTTATTGATCTAAAGTCCAAAGCATGAATTTCTGATATTCTTGAGTCTGTTGCAAGAGCTAGCAAGGACATTGTCCTAAATGACAGAAACTTTGTACTTGTGGCCTGCATGGGTTCAAAAGGAGCTCTCGTCAAACATTTCAGAACTAAGCATAAGTCCCACTTCAGAAAGATGGCAGGAGACTTGACATCTTTGATCTGGAAGGACCTGATCAATTTATGAAGTGCATAGTTAGATCTGACTGAAAATCCTTCAACATAATACACCGAAGCAATAGTAGATCTATATCCTTCTATAGCACAATGTCTTAGTTTCCTGACATCTCTAAAGAATTGGGGGAAACTGACAATCATAGGGATAGACACTGGGGAATCAGAGAGTCCTCATCCTCAGTCTATTTTGCATTGTAGAGCGCTGCTGTGGAGGGTCAAGATTAGGTAACTGCCAGGCATGATTCATTATCAAGTCCTTGTTGCTGTAGTGATTTCTGGATATCATGCACAAGTGAAGAGACAGGTTCTGCAGGTTCATGTGATTGGTTGACTGAGAAGATTGTCCCATTTTGGCAATGGAAGAGGAGAGTCTGTGAGAAGCTGGAGGAGAGTGGTGAGCCACGTCCAGAGGGAAGCCAATAGATAAACTACACAGTTGTGCGACCAAATGTTGGCCAGAACTTCCAAAGCATTCTGAACAGGGGGAATGCATAAGCAGTCATATTTTCCCAAGGTATCGACATGGGATCCACAGCACATGCCATAGGATCCAGCACTGGACTGACATACGTTGGACGACGATTGTTCCTGCAGGTTGCAAGGAGGCCTATCAATGGCATCTCTCATCTTTTCCCAATTAATTCAAAGGCCTCTCTGTGTAGAATCTACTCAGTGGGAATGATGCTGTCCTGCCTTAATAAAGAGTCCACAAGAGTGCTGAAGGGTCCCGGAATATGACAAGCCCTTAGGTAACATCTTGTAAGTTCAGCAATGCCAAATCGGTGTTGCGTGACTCATAAAAAGACTTATATATCTGGTTCATCCCTGCTTGTTGACATAAGCTACTATCATAGAATTGTCCATAGCTAACATGACATTCTTGCCATACAGATTCCAACTCCAGTGAGCCGATGCTTTTAAAATGTCTATCATCTTCAAAACTTTGATGTGGAACACCCTCTCCTGAGGAGACCATGTACCCTGAACTGTGCCACTGGTCCATGTGTGCTCCCCATCCTGTGGCTGAAGTATCCGAGTATAATCCTGGGAGGAGAAATCCTGAGGAGGCCGAAGAAATGGGGCGACCACAAGAACATTTGACTCCGGAATCCACCAAAGTAATTCTGCCTTGACATGATCTGTGCAGACAATTAATGTGTCTAGATCCACAGTTCTGTTCTGATTTATCTACACTTGGGTTTTCTGAAGATGTATTCTGTCCTTCAGAGCAAGGTCCTGGATGGAAGTCAGAGACCCAAGTAAAGACATCCATTTCCTTACTGACAACTGCCTTAATCTGATATCCTGCAATATTTTGGTCCTCAACTTTTCCCAACGGTTCCAGAGGCAAATGTAATAGACGATCCCCATTCAATAGGAATATCCTGTTCCATAGCATCCATAGGAGGTGGTAATGTATTTGGATAAAGAGCATGTAGCATTTTCATTCTTCCTTCAATTATGGACCATACTGGAATATAGTCCTCTACCACTGAATCTATAGATGGTAAAATAGCCAACTGCCTCCTTCATATTAACTCTGGATTAGTCGCCAGATAAGCTGTGTGTCTGTTCGAATCTGAGAGGTCATGGATTAACAGGATAATTGGCAGGTTATCCATATCATATTATGAATTCCTGATTACCTTAACCAAAACTGAGGTAGAAGGTGCACCATCCATTGCATTCCCCGACAGCCAAGACCATGTCCCTCCCGCTTGAAGCATTAGCGGCTCCTGCCGTGGGATCAGCGACCCGGCTTCAGGACTTTGGGTGACATTGGACCAAGCCGCACAGTGCACCACACTGCCTAACGGGGAATGACTCGTGACCTTTGGACCAAGTATGACTGTCGTCGTACGAGTCATTTGCATATGCTGCCTTTTGAGTTAAGGAGAAGCAGAAATCAATCAGCCTGCAAGCCTGAGACTTTTTCTTTGGTGTGCAACTCAAAGTCATGCAAGGATTGAAACATGGATGATTGAATGTCCGACTTGAAGGACGATAATAGCTCTGTGATAGCTGACAAATCAACTTGGATAGAACTAGATGTAACTCTAGATTTTGATTTTAGGCCCCAATTTTACTAATGAAGTAGACAGAGACTTTTCACATTTTGAAGAATCTGAATTAGTATCTGATAATTTTCTTTTCTTGGCCTGATTATGTGCTCTATCCATATTAATCCATTAAAAAATCCCATAAAAGAATGTGTGTGTGTGTGTGTGTGTGTGTGTGTGTGTGTGTGTGTGTGTGTGTGTGTGTGTGAGAGTGTGTGTGAGTGTGTGTGAGTGTGTGAGTGTGTGTGTGTGAGAGTGTGTGTGTGTGTGTGTGTGTGTGAGTGTGAGTGAGTGAGTGAGTGAGTGAGTGAGTGAGTGAGTGAGTATGTATGTATGTATGCACGTATGTATCTATATATATATATATAAAAGTCTGTAAGATAACTTGATCAAATAATCTCTCCTGACACATCTGACTCTGACTCTTACTTGACATGTCTGTGTGTGACCATACAGAAAAAATTATGTGTTTAGCAAATCATTGCTGTGACGTCACAGCTAAGGGAGATAAACATGTACAAATTTAGGTATACCCTAGGGATCAGAATAACTTACAAGAAAAATGTTGATAACTTGACATTCTGTACATCTCTGTCTTCCACAGGAAACTGGTAACCATAATCCAGGGGGAATATTTATGACATAATTTTAAACTTGTTTGTCTTGCACTTTTCATCAAAAATAGTGTTTCTCAGTAGTATTATAAAGTGGTATCAAAAGAAGTTAATTGACTTTTTTGCATCGATTACATCGATTCACATTCACCCTATTAACCCAGAGTTGTATGTCCATAATTAACACACCATGGCTTACGTTTCTTGGAAATGACGTCATTGGTGCCCAACTGATAAACGAATGACATTGTTAGAACTTATTAGACCCATTTCATGCGCTATCGGAATAGGTGAGGTTCTTGTGTCTCAATGTGCAGGCTACTGTTTTATTCCAGCTGTTGCCTAACACTCAGCTTGTTATGTGGTCAGTTCAACACTGTGATGGCGTTGCAGTTTGAAGGAAACGTATACACTGTACAGACTATGTTACATTGTACAGACATTGTTGGAGTCAGACGCTTTTTTCACCAAAACTAAAATGCATATGCACTACATCCAGCTTGCCATCAGTGTATGCTTGCTACTTAATTCCTACATAAATCCTACGATATATGCACCTCCTCTTCCACAATCATTTTCATGTCAAAACCATATCCAAAAAGTATTTTGCAACTTGACATCATGTCCATAGACTTACGTGTTGTTCCAGTGTAGCATAAATAATTTTCATGAAGTGAGTTTATGATGGCTCTTTGTAAAATCTGACATGCAAAAATTTGAAATCATCTCTGCTCTAGACATATAATTTTAGCTAAAGTTTCTGACCACTATTTAACATAGATTAGAGGTACTTTTGTTGCTGTTTGATTGAACCACTAATGCTCGTTCTAAAACATTGTTGATGAATAGAGAATTGAAGGGAATGTTTTGGAAAATTAACAAACACAGTTAACATTAAAGTCAATTTTCAGCCATAATGCAGAGTGTTTATAAAATCATGTAACATGTATGTCAGTTATGTTTGCCCATAAAATCAACTGCATAATTCAACACCGTCCTGCTTACATGAATCCCTAAAATCCTCATATAGTTCACATTAAAATAACAAATGGTCTTTGTCACCAATGCCAAGTGTCGTAATGAAATCTAACAAATTATATCTGATGCTGCTTGGGAGAGGACCACTTGTTTGAAATGCAAACAAAGTCAATCTCAGTGTGTCCATTCGCCTGCTTTTGTTGCATACACTTGCTCATAAGTTTTAGACCATGCATGTGAAAGGCATTGCATCAAGTGAAAGTTAAATAAAATAGGAGTATTCCAATAATTTCTTTGATTCATAGCAACATATTATAGTTTCTTCATGCCATGACTAACTCACGCACACTAATAATGTCATTTTTCATTTCTGATCGTTTGCCTTGGTAACAATGAAAATAGAAAATAGCAGCCAGCAGATCGTCAGAATGTTTCGGACTGCTTACATGTCACATTTATGCATATACATTGATAGAATCAGTGAAAGTTTCCCACAAAAAATCTGACATAGTCAAGTCAGTGAAGTCATATATACATCAACACTGTCACACAAATTTGGTATTTTCACTGAGGTGATGCTATGTATGTAAATATGCACAATTAATCTGTCCTGCTGCTTACATTTTTTTCACAAGATTAATTTCAATATTATTATTTTCTTATTTAGGACTAGACAGGAGACCAGTCTAAAATCAAGTGGCACCAATTACATTATAATCAAAGGGCGGTAGCTCTGGCCTCTTTAGTTCAGCTAACAAAGGCCTCATGATGGCATAACATTTCAGTACTTATATTGAGGGTTATACTTTCATTGTAAGAAAATTGAGTGTACATTTTCAAACATTGACATTAACTAATTAAAATATTTCATTTTGTTTCACATTAGAATAAATGTGACTTTTTGTGTACATTCCCCCTTTAAGTCAAGTAAAGCTGAGGACAGTCAAGCGATAGAGTCAGTGATAGATGTGGGACATTACGACATACATATTTTCTGTGCACTTTGTTAGAGGTACTCAAAACTGTCCAACACAGATGAACGAATTGTAAGTCCTCAGTTCCTTCCAGCATGAAAGTGTGGAACAGGTTCAAGCTTAATAGCATAGTTGCAATTGTTTCTCGGCCAAAGGTTAATCAGCTGTGAATAAGAGTTAGAAATTTTCCTGACCACCGCTGACATTCATCTATGGAATACAAGCATTTAATGACACAGTACAACTAGACTATCACCACTGCCGTCAGCTCAGGTTCTGCTGACATTCTGCCTACACAATTATGCAAATGCTCAAACCCATGGATGCTTCCATGCACAATGTGTGAGACTGCATCATCAGTGGGGATGAACATTCTTATCTCCACTTAGCCATACTGAATAGTAATATATTTCACCAAGGTATTATGAAATTGGCCCTGTTTGGTATTCATGTTTCACTGAGGCATTATACACTTGGTCCTTTCTGTTTTTTTATATATTTCATCAAAGTATTATACAAAAGGTCCAGTTCAGTATTCTTATATTTCACCAAGGTATTTAACATTAAGTCCTGTTTGGCATTCAAATTAATTGACTTGTCATCAAAATACATGTTTACTGTGAAATTCACAGATGGCACCACTGTTACTTGCCTCTGTTCCTGAAGATAATTATCGTTAAGACACTGATAAATT
This sequence comes from Haliotis asinina, assembly GCF_037392515.1. NCBI lineage: Eukaryota > Metazoa > Mollusca > Gastropoda > Lepetellida > Haliotidae > Haliotis > Haliotis asinina. The sequence continues at coordinate 39,748,003 of NC_090293.1, forward strand.
TCTGTCTTGGTTGTAAAGACAACTTTGCTTTTCTGAATGTAAAGAAAACTAAGGAACTGGTTTCTGATTTTCAGAGAAAAAGGGAACCTGTACATCCTCTTTTAATTGATAACGCAGAAAATTGAAAGGGTGGACAATTACAAATATCTTGGTGTTGTTTAAAAAATTTTGTTTTCAAAACACATCAATCTTGTGTACAAAAAAGGTCAGTGGTGCCTTACTTTCTTTGTCATTTAAAACCTTTCCTTCTAACAAAACCATAATGACCATCTGTATCAAACATTTATTTTAAGTGTGGTGACCTATATTTTTTCATTTTGGTATGTGGGGGGTCTGTCTGCTTGCAACAAAAGCAAAACTTTTCAAAACTGTCAATATTGCCAGCCTTATTATTGGAGAAGTATCTTCCCTATATCTATCAGCGCCAGATTGTCAAAAAGGCAACTAACATTAGAATTGATAGTTCCAATATTTTATCTCACCATTTTGAACTATTTCCATCTGGATGCTGCTTTTGATTCCCTTCCCTTAAAACAAACAGAGCTCTGACAGTCTTTCATTCCATCCAGTGTTAATGCAACAAATGTTTGGAATAGTCATCATGCATGTGATAACCACTGACTCAGCCTCTCCATCTAAGTGGTTAACTGTATGGAATCATCAGTATTCATTTGGAACACAACCATGTATGGTTTTGTGAGTTTTGAGGCCGTTTTTGATACTGTAGCAGGCACGGTTCTGTCTCTCTTGTGAAAACTACAGTGTAAGTGTGTGTTTCTACTTTGTGTGGTGTGCTGTCCATTCTAATTTGCATGTTTGCCACCCAAGGGTGTGCTATAGGTATAATAAACCTGTCAATTCATAAACAAAATTCTCCACCACACTGTCTCATAGTTACGAGATGTAATTCAGGACATACAAAAGAACTTCATTTCACTATTTTGTTTACAAATGGAAACAAACTCCCAAACAGAACAAATGATACAAAATATATTTCTAGGAAGTTTTATACAGAAGCCCAAATAAATGAACAACAATGATAGCCACTTAACCCCAAACTGATTTAAATCTCGACTGTAAACCAAAAGTCACCGTGTTCTGTAATCTGATTGGTTGAAAAACGTGACCAAATGGGCTTTGATTCCCGGAAATTGCAAGTGAGTGAGTGAGTTTAGTTTTACGTCGCACTTAGCAATATTCCAGCTATATGGCGACGGTTTGTAAATAATCGAGTCTGGACCAGACAATCCAGTGATCAACGACATGAGCATCGATCTGCGCAATGGGGAACCGATGACATGTGTCAACCGAGTCAGCTAGTCTGACCACCCGATCCTGTTAGTCGCCTCTTACGACAAGCATAGTCACCTTTTATGGCAAGCATGGGTTGCTGAAGGCCTATTCTACCCCGGGACCTTCACGGGTGGAAATTGCAAGACAATTTGCTGCGTACTGGCACGTAAAAACATTGCACACGTAGCAGGGCGTGGAGTCATCCCAAAGATGACATCCTTACCTTGTCAGCTTGCTGACGGGGTTAACCTCTTTGGTCATGTCGACAAGGCATCTGACTTTGGATCGGAAGGTCCGTCGTTTCAATCCCAGCAAGGGACTCGGAAATTTTGTGGCCGCTACACACATTGCAAACATTGTGTAATCAGCAGTGGTGACGTCATTCAAATCACACTGTGACGTAAAGTCAGAATGACGTCACAAATGAGCATGTCCAGATGCTACCATGGGAACCAGCTCAAATGGCCAGCTGATGACACTTCACTGCAGCAGCCGTACTGGATGCAGACAGTAATACCCTTTGGTTTACTTTTTTTTGTTTACAGTGTCGGTAAACATCATGTGTTGGTCAGTTTGCGGGTGTTATTGAGTATAGGAAGCACAGGAATATTTCATTTGAAACCTCCAGCTGACACCACTGGTTCCAAATGTATTCCAGTGCTTTTCTCCTAAATAAATACTACTGCTGCCTCTTGGCAGTGGTAGCTGGTTTCAAAAACCACTCATCCTACCTACTACCTATCAATTACCATGTGTATGCATACATACTATAAATATGTCCTTGAAACTGCATATCTTTATTCCTCCAGCCACCTTTACCTAAATCTACCCTACTATTTTCCTCTCAAAACAAGGACTGGTCCATCACAGAGCAAATTCTACTTAATCACAAAGCAAATGGGAAAACTGTTTTGTCTGAAAAACAAAGGCTCACCTATCCTCGGGTGTCTCCAACTCAGATAATAAAACACCTGTCCTAAGTTCCTCATACATTGTATATGCAATACCAGGTAGGTCTCACTAAGTGTGTAGCACACCCCTACTCTTGGAATGGAACCTTCCAGTGTGTGCAGCCAATCGCTGCACTGAAATGGTGAGTGTAGGCAAACAAACCAGTGACAGCCGTAAACCACATGCCTAAGCAAACATCGATAAGAAAAATCCATTTAGTATTACCAAAATATATAATTTATACATACAACTAAGTTACTAATGCTAGCCCATCCCTATCTAAATCACCTGTTATAGTTAGCCCCAATTACAATACAAAAAGAATTTCCTCCAGGACCAGAAACGTATTATACAATGTGGTCGAAGTGTTTTGAAAATGAAAATTTGTAGCTAAAGTAACACCAAGATATTTGGATAATGGTCTACTCTTTCAATTTCTGCATTTTTAATTATAACAGTATGTAGGGTTTCCTTGCTTATACCCAAATCAACCAACATTTCCTTAGTTTTCCCCAAGAAAAAAAACACACACACATGTTCTCTCACAAAGGGCTGGCTGGCTATGGTGTTGTGTAGGTGCACCAGCTAGGATGAGCTTCTCTACTGTGCTATTAATTACACTACCCTTAATCCTAAAATAGCACCTCATCTTTACACTGGCAGCAATGCCAACACAGTTTACGCACATATTTATATCAGGTTTTTCGACAGGTTATGTGCCAAGGCTTACTCATTTACTCCACTTGCAGAATTCGTCATTTTTATGGTTTATTTTACATGTCAATATGTTAAAGAGTTCAGTAAATTTATAACATCACTTTTGTGTATGCTCTGCTTACAATGATGCCTACAAATAACATGAATTTGTGAACAAACAAGCATGTACAATTAACAACATCAATGAAACAAGGGTATTACAATACCCCATAGTTTTAGCATCAATATTTTTCCAGTAGCCAAAGAAATGGAACAAACTTTCTCAATAAAATGACAAACAAGAAATAACTGAAAGGCAATTCTAACTAAAAATGAACAGAAAATTGTAATTCATGGTTAAAAATGGTTAAAATCTACTCATTTTCTAATGGCTGTATGATGTTAATTTTGTTTGGTTCTCACTAGCAATCCTCAAAAATTACACATAAGTATCAATAAGCATTTGTCTGTTATTTCACACCACAGTCAAAACTAATGCACCAATATGCAAAATATTGGTCACAACCAACACTTTCTATAATACAACACTTACACAATGCCAGTAGAGCCCTTGTCCATTAGAAAACATATAGGAGTATTGCAGGAGGAGGTACTTCTACATATACTTTTCAAAAAAAAGTAAGGGAACCTGAACTCTGAAGTTTGGTAGACAGAAAACCTGTTGTGGATGGTTACAATGACATTCATCTTGTGTATGCAGCATCATTTCATGTTATCACCACATGCAAACACAATGCATGGTAGGCACATGCACAATGTGAGAGCCGTGAACGAATCTTGACATTTTTCAGGCAGGTCGAGAAATCAATGTTGACCATTTTTTCCAACATTTTTTTAGCATCTGTGCATGGTCAAGGTTTTCAGGGCCAAATCACAGGCTACTGACTGAATATTGGAAACCTGATATGTTCATGTCATGCTCCGCAGTCACCTAACAAGGTGGATAACTGAAACAACAGCTTTGCTTGCTTTGAATGAAATCATGATGTGATTTAAAACATCCATTACTATTGTATCAACACTGATTCAATCCCATATATCTCTCAATTTCGACAATCGTACATTGAAAGCACAGTTCCCCTTTTTCAAAGGGCATATATACTAGATCACTGCTGGATGTACTTCTACATACAGGGTCACCAATGGAGGTACTACTACATACAGGATCAGTGCTGGAGGTAATTCTACATAGGATCACTGCTGGCAGTACTTCTACACACAGGATCACTGCTGGCAGTACTTCTACATACAGGATCACTGCTGGTGGTACTTTTACATACAGGATCACTGCTGGAGGTACTTCAACATAGGATCACTGCTGGAGGTACTTCAACATACAGGATCACTGTTGGTGGTACTTCTATATAGATGATCACTGCTGGTGGTACTTCTACATACTGGATCACTGCTGGACTTACTTCTACATAGGATCAATGCTGGTGGTACTTCTACATACAGGATCACTGCTGGAGGTACTTCTACATAGATGATCACTGTTGGCAGTACTTCTGCATAGGATCACTGCTGGAGGTACGTCTACATACAGGATCACTGCTGGCAGTACTTCTACATACAGGATCACTGCTAGCAGTACTTCTGCATAGGATCACTGCTCACGGTACTTCTACATACAGGATCACTGCTGGCAGTACTTCTACATAGGATCACCGCTGGTGGTACTTCTACATAGATGTTCACTGCTGGCGGTACTTCTACATAGAATCACTGCTAGAGGTACTTCTACATAGATGATCACTGCTGGAGGTACTTCTACATACAGGATCACTGCTGGAGGTACTTCTACATACAGGATCACTGCTGGAGGTACTTCTAAATATATGATCACCACTGGAGGTACTTTTACATACAGGATCACTGTTGGAGGTACTTCTACATACAGAATCACTGCTGGAGGTACTTCTACATACAGGATCACTGCTGGAGGTACTTCTACATACAGGATCACTGCTGGAGGTACTTCTAAATATATGATGACTGCTGGCAGTACTTCTGCATAGGATCACTGCTCACGGTACTTCTCAAACAGGATCACTGCTGGTGGTACTTCTACATACAGGATCACTGCTGGCAGTACCTCTACATAAGATCACTGCTGGAGGTACTTCTACATACAGGATCACTGCTCACGGTACTTCTACTTACAGGATCACTGCTGGCGGTACTTCTACATAGGATCACTGCTGGTGGTACTTCTACATAGAATCACTGCTGGAGGTACTTCTACATAGATGATCACTGCTGGGGGTACTTCTACATACAGGATCACTGCTGGCAGTACTTCTACATACAGGATCACTGCTAGAGGTACTTTTACATACAAGATCACTGGTGGAGGTACTTCTACTTACACGATCACTGGTGGAGGTACTTCTAAATATATTATCACCGCTGTAAGTAGTTCTACATACAGGATCAGCACTGAAGGTACTTAAACATACCAGATGACAGATGAAGGTATTTCTATGTACATGCATGACACATGAAGTAAGATAATAGGACTGTACCTGTACTATATTCTGTTCTTCCTTAGATTCACTTGTGTCTCCACTTTTTCTGAAATAGGTGGATGGAGCAGCACTTGTTTCCAATGACGAACAAGTCAGTTTGCTAGGATTTTTTCCTTGGCTAGCACAGGTTGATGTTAGAGCATCTGCTTCCTGGTTTACATCGGTTGACTTGATAGCATTTATCCCGGAGTGGAAATGGGTGCATGAGGTAGCATTTGTCTCATGGGTAACATCGGTTGACAATTGAGCATTTGTACCTGGCAGCATACAGGTTGATAGGGTAGTGATAGGTGTCTCCATCTCAAAATTGCCCCTCTAATTTTCCTTCTGAGGAAGATGGCACACAGTCAAGATATGAAATATAATGACTTTGTATGTTTGAATATTCAATAATTGATGAGCAGAGAATGTCAGCTTCATAGTGAGGCAGAACTTTGACATTTACATTTACCTTCAATCAATGTGTTATTTTGCCATGTACATTGTACCTATATTTTCTTCCAAAACACTGTCCTTGCTGAAATGTTTTCAAATGCCTTGTTAGCAGATGATGACTTAGGACTTGTGATATGTCTCACTTACTTTCAAGAAATGGAGGAAAAATGAATTATATTTCTGAGTCACATTATCAATCAAAATGGTGTCATCCATTCCCTAGAATATATTAATTTCCCAGAATATCTTAGCATTAAGAATGCAGTACTTGACTACCTCAGTAAGAAAAATATGTCTGTCGTGATGCTTCAGTATAAACAAGCATATCCTATCTCACCATTTAATAAAGATTTGATGGGAGCACTTTACTTACACTGGTATCATTGTTTAAGCTACTTCCTGTTGTTGTATATAGGATGTTTCAGAATCCAATTAATAGAACACTACGCTGATATCACTCCCAAATGTGACAAATCTGCTGCACTCCATCTTAATTCAGAACATCACAGCAAGAATGATCTAATATTTGACATTATCACACAACTCAGAGAATACACAGACTTTGAACAAACCACCAAGAAAAGAAGGTCCTAAACTTTTTGAGCTCCATACGTTCCAACAGTACTGACTCAGTGATGGGCTGAAGTATCCTGTTATCCTTCTGTTGTATGTAGGAGTCTAACCCTAACCCTAACCATAAGCTTCCTTCTGATCATGTGCAGATAATATGTTTAGTGATATTAGTAAACCTACCTGTTTCATGACGAATGGAAAGAACAGTAAATATTATTACCAAATATATAGTATGTGACTTTACCTTTGTTAAAACAACAGGTCAACTTGAATGGGAAGAAACATTTAGATGACAATTTCTCCAAAATGAATGGGAGAATATAAATTTAATGCACAATAGATGTACACAGAGTGTAAATTTGAAATATTTCCAATATAAAATTGCCCAGAATATTTCAACTAACACTTATTTACTTAAGTTTGGAATTAAAGAATCACTATTAGGAACAGTTTGTATAGAGTCACAAGAGTCTGTATAGCACCTACAGTGTGAGGGCAGTTTTGTAAAGGAACAGTTTGTCTAGAGACACAAGAGTCTGTATAGCACCTACTGTGTGAGGGCAGATTTGTAAAGGGAGTGTGGATGGAACTGGCCTCATGGCTCGAGACACTGGGACATGACAAATTGAATTAACACTAGAAAATATATCATTTCATGTTAAGAGAAACAAATAACAACCCTCTCAACATTATCTGACTAACTGTAAAGAAGAATATGTAAACCATGAGCAGAAAAGATGTTAAACGAAACTTCAGTCATATCAAAAATGATATCAAAAGATACTACATTATAAGTTATCACATCGTGTGGAGGGAAATATGGGGTTTTATCAGTCCTGAGTAAGGTTGTATTTCCCGAGCCAGAAGCTCAACCTTACGAGGTACTGAGGTACTGATATACCACGTACACACCCTGTAACGGTATAGTGTAATAGTGTAATCATAACTCATATACTATACATGTATTAGAGCATACATGTCTCTGCTTACAAGGTCAGATATGTTATTGTTTCATGTGTTATCTCAACATCCAGTTAATGATGATAACATTCTCCTGTAACCATGCAGGTAAAACAAGTCACATATGTACCATTCAAATACTGCCATCATATGAAATAATTTATGCTGGTATATTTACAAAATTTATGCATATAAGCATGAGTGGAATTTTGTTGAAACTGCAGTTCTTGTATTCACTTGCAAAACATAGGAATCAAACAAGTATTCCTGACCAGAGTCTCTGTACAAATGTGTTCCAGTGTGTACCTATTTATCCTGATTTTCAAATGTAGAACACTTGTATTATCTTTATTTAATAAACATTTTTATTGCTTGTCAATAAAATGTCTGTTCACTCTCTTACTGAAACATTATTTCAATAAATGTATATTACGGAGAAACGTGAACTGTTTTGTGTGCAAAGCGACTTGATCACAAGAGTCATCACAAGATGACATATTCCCCCGGTCCCCACATATTTGAAAGGACAAATCATCTGATGGTTACTTACTGTCTTTTTAGACAAAGTTTAAACTGTATCCATGGAATTCATGATAAATATAAATGCCATATGTCTGTAATCAGAAAAAGTCACAATTTCAAGATCTGTCTCATATATCTGCCAAGACCTGTTGAAAGATATGAAATGGTTTTCAAGTTTGGGGTCTGCCCTACATATCTACCAAGTGTTGCTGAAAGATATTAAGAGGTTTTTGAGTTCTGCTCAGGAAACAAAGCCCATCCCTCCATTTTGAAACTAAGTCCAAAACGTGTCCATGGAAAACGAGAAAATAATAAATCACAAAAACCTGTACATACCAAAAGGCACCACCTTGGGGTCTGATTGATATATCTACCTAGTTTTGCAGAAAAATATTGAACAGTTTTTTAGTTCTGCTCCGGAAACGAAGCCTGCCCCACCATTACAGTCACACTAAAATGTTCCATGGAAAAAAAAAAATAATAAAAAATAAAAACTCCAAAACTCTGTAAATAGCAAAAGGCACAACTATAGGTTGAGATTATTATATCTATCAAGTTTGGTCTAAAAATATTGAACGGTTCCTGAGTTATGCTCCGGAAACAAAATGATGACGGACGGACGAGGCATTACATGCTGGGGGGATAAAAAAGGGTCAGTTTCTGTCATGTCATGTCTGAATACAACAAGAGTCATCACAAGATGACATATCCCCCTGGCCCCCACATGTTTGAAAGGACAAATCATCTGACAGTTAATTATTGTTTTTTAAGACTAAGTTTGAATTGTTTCAATGAATTCATGAAAAATATAAATGCCATATGTCTGTAATCAGAAAAAGTCACAATTTCAAGATCTGTCTCATACCTCTGCCAAGATCTGTTGAAGGATATGAAATGGTTTTTGAGTTTGGGGTCTGCCCTACATATCTACCAAGTATTGCTGAAAGATGTTAAGAAGTTTTTGAGTTCTGCTCTGGAAACAAAGCCTATCCCTCCGTTTTGAAACTAACTCTGAAACGTGTCCATGGAACCAAGAAAATAAGAAATCACAAAAACCTGTACATAGCAAAAGGCACCACAAGTTTTGCAGAAAAATATTGGACAGTTTTTGAGTTCTGCTCCGGAAACGAAGCCCATTCCTCCATTTTGAGTCCGAAACATTTCCATGGAAAACGAGAAAATAATAAAATCACAAAAACCTGTACATACCAAAAGGCACCACTTTGGGGTCTGTCACATATATGTACCAAGTTTTGCAAAACAATATTGAACAGTTTTTGAGTTCTGCTCCGGAAATGAAGCCTGCCCCACCACTCGACTAACACCAAAATGTTCCATGGAAAAACAAAAAAAATAAAAAATGCCAAAAGTCTGTAAATAGCAAAAGGCACAACCATAGGTTGAGATCATTATATCTATCAAGTTTGGTCTAAAAATATTGAACAGTTTCTGAGTTTGCTCCAGAAACAAAATGATTACGGACGGATGGACGGATGGACGGAAGGCACAACCATAGGCTGAGATTACTATATCTATCAAGTTTGGTCTAAAAATATTGAACGGCTTCTGAGTTATGCTCCGGAAACAAAATGATTACGGATGGACGGATGGACAGACGAGGCGTTGACTATATACATATTTCAACAGGGACAAGGGTGAAAATAATTAAATTATGTGCAAAGTGCCCATCAGTCCGCAATGGGAAACCACTCTCAACAAAGTTATGAAATTAACTACCCTTGATATTCCTGTAAAGTCAGGGTCGAGCGACGTTCATCGACATGCTTCTACAAACATGTTCCTGATATAAAAGTAAGTTGTTCCCCAGTGTAGTATTTAGTTATTGACTCATTTATTAACATTTGACTTGGGATAACGTGAAGCTTGGACAATGAAACCCATTACTTGGTGAAACAATCTCCCTGTTTTTAAGTTGGGGATGTTTCCTAAGTGAACAATTATTTATAATAATTATATACACAGGAAAAGTGAAATTCTAACACCCACGACTAGAGAATGGAGAGACACATAGTGTTTTGTGTATGTCTTGATTGTTAATAAACAAGATGCATCAGTTAATACCATTTGTTTTAGTATCAACAAATAAGTGACAAAAACGGCCATAGGCATACAGTACAGTAAAGCGCAGTACAGTAGAGCAGTGAAAATTGTTCAGGTCAATGACACTTCAGTAATGGACCACACGGTTTCAAAAAGGAAGGGTTAGTGCTGATAAGTCAGTACAGACCATATATGGCTAACAAAGCTTTACATTATGGTTCAGAACTGCTTAATGTACCAAAATAGGGATAGTACTATATTTAGAATCGGGTATCCTACTTTTGACCAAGAATTGTTGACTTAGCCATGTCATCGATGCTAAATGCACATCGTTTAATGATGTAATGCCAGTTGCTTGTCTTTTAGTCAATTTTCTTCTCTGCATCTTTTGAAGTAAATTTAAGAAGCAGACAGTCATTTTTCTGGTGGAGAAAGTTTCACTTTCATGGCATTGCGCATAAAAATTTCTGTAGTGATCGGTGACTTGAGAAAGCAATATAACACAAGTGTTTGCCACTAACATGGCAATGTCCCCCGCCGCTAAAGAAGAATGAAATATTTAATAACACATTCACTACTCTTTACTTTTTGCTCACACAAGAGATGGTGTCTGGATAATCACCCAATGCAGGTTGTCGACAAAATTGAGGACATTGGTTGCAATGTTTTATGGAATATTGCATTAACTTAAGTTCAAAAAGTGGACAAAGTGTTGTGGTCATATTGAAAATAAGATCAAGGTCAACCAAATCGACTGGTGTCTGCATGATCCACTATGTATGTAGGTTGTCATCAAATTCAAAAACTTTGGGTACAACAGTTCATCAGATATCACATTAACAAGATTTGAAAAGTGGTAAAAAAGACACATGGTGATATTCAAAATAAGGTCAAGGTCACCCAAATCGACTGGTGTCTGCATAATCCCCAAATGTATGCTGTCAACAAATTTGAAGACATTGGGTACAATAGTTCATAAGATATCGCGTTAACAAGAAACGGGACTTGCGTATGGACACTGCTGAATACATAGTCAGCCTTTCTGCGTTTTGGCAGGGGACATAAAAAGACGTTTTTCATGGTGACTAGCCAGCAGTTTGAAAATGGACAAACTTAAGGCATATGCACTGACAAAGTACTTGTAGAAAATAAACCTAACACCTAAAGGTACCATTTAGGTGTGAGTACACCTCTGAAGAATCCACAATGTGCAGAATCATGTACATGACCACCTCCAAAGAAGGATAGCTAAACCTGTCCCACCAGCTGAGCAACCTACGTCTTCTGGGATGAGGGATACAAAGGCCAACACAGGTGGATACTATCCTCATGGTAAGGCCAACACAGGTGGATTCTATCCTCATGGTAAGGCCAACACAGGTGGATACCATCCTCACTGTAAGGCCAACACAGGTGGATACCATCCTCACTGTAAGGCCAACACAGGTGGATACTATCCTCATAGTGAGACCAACACAGTTGGATTCCATCCTCATAGAAAGGCAAACACAGGTGGATACTATCCTCATTGTAAGGACAGCAAAGGTGGATACTATCCTCATTGTGAGGCCAACACAGGTGGATTCTATCCTCATGGTAAGGCCAACACAGGATGATACTATACTCACTGTAAGGCCAACACAGGTGGATACTATCCTCATTGTGAGACCAACACAGGTGGATACCATCCTCATAGTGAGGGGGGCGGTGGGGTAGCCTAGTGGTTAAAGCGTTCGCTCGTCACGCCGAAGACCAGGGTTCGATTCCCCACATGGGTACAATATGTGAAGCCCATTTTCTGATGTCCCCCGCCGTGATATTGCTGGAATATTGCTAAAAGCGGCGTAAAACTAAACTCACTCACTCAGTCACTCACTCATAGTGAGGCCAACACAGGTGGTTACCATCCTCATAGTGAGGCCAACACAGGGTGGATACCATCCTCATAGTGAGGCCAACACAGGGTGGATACCATCCTCATAGTCAGTGCTCCCAAAAGGATGGATACCATCCTCATTGTGGTGTCAACACAGGTGGGTGCCATCCTCATTGTGACACTGGTGGATACTATTTTCCAAGTGAGTTATCACGAGATAGTTATTGTCTTCATTGTGAAGAATACGCAGACTTAACACGAGTGAAGATTGATTTTCACTGGGTCAGCATACTGCTGTTTTCTTTCTGCTGTACACATTGATCAATATAGGTATCTTTAGGTAGCCACAAAAATTATGAAACCTATACACAGCCAATGAATATTCATCACATTTGTATCAAATACCATAAATTGCACACTTGCACAGGAAGTGAAAACAATGACAGCAATATACTGTATTGTTTTGCAGAGACAGAAAGGTGAGGTTCTGTGACCTCCCTATACTTGCCACATGAGTACCTGCCTACTATTTGAGGTGGAACTATACCTACATTCATACTGGTAGTCAGCTGCTCAGGATCAGTGCACCAGTGGCAGTGTCAGTCCATCTAGGTGTTTGGTGACCACTGACAACACACTATCAGTGTAGTAGGTGTGACAGGATCAATATGCTTCCCATAAGGGAAAGTGACAAGGTAAATGTTTGATCAATACACATGATTGTGACCATATTGTCACATCATGCCTGTTGTATTGCACTCCAGGCTTGAGTGAGCATTTCGTGCCAGACAGTCCCTCAGTTGTGATGGGTGGCAGTATGGCTCACTACACGGATGTAGTTAGCAGCACAACATGTCATAATGTGATTGACTGTCAACACTCAAAAAAATTGCTAAATCGTGTTATGTTTCTTAGTGTCAATGGCAGTATGTGCTGACATCTCAGTGAATAGGAAAATCAACATCAAACTTCATAATGTCAACATATATCTACCTCTTGTGACATCCCTGGTTACAAGTTACATGAAGTGCAGAGCCAAGTAGCTACAACAGAAGTGTCCATGTGTACAGCAGAAAAGTGAAAAACAATCAATGAAAATATAATGCACAATGTTATTCATGTACATCATATTTCTCACCGTTGCTTGAGAAGGGGAACAAATTCTGTTCAGTGTCTTTAACTTGAGCATGCTGTCTTTATTTCTTGTACATTTATGGAAAAAAAAACAGTTGCAAACTGTATATCATGTTGTGGTTTGAGAGAGACAAACCATTGATTAAGGTGGGAATATACTTGGTTTAAGAGGGGAATACCACAGGCTATGGTGTGAGTTGTACTTTGTGAAGGAGTGGTATACTTGTGGCTATTATGTTAGATAGAAAGGGGCATGCCACTGGCTATAAACATGGTTAGAAAGAGGTACACAATATACTCCGACAAATGAACTTTCTGAGGGAGAGGTCTACTGTTGGTTACGATGTGAATGAACCTTGTGAATGAGTAGTCTACTGTTGGCTACAATGTGAATGACGCTTGTGAGGGAGTGGCCTACTGTACTCATGTGAATGACGTAAGTGAGAGAGTGGCCTACTGCTGATTACAATGTGAATGATGTTTATGAGGGAGTGGCCTACTTTTGGCTACAATGTGAATGACGTTTATGAGGGAGTGGAATACTGTTGGCTACAATGTGAATGACGTTTATGAGGGAGTGGCCTACTTTTGGCTACAATGTGAATGACGTTTATGAGGGAGTGGAATACTGTTGGCTACAATGTGAATGACGTTTATGAGGGAGCGGCCTACTTTTGGCTACAATGTGAATGACGTTTATGAGGGAGTGGAATACTGTTGGCTACAATGTGAATGACGTTTATGAGGGAGCGGCCTACTTTTGGCTACAATGTGAATGACGTTTATGAGGGAGTGGAATACTGTTGGCTACAATGTGAATGACGTTTATGAGGGAGTGGCCTACTTTTGGCTACAATGTGAATGACGTTTATGAGGGAGTGGAATACTGTTGGCTACAATGTGAATGACGTATGCGAGGGAGTGGCCTACTATTGGCTGCAGTTAATAGGTACACATAACAAACTGTGACTGAACCTTCAAAAATTCAGCATGTATCTGCCAATCTGCCAATGGCTACATCAGGCTGTCACAGACAGTTAAAACCCAAGTGAACAAAGGCCACTTCCCCTTGATTCCCTATTTGATGCTGCAGCCAATCACAAATCATTACAACCTACATTATCAAAGCTGACTTGATTCTAAGCACAAAGAAATTTTCAATATTGATTTTCTGAAAGTAAGCACTAGCAATCAATTTTGATGGAATTACCTAACAAATGGTCTCTAACAAATCTACCAATAAACACTGCTGCACACTGCCCCATCACTATACACTGCTGTACACTGTCTCACCACTGTACACTGCTGTACACAGCCCCATCACTATACACTGCTGTACACTGTCTCACCACTGTACACTGCTGTACACTGTCTCACAACTGTACATTGCTGCACACTGCCTCATCACTGTACACTGCTGTACACAGCCCCATCATTGTACATTGCCCCACCACTGTACACTGTGCCACCACAGCACACAGCCCCTACCACAGACCTCTAGCTTCATACCTCATTTATGATACTTTAGTTTCTTTTGTTCACAACTTACACTACATGATTCCACCAACAAAACTGAACAGATGCAGGTCTGCACAAGCTGTTGTCTACTTTCAGTTTATTGTGTGCTCACATATGATAATGTTAAATTATCAACTTGCACACTGTGTCTGTGTCAGGTGTGCAGATATTTGTAGCAACAGTCGTGTAAGACTGTAATCAATGTCATAAATATCCCTGGAGCTGAACACCGGTGATGGGTGCAAATGCTGGGGAAGCCAGTTAGGATGGGGTCAGGTGAAGTGAGGGTAGCACATTTTATGATATTGTACTGATAGAAATAGCACATGCTGGGTAAGAATTGCCCTGATCTGCAGGCACTACAAGGCATCTTCAGACACAAGACTGTACCTGGAAGTGGTTGGAGAGTTAACTATGCTCTCAGTTCTCTCTTTAATCTATAACTGTACACTGTCTTGTTGTAGTGGAGTAAGGTGATTGCTCTTACATACTGTATATATCATAAGGACAAATGAAACCAGTACCACCATCACTCACAACATATGCTGAGATACAACATATGCTGAGAACATATGCTGATGCATGTGGAAGCCATATGAACTGACAAGTCTGTCATTTTGTGCTCACCCACTCTCACCATATCATGCATCATTTCATATCATATCATATAATCCATTTCTTCGTGAAAGTGGCACACATGATGTGAGAGAGCAGTGTTGTCACTTCTAACAAGTGTTTGCTTTTGATACTGTATTTCATGTACATCAAGTACAGATATAGTTTAAATGAATACTAAATATATTCCTGCACTTGTTGCCATCAGATTCTCTGAATTTGTTTACTATATGTCTCCCTCAATTTCACTCACTAGATATGTTTTGAAACAGATTTACTTTTTAAAAATAATGGCTGTCTGCATTTACATAGAACATAATAGCAAGCTATCAGTGTGGAATATAAAGGTAAACAACAAGTGTAGAATATAACTGTCATCAACAAGCATGGAATACCAGTCAGTTGTAATATGCTACATATCAAAGACAGGTGATATTTACTATCAATATTAGATATTGCATGATTGTAATCACTTGAGCTGGAATCCTATTCCTATACATTGAACCATACATGCTACTAAAAAACAACCTGACAGTACAAAACCTATACATTCACGTCTTACACACAGCTGGGTCAGTGGTACTTTAGTGGTATGGGAAAGACTGAAATTTTCCCTTTCCTGCGATATTGATCCTCTCTAAAACATTCACACAAGGAGAGAAATATGTTCATTGGTATCTCCAAACCGCAAGGAAACACTGATAGCTGAAATGTTGCTACTGCAAATGAAATTCAGCATATGTAATGTAAATTCATTGTCTATGTATTTATGGATGGCAATATTGTCAAACATTCTAAAAGTATGCACCTCTGAGTGGGAAGCCACTAATGTAGACAGAAAGCTAAAGTAACAATCAGGAATTACTGTGAATGTATCACACCAGAACCAGAGGGGAAAGCATATGGAAATTATTTAAGGCAAATCTCCTGATGTAGTCAATTAAAGGCTGCTGAAAACCTTTTATTAGTTTACACGATTCTGTTCCTATTCAGATAAACAAGAGCCATTTGAAAATAAAATCTTAGATAAGACAGGCTGTGGAGTTAACAGAGAAAAATCAATGTGTAATTTGAAATCCCTTCTCTAATGTTGCCAGTATGTGGGTCTGCCCTGCATTTTCACTGATAATACTTTAGCTGGCTGGAATATCAACAGAAGCCAGTGGCAAAAAGCTTAATGTTCCAGTACATCAAAACATAATCTCTGACCAAAACTTGAGCTGAAAGTACTACATAGTGTCTTCTGAACAGTTCCATATATTGTGTAACTATTGATTAATACAGATGTATTGCAGGGCATTGACAGGGCACTGAAAACTGAAGATTTTGAGTTAGCAGCATACCAGATTCAGATGCATTTGGCAGAGTGGGACTCAAGATGATGATTTCAAAATAAACTAACCATTGTGCCATTGCCTTAGAATGCTTCTAGTGAGATAGGACTACATCTTACCTTGTTAAGCCTCTGATATGACATAGTTCCTCTACCCAGTTGTAGCTTGATGGACTGGCAGTAGGATACAGCTCAGCTAGCTAACAATCCAATGTGCACCACCAATCCATAAAACCCCCTTCAACACAAGTGTCAATATGTGTTTCATAACAAACACTGTAAATACAGTAATCAATTTCTCCATGATGAAACACAAGTTGTCTCGTCAATGACATTATAGTCAGACCTCAAACAAGTGAATGGCCAATGAATGTGGATGGCGTTAACACTGAGTGGTGCGAGATAGTCCTTTGTCATTTATAGGGAGCCGTGGTTCTTTCTGATACAGTGTAATGCTTCCATGACACCATCAGCAGCATTACCAGCCTGTCTCACCAGACACACACTACTAAAGTAAATACTCACTCAAGCAAAATACCACATCTCAACACTGGCAAATATTAACTCTGTACATTGAGGAATTTTACAAAATATCACAGCAGAGAAGTCTATCAGATCACAACAGAGAAATCTATCAAATGTAGCTTCCTGAACATATCTGTGAAATAAGCTTCATAGACTTGTTGATGTGCACTGTGCCCTGGTTGAGTTGGGAGAAGCAGATGGATATATACATTGCCTGATAGACTTGTTGATGTGCACTGTGCACTGGTTGAGTTGGGAGATGCACATGGATATATACATTGCCTGATAGACTTGTTGATGTGCACTGTGCCCTGGTTGAGTTGGGAGATGCAGATGGATATATACATCGCCTGATAGACTTGTTGATGTGCCCTGTGCCCTGGTTGAGTTGGGAGAAGCAGATGGATATATACATCGCCTGATAGACTTGTTGATGTGCACTGTGCCCTGGTTGAGTTGGGAGATGCACATGGATATAAACATTGCCTGATAGACTTGTTGATGTGCACTGTGCCCTGGTTGAGTTGGGAGATGCAGATGGATATATACATCGCCTGATAGACTTGTTGATGTGCACTGTGCCCTGGTTGAGTTGGGAGAAGCAGATGGATATATACATTGCCTGATAGACTTGTTGATGTGCACTGTGCCCTGGTTGAGTTGGGAGAAGCAGATGGATATATACATCGCCTGATAGACTTGTTGATGTGCACTGTGCCCTGGTTGAGTTGGGAGATGCACATGGATATATACATCGCCTGATAGACTTGTTGATGTGCACTGTGCCCTGGTTGAGTTGGGAGAAGCAGATGGATATATACATTGCCTGATAGACTTGTTGATGTGCCCTGTGCCCTGGTTGAGTTGGGAGATGCAGTTGGATATATACATCGCCTGATAGACTTGTTGATGTGCACTGTGCCCTGGTTGAGTTGGGAGAAGCAGATGGATATATACATTGCCTGATAGACTTGTTGATGTGCCCTGTGCCCTGGTTGAGTTGGGAGAAGCAGATGGATATATACATCGCCTGATAGACTTGTTGATGTGCCCTGTGCCCTGGTTGAGTTGGGAGATGCACATGGATATATACATTGCCTGATAGACTTGTTGATGTGCACTGTGCCCTGGTTGAGTTGGGAGAAGCAGATGGATATATACATTGCCTGATAGACTTGTTGATGTGCACTGTGCCCTGGTTGAGTTGGGAGATGCAGTTGGATATATACATCGCTTGATAGACCTGTTGATGTGCCCTGTGCCCTGGTTGAGTTGGGAGAAGCAGATGGATATATACATCGCCTGATAGACTTGTTGATGTGCACTGTGCCCTGGTTGAGTTGGGAGAAGCAGATGGATATATACATTGCCTGATAGACTTGTTGATGTGCACTGTGCCCTGGTTGAGTTGGGAGAAGCAGATGGATATATACATTGCCTGATAGACTTGTTGATGTGCCCTGTGCCCTGGTTGAGTTGGGAGAAGCAGATGGATATATACATTGCCTGATAGACTTGTTGATGTGCCCTGTGCCCTGGTTGAGTTGGGAGAAGCAGATGGATATATACATCGCCTGATAGACTTGTTGATGTGCACTGTGCCCTGGTTGAGTTGGGAGATGCACATAGATATATACATTGCCTGATAGACTTGTTGATGTGCACTGTGCCCTGGTTGAGTTGGGAGAAGCAGATGGATATATACATTGCCTGATAGACTTGTTGATGTGCCCTGTGCCCTGGTTGAGTTGGGAGATGCAGTTGGATATATACATCGCTTGATAGACCTGTTGATGTGCCCTGTGCCCTGGTTGAGTTGGGAGATGCACATGGATATATACATCGCCTGATAGACTTGTTGATGTGCACTGTGCCCTGGTTGAGTTGGGAGAAGCAGATGGATATATACATTGCCTGATAGACTTGTTGATGTGCACTGTGCCCTGGTTGAGTTGGGAGAAGCAGATGGATATATACATTGCCTGATAGACTTGTTGATGTGCACTGTGCACTGGTTGAGTTGGCAGATGCACATGGATATATACATTGCCTGATAGACTTGTTGATGTGCACTGTGCCCTGGTTGAGTTGGCAGATGCAGATGGATATATACATTGCCTGATAGACTTGTTGATGTGCACTGTGCCCTGGTTGAGTTGGGAGAAGCAGATGGATATATACATTGCCTGATAGACTTGTTGATGTGCACTGTGCACTGGTTGAGTTGGGAGATGCACATGGATATATACATTGCCTGATAGACTTGTTGATGTGCACTGTGCCCTGGTTGAGTTGGGAGATGCAGATGGATATATACATTGCCTGATAGACTTGTTGATGTGCACTGTGCCCTGGTTGAGTTGGGAGAAGCAGATGGATATATACATTGCCTGATAGACTTGTTGATGTGCACTGTGCCCTGGTTGAGTTGGGAGATGCACATGGATATATACATTGCCTGATAGACTTGTTGATGTGCACTGTGCCCTGGTTGAGTTGGGAGATGCAGATGGATATATACATCGCCTGATAGACTTGTTGATGTGCACTGTGCCCTGGTTGAGTTGGGAGAAGCAGATGGATATATACATTGCCTAAAAGACTTGATTAGTTTGCTAATGTTCACTATGCATTGATTGTGTTAGAAAGAGCAGGTGTATTTGTACATAGCTCAGTGCACTTGATGATGTATCAATGCATTGGTTGCATTAGAAGAGCAGGTGAAATTGTACATCACTGGAAGAGACTTACTGGGGAGAAACACAGCCTTGATATATTTCCTCAGCATGTGTTTTAATGACAGAATTGTGGTATGTGTTGGTCAAGTATTGTGTCTATGTTTATTTAACATGTGTGTTGAATAGAACCCTATAACCTGTTACAAAGTGAGTTATTACAGTCTCATTTCCCTTTGCTATCATAGAGAGTTCTGAACAAGCTGTTGTTTGAAACCTCAATTCCCACTGCATGTCAGATGATAGTTGTTTCATGATCATCAGCAAATGATATAGCAATGACATTGTGTACTGTCTCTGATTGCACAGTGAGCACCGACAACCCCTTACTGCAGACAGGAAAAGAAATGAGTATTTCATGTGTGATTAATCAGTATTGATTTACCAATGTCCTTGTTTGGCATGTTGCAAGGTCATAGATAAAAGAAACAACAGATTCTGACACACTGACTTCCATGACAAGACACAAAAAGAAGCAGATGACATATTATCTTTCATTGGATATACATCCATCAACACTGCATCGAAAATATTTGATTTACCAAAAATGTTTGCATTCACAGTTCTTTATAATTTTGAACATGCTAGAAAGCTGTATATTGATGAAAGTGATTTTTATTTTCAATTTGTACATTAAGTTTGCAGATCATTTAATTTAGTTGTCAGTGAACTACATGTATTTTAATTATACACAAAATTTTATCAACAGATCATAAGATGTAATTGTAACAGACTATCATTCCAACGTCTGATAGAAGTACTTAACATCAATAGGTTAAAAGGAAGGCCTCAGATTATGAGCTTATAATCATAGAAGTGCCCGACATTATAAGGTATGATTGAAGTGCCCAAGATTATGAGGTATCATAGAAGTGCCCGACACTATGAGGTATCATAGAAGTGCCTGGCAATATGAGGTATCATACAAGTGCCCGACATTATGAGGTATCATACAAGTGCCCGACATTATGAGGTATCATACAAGTGCCCGACATCATGAGGTATCATACAAGTGCCCGACAGCATGAGGTATCATACAAGTGCCCGACATCATGAGGTATCATGGAAGTGTCCGACATTATGAGGTATCATACAAGTGCCCGACATCATGAGGTATCATACAAGTGCCCGACATCATGAGGTATCATACAAGTGCCCGACATCATGAGGTATCATGGAAGTGTCCGACATTATGAGGTATCATACAAGTGCCCGACATCATGAGGTATCATGGAAGTGTCCGACATTATGAGGTATCATACAAGTGCCCGACATCATGAGGTATCATACAAGTGCCCGACATCATGAGGTATCATACAAGTGCCCGACATCATGAGGTATCATACAAGTGCCCGACATCATGAGGTATCATACAAGTGCCCGACATCATGAGGTATCATACAAGTGCCCGACATCATGAGGTATCATACAAGTGCCCGACATCATGAGGTATCATGGAAGTGTCCGACATTATGAGGTATCATACAAGTGCCCGACATCATGAGGTATCATGGAAGTGTCCGACATTATGAGGTATCATACAAGTGCCCGACATCATGAGGTATCATACAAGTGCCCGACATCATGAGGTATCATACAAGTGCCCGACATCATGAGGTATCATACAAGTGCCCGACATTATGAGGTATCATACAAGTGTCCGACATTATGAGGTATCATACAAGTGCCCGACATTATGAGGTATCATGGAAGTGTCCGACATTATGAGGTATCATACAAGTGCCCGACATCATGAGGTATCATGGAAGTGTCCGACATTATGAGGTATCATACAAGTGCCCGACATTATGAGGTATCATACAAGTGCCCGACATCATGAGGTATCATACAAGTGCCCGACATCATGAGGTATCATGGAAGTGTCCGACATTATGAGGTATCATACAAGTGTCCGACATTATGAGGTATCATACAAGTGCCCGACATCATGAGGTATCATACAAGTGCCCGACATCATGAGGTATCATACAAGTGCCCGACATCATGAGGTATCATGGAAGTGTCCGACATCATGAGGTATCATACAAGTGCCCAACATCATGAGGTATCATACAAGTGCCCGACATCATGAGGTATCATACAAGTGCCCGACATCATGAGGTATCATGGAAGTGTCCGACATTATGAGGTATCATACAAGTGCCCGACATCATGAGGTATCATGGAAGTGTCCGACATTATGAGGTATCATACAAGTGCCCGACATCATGAGGTATCATACAAGTGCCCGACATCATGAGGTATCAAACAAGTGCTCAACATTATGAGGTATGATAGAAGTGCCTGACATCATGAGGTATCATAGAAGTGCCTGGCATTATGAGGTATCAAGGAAGTGCCCAACATTATGAGGTATCATGGAAGTGTCCAAGATTATGAGGTATGATAGAAGTGCCCGACATCATGAGGTATCATGGAAGTGTCCGACATTATGAGGTATCATAGAAAGTGCCCGACATTATGAGGTATCATAGAAGTGCCCGACATTATGAGGTATCATGGAAGTGCCTGGCAGTATGAGGTATCATGGAAGTGCCTGGCAGTATGAGGTATCAAGGAAGTGCACAACATTACTAAGTGAAAGGGAAGTACCTGAAATTACTAGCTCAAAGGGAAGTGCCTGACATCATGAGGTATCATAAGAAATGCCTGGCATTATGAGGTATCAAGGAAGTGCCCAACATTATGAGGTATGATAGAAGTGCCTGACATTATGAGGTATCATAGAAGTGCCTGGCATTATGAGGTATCATGGAAGTGCCCAACATTATGAGGTATGATAGAAGTGCCTGACATTATGAGGTATCATAGAAGTGCCTGGCATTATGAGGTATCATACAAGTGCCCGACATCATGAGGTATCATGGAAGTGTCCGACATTATGAGGTATGATAGAAGTGCCCGACATCATGAGGTATCATGGAAGTGCCCAACATTATGAGGTATCATGAAAGTGTCCAAGATTATGAGGTATCATACAAGTGCCCGACATTATGAGGTATCATACAAGTGTCCGACATTATGAGGTATCATACAAGTGCCCGACATTATGAGGTATCATGGAAGTGTCCGACATTATGAGGTATCATACAAGTGCCCGACATCATGAGGTATCATGGAAGTGTCCGACATTATGAGGTATCATACAAGTGCCCGACATTATGAGGTATCATACAAGTGCCCGACATCATGAGGTATCATGGAAGTGTCCGACATCATGAGGTATCATACAAGTGCCCGACATCATGAGGTATCATGGAAGTGTCCGACATTATGAGGTATCATACAAGTGCCCGACATCATGAGGTATCATACAAGTGCCCGACATCATGAGGTATCATACAAGTGCCCGACATCATGAGGTATCATGGAAGTGTCCGACATTATGAGGTATGATAGAAGTGCCCGACATCATGAGGTATCATGGAAGTGCCCGACATCATGAGGTATCATGGAAGTGTCCGACATTATGAGGTATCATACAAGTGCCCGACATCATGAGGTATCATGGAAGTGTCCGACATCATGAGGTATCATACAAGTGCCCGACATCATGAGGTATCATACAAGTGCCCGACATCATGAGGTATCATACAAGTGCCCGACATTATGAGGTATCATGGAAGTGTCCGACATTATGAGGTATCATACAAGTGCCCGACATCATGAGGTATCATGGAAGTGTCCGACATTATGAGGTATCATACAAGTGCCCGACATCATGAGGTATCATACAAGTGCCCGACATCATGAGGTATCAAACAAGTGCTCAACATTATGAGGTATGATAGAAGTGCCTGACATCATGAGGTATCATAGAAGTGCCTGGCATTATGAGGTATCAAGGAAGTGCCCAACATTATGAGGTATCATGGAAGTGTCCAAGATTATGAGGTATGATAGAAGTGCCCGACATCATGAGGTATCATGGAAGTGTCCGACATTATGAGGTATCATAGAAAGTGCCCGACATTATGAGGTATCATAGAAGTGCCCGACATTATGAGGTATCATGGAAGTGCCTGGCAGTATGAGGTATCATGGAAGTGTCCGACATTATGAGGTATCATAGAAGTGCCCGACATTATGAAGTATCATAGAAGTGCCCGACATTATGAGGTATCATGGAAGTGCCTGGCAGTATGAGGTATCATGGAAGTGCCCAACATTATGAGGTATCAAGGAAGTGCCCAACATTATGAGGTATGATAGAAGTGCCTGACATTATGAGGTATCATAGAAGTGCCTGGCATTATGAGGTATCATGGAAGTGCCCAACATTATGAGGTATGATAGAAGTGCCTGACATTATGAGGTATCATAGAAGTGCCTGGCATTATGAGGTATCATACAAGTGCCCGACATCATGAGGTATCATGGAAGTGTCCGACATTATGAGGTATGATAGAAGTGCCCGACATCATGAGGTATCATGGAAGTGCCCAACATTATGAGGTATCATGAAAGTGTCCAAGATTATGAGGTATCATACAAGTGCCCGACATTATGAGGTATCATACAAGTGTCCGACATTATGAGGTATCATACAAGTGCCCGACATCATGAGGTATCATAGAAGTGCCCGACATCATGAGGTATCATACAAGTGCCCGACATCATGAGGTATCATGGAAGTGTCCGACATCATGAGGTATCATACAAGTGCCCGACATCATGAGGTATCATACAAGTGCCCGACATCATGAGGTATCATACAAGTGCCCGACATCATGAGGTATCATGGAAGTGTCCGACATCATGAGGTATCATACAAGTGCCCGACATCATGAGGTATCATGGAAGTGTCCGACATTATGAGGTATCATACAAGTGCCCGACATCATGAGGTATCATACAAGTGCCCGACATCATGAGGTATCATACAAGTGCCCGACATCATGAGGTATCATGGAAGTGTCCGACATTATGAGGTATGATAGAAGTGCCCGACATCATGAGGTATCATGGAAGTGCCCGACATCATGAGGTATCATGGAAGTGTCCGACATTATGAGGTATCATACAAGTGCCCGACATCATGAGGTATCATGGAAGTGTCCGACATCATGAGGTATCATACAAGTGCCCGACATCATGAGGTATCATACAAGTGCCCGACATCATGAGGTATCATACAAGTGCCCGACATTATGAGGTATCATACAAGTGCCCGACATCATGAGGTATCATGGAAGTGTCCGACATTATGAGGTATGATAGAAGTGCCTGACATTATGAGGTATCATACAAGTGCCTGGCATTATGAGGTATCATACAAGTGCCCGACATCATGAGGTATCATGGAAGTGTCCGACATTATGAGGTATGATAGAAGTGCCTGACATTATGAGGTATCATACAAGTGCCTGGCATTATGAGGTATCATACAAGTGCCTGGCATTATGAGGTATCATGGAAGTGCACAACATTACTAAGTGAAAGGGAAGTACCTGAAATTACTAGCTCAAAGGGAAGTGCCTGACACATTTAAAGTCTATAGGACCTTGTTGTATGTGGTACTTGACATATCCATAATCTTAAATACAACTGTGAACTTATAAGGCCTATTTTTTATGAAGTCAGATTAACATGACATTTAATCAACACATTTGTGAAAATAAAAATATTTTAACTTTGACAGTACTTCAGCAAGAGCCATTAGACAAATGAAGCCGGTTAAGATGACCAATGGACAGACAATGAAATTTATTCCCTTGGAGATAAATATAGCTCATGACATCACTTCCGCTATGCTATGTTATATGGCAACAATGATATGCAGATGACCTAGGCCAGATGGAGTGGGAAGAATCCTATATGAAACATAAATAACATAGCAGATACTTGCCGTATTGGGTCAGATAGATTCGAAATGATTCAAGAGTTTTTGTGTAATTTCTGCTGGATAATACTTATGAAGATTTGATGCATCCTAATGGTTTCCAAAAAGTAAACAAATGACTGATATCTGGTTGTCGATTTACATATGCAAATCACCACTAAGAGGCATGAACCAGAAACTGTTTGCCATGTTTACCATGAATACCACGGAATAACTAAGTCTAAATATAGAGGACATTATTAGGTCTGATGGAAACACTTGACATTATTAGGTCTTATGGAACTGCCAGTACTGTTCAAATGGAAGTGCTTGATATTACTAGATTGAATGGAAGTGCCTGACATTGCTTGGTTGAACTGGGAAGTCTGTGACATTATTAGATTGAACGCACGTAGCTTCATCTGATGGATGTAACTGACATTACTGTCTTTGAATAGAAGAGCCTGATCTTTCTAGGTCAGATGAAGTGCTTGAAAATACTAGGTCAGATGGAAGTGCCTGACATTACTACATCTGATGGAAGTGCCTGAAACAACTGTGTCTGATGGAAGTGCCTGACATCATAAGGGCAGATGGAAGTGCCTGACATTACTACATCTGATGGACGTGCCTGAAACTACTGGGTCAGATGGAAGTGCCAGAAACAAGTAGGTCAGATGGAAGTGCCTGACATTACAACATCTGATAGAAGTGCCGGAAACAACTAGGTCAGATGGAAGTGCCTGACATTACAACATCTGATGGATGTGCCTGAAACTACTGGGTCAGATGGAAGTGCCGAAAACAACTAGGTCAGATGAAAGTGCTGGAAACAACTAGGTCAGATGGAAGTGCCTGACATTACAACATCTGATGGATGTGCCTGAAACTACTGGGTCAGATGGAAGTACGGGAAACAACTAGGTCAGATGGAAGTGCCTGACATTACAACATCTGATGGACGTGCCTGAAGCTACTGGGTCAGATGGAAGTACTGAAAACAACTAGGTCAGATGGAAGTGGCTGACATTACTACATCTGATGGATGAGCCTGAAACTACTGGGTCAGATGAAAGTGCCGGAAACAACTAGGTCAGATGGAAGTGCCTGACATTACAACATCTGATGGACGTGCCTGAAGCTACTGGGTCAGATGGAAGTACTGGAAACAACTAGGTCAATTGGAAGTGGCTGACATTACTACATCTGATGGATGTACCTGAAACTACTGGGTCAGATGGAAGTGCCGGAAACAACTAGGTCAGATGGAAGTGGCTGACATTACTACATCTGATGGATGTACCTGAAACTACTGGGTCAGATGGAAGTACTGGAAACAACTAGGTCAGATGGAAGTGGCTGACATTACTACATCTGATGGATGTACCTGAAACTACTGGGTCAGATGGAAGTGCCGGAAACTACTGGGTCAGATGGAAGTGCCCAACATTGTGAAATCAGATGGACATGCCTGACATTGCTACATCTGATGGACGTGCCTGACATTACTACATCTGATGGACGTGCCTGAAACCATCGGGTTAGATGGAAGTGCCGGAAACAACTAAGTCAGATGAAAGTGCCTGACATTACTACATCTGATGGATGTGCCTGAAACTACTAGGTCAGATGGAAGTACTGGAAACAACTAGGTCAGATGGAAGTGGCTGACATTACTACATCTGATGGACGAGTCTGAAACTACTGGGTCAGATGGAAGTGCCCAACATTGTGAAATCAGATGGACATGCCTGAAACTACTGGGTCAGATGGAAGTGCCGGAAACAACTAGGTCAGATGGAAGTGGCTGACATTACTACATCTGATGGATGTGCCTGAAACTACTGGGTCAGATGGAAGTGCCCAACATTGTGAAATCAGATGGACATGCCTGAAACTACTGGGTCAGATGGAAGTGCCGGAAACAACTAGGTCAGATGGAAGTGCTTTTCATTACTACATCTGATGGATGTGCCTGAAACTACTGGGTCAGATGGAAATGCCTGACAGTACTACATCTGATGGATATGCCTGAAACAACTAGGTCAGATGCCCAACATTGTGAAACCAGATGGACATGCCTGACATTAAAATGTCTGATTCAACAGACAGTATTTAACAGTATGACAAAGGAAGCCAGTAGTTAATTGGTGGACGGACAGGGGTAGAAGCCAGGGGGAAGCTTCTGTCATACAGTTGTTTCTACACGTACACATCTCTCGCTGGCTGTATTCCACTGTTTCATTCACCTGACGAAGAAGTAAGAACATACTTCGAAACGTTGTGACTGTTTCATAATAATGAAGTTGTCATTCATAAAAAACTCTTGTCTTTATGTGTATCACTTCTAAATACTCTTCAAAGACTCTGATGGAAGTGCCTGACATTACAAGGTCAGATGGAAGTGCCTGGCATTACTAGGTCTGATTAATTGAAGTGACTGACATTACTAGGTCAGATGGAAGTTCCTCATATTACTAGGTCAGATGGAACTGCCAGACATTATGACATTTTTTTATGTGGCTGAGATCTGTGTATGACATTGCTTAACCTGAATATAGGAAATCTCCTTGAACGCTTCATATACTTCCAACCTTATTCGAATAATGTTTACAGTGGGTATTGTTTCTCGATTTGATGTTATACTGCATAACAATGTGAAGTAAGGGGTTATGATTTCTCAGTGTTTGTGAAAGGTTAGGTCCCTGTATTGATCTGTGGTCTATAGTCCTAATGGGGTAGAAGTACAACTACTTGAGTGTGCTAGATTGCATAAGGCTGTGGTCATCAATTTAAGCTTGGATGTGAGGAGCAGACTGGGCATGTATTGATCCAGACTACTGCCTGCTAACGACACACCAACTCCCATATTCCAATGCTTTATGTAAATAATCACACCAACTTTCCGCAGATTCCTCATACAGTCAATTGTCTGGGGGACAAAATTAGACATGGATGATGAAATAACTGGCTGTATGAGATCCCACATTTCCTGTAATCTGTTGTACACAGCAGACCTCATTACACCACTGACAGATATTTACTTACACAGGGGACAATCTGAAAAGAGATTCTGTCTGTTACAGGTAAACAGTATTTCCATATCATTATGCACAGATAGGATCAATGAGGGAAGTCTTGAGCAGTCTGCCGTACAAATCAGAATAAAGAGAGTGAGATTATAAACACAAATGGTTCTGACAGAATAACGTGCATTTCCTGAAGAAAGTGAGATTCTAAACAGAAATGATTCTGACAGAATAACATGCATTTCCTGAAGAAGTGAGATTCTAAACACAAATGGTTCTGACAGAATAACATGCATTTCCTGAAGATGGTGCTTGGCCTTCACACAAAACAAATGAAGTTCAGGGAACATTTAGATGTAAAATGCAATTACAGATTACTGATATATGATGAGATCTGATGAGTTACTATCTCATGATGGAGAACACTTGCTGTTAGAAGTGTACAAGAGAGTTTAAACCGGAGTTACCGAAATCTACTCAAAGAAAGTGGTGTCAAACAATGATCACAGAAAGTGATGAATCTAACGAGCAGTAAACATGATTACAACTTTGGATAATGGTATCATAACAGGATGGAAGTAACCTGCGCTAGTTTACCCGTGGGATTAAGAAACAGGTGGTAATGTAATTTGTAGTTACACAAGGATTGGACCGTGTTCATCTCATGTTATCTGGTGTGATTGGATAATTATGACCTCACACAGTCCACACATTTAACATTGTGCTGGAAATATTCATAAACACCATGAATAACATCTTCAAAATTTAAACATATTAAACTAGCAAGATGCAATGCTTTTGACTTCAATAGTTATTTCTACCACTGACATTACACAATCAAACCATTTCTTTTTCCCACAATATACATATTTTCAAACTGATTAGGGCAGCTTTGATTAAGGTTGAATGAGTGCGATTGAATTCTATATGATTACTGAAAATAAAACTCAAGGTGAAGAACTAAAACGGGTTATACATATTTGGATGAGTATCTCCACTTACTTCTGAACCCACTTGAGCATTTGAGCATATCTTGTGGTAACATTTCCAAAAGTAATGAACAAATGTATCAGGAGTATACTATCAAACTGAAGATTTCTTATCCAAGTAATAATAAAAAAAACACTGTGAAAGTGTGCCTGACTTTGTGGCTCAAAACGTGCTAGACATGAACAATAACACTCTGAAGTACAACAAATGTAAACACTTGGGATCATTATAACTCATTACAGTCAACACTTGAGATAATTACAGCTGCCCATATTGATAACTTCCTTAGACACTTGGGATCATCACAGTTGCCCATGTTGATAACTTCCTTAAACACTTGGGATCATTACAGTTGCCCATATTGAAAACTTCCTTAAACACTTGGGATCATCACAGCTGCCCATATTGATAACTTCCTTAAACACTTGGGATCATCACAGTTGCCCATATTGATAACTTCCTTACACACGTGGGATCATCACAACTGCCCAAATTGATGACTTCCTTAAACACTTGGGATCATCACAACTGTCCATATTGATAACTTCCTTAAACACTTGGGATCATCACAACTGCCCATATTGATAACTTCCTTAAACACTTGGGATCATTACAGTTGCCCATATTGATAACTTCCTTAAACACTTGGGATCATCACAGCTGCCCATATTGATAACTTCCTTAAACACTTGGGATCATCACAGTTGCCCATATTGATAACTTCCTTACACACGTGGGATCATCACAACTGCCCAAATTGATGACTTCCTTAAACACTTGGGATCATCACAACTGTCCATATTGATAACTTCCTTAAACACTTGGGATCATCACAACTGCCCATATTGATAACTTCCTTAAACACTTGGGATCATCACAGTTGCCCATATTGATAACTTCCTTAAACACTTGGGATCATCACAGTTGCCCATATTGATAACTTCCTTAAACACTTGGGATCATCACAACTGCCCATATTGATAACTTCCTTAAACACTTGGGATCATCACAGTTGCCCATATTCATAACTTCCTTAAACACTTGGGATCATCACAACTGCCCATATTGATAACTTCCTCAAACACTTGGGATCATCACAGTTGCCCATATTGATAACTTCCTCAAACACTTGGGACTATCACAGTTGCCCATACTGATAACTTCCTTAAACACTTGGGACTATCACAGTTGCCCATATTGATAACTTCCTTAAACACTTGGGATCATCACAACTGCCCATATTGATAACTTCCTTAAACACTTGGGATCATCACAACTGCCCATATTGATAACTTCCTTAAACACTTGGAATCATCACAGTTGCCCATATTGATAACTTCCTTAAACACTTGGGATCATCACAACTGCCCATATTGATAACTTCCTTAAACACTTGGGATCATCACAACTCTCCATATTGATAACTTCCTTAAACACTTGGGATCATCACAGTTGCCCATATTCATAACTTCCTTAAACACTTGGGATCATCACAACTGCCCATATTGATAACTTCCTCAAACACTTGGGATCATCACAGTTGCCCATATTGATAACTTCCTCAAACACTTGGGACTATCACAGTTGCCCATATTGATAACTTCCTTAAACACTTGGGACTATCACAGTTGCCCATATTGATAACTTCCTTAAACACTTGGGATCATCACAACTGCCCATATTGATAACTTCCTTAAACACTTGGGATCATCACAACTGCCCATATTGATAACTTCCTTAAACACTTGGAATCATCACAGTTGCCCATATTGATAACTTCCTTAAACACTTGGAATCATCACAGTTGCCCATATTGATAACTTCCTTAAACACTTGGGATCATCATAGTTGCCCATATTGATAACTTCCTTAAACACTTGGGATCATCACAGTTGCCCATATTGATAACTTCCTTAAACACTTGGGATCATCACAACTGCCCATATTGATAACTTCCTTAAACACTTGGGACCATCACAGTTGCCCATATTGATAACTTCCTTAACTCATTAAGGCCGAGATTAATTAGCTTCTCACAGCGAGAGCCGCGTATTGGGGGTAATAAAAAGCACCTCTTATTCAGCGAGAGCCGCATATTGGGGGTTATGAAAAGCACCTCTCATTCAGCGAGAGCCGCGTATTGGGGGTTTTACATTTTAAATTTGTACATTACCTATAATTTCAATCAATTTAGCAGTAATGATCAAAGATTAAACTTTTGTAAGAGAGAGATTACTTTCTGTGTTAATCAGAAGAACTATCAATGTGTTTTGATAACAATTGCTTGCAATGTCAGGAGCTTATACAGGCAAATGAACACATGTCTGCGAGAAAAGGGATTATGAGATGTTGTTACAGGAGGTACTTGTTTGTTACTCGTCATTGGGAGTGAATACTAAGATACTATGCTTGCACATTGACTGAATTAACGAAACCTTCTTTTAAATTAAATCATTCATTCATTGTTATAGTTCATATAATGAATCGTAGACATAAATAGCAATATTGTCTTACACTCATGTTCGTGTAGATTTGAAATAAACCAAGTTACTAATTTAAACCTAATTCATTTGCGACTATTGATTTTGAAAGTTGACAATAATACATAATCGAATATGAAGTGATAACTCTTGCATCTACTCATAATATACATATATAGTACACATAAATCATACAAAGGTAACTGGGGTATTTTGTTCAAGCTGTTTCAATGCAGTTTACATAAGCATTGTGTACGAAACGTTTGTATTTGATCTCTGTAATTATCTTATCCTGTGTAATGATCACGTGTATCAGATATATCATCAATAAAAGGAGGAGAATATATCAGTTACGGAATTGATGCGTATAATCATTCAATCAGACAACACTAAATATATGAACACCTCTTTCAACCTCAAAATAACAGCCTCTGGTCGAATGCATGTCCAGGTAAACTTTTGTCCTGTGACAAGTGTAAAACAAACTTATGCGCTGTTACATCATTGGACAACCTGTTTTGTGGAGTCACGCCCATTGCCAATCTTCTGAACCTCGTTTGCTTTCAAAACCATCTTCATAAATATTTGGGGAGATTCAACTACAAGTGTATACATCACAATAAATCAGTATCGTGTTACTTTTTTTAATTCTATAATACATGTACTTGAATTATGATATTTATTCATAACAATGTACAGATTATATTGAAATGTTCAGCAAGCCATTATGTTTGATGTACAAGTAGTGTTCGCAAAAAGTATACGCAAATAAATACTATCTCTACTCAATGATTGGATTGGGTTATTCGGGGTAAAAATAAACGGATTGTTGCGCTTTGAGCGCTTAGAAAGAAAAATAAACTTGTCAAAGTGCTTGTTAGTCCTACGTGTACATTTCAGGCATCCTTACGATTATGTATGTTCACGATACACAAAGTTTTTCATAATAGCTAGACTTGATAAAGCCGAAATCTAGCATATCGATTGGTCAACGATCTAACCAATAGTCAATCTGTATCCAAGCTGTCTAGTGACCGAACGTACTCTTCAGAAATTTAGCCCACGCCCCATCACCTGTCATTTCCAATGCGACAGGTATCTCCTGATACGATTGGTCATAGATAACAAATCAGGGACTATCTTGAACAGTTAAGATACAAAACGTCCTATTCGGGAACTTTGATGATGCCCATCCCATGACCCTTTGTCTTATGTATGTGCAAGGAATAGCATTATGTATGCATGCATGTATGTACGTATATTTTCTGCGTTAAATCTAGATGAACCAAAGCGACGAACTGAATCTGTTATATGTAAGTCACAGACTAGCTTATTAGTACTTTCCTTAAAATATTCAGTATACACTGGCAATGTATCAGCAAAAACGCTTCTTTCATAGATTATTAGGCATGTGCGTAAATTCGCCTTTACTGCCATTGACATAGATGTTTTGAACAATTTAATCTCTAACAATGATGTGAGAGGGACATCATTTGGTTTAAGTATGTCTTACATACAATGAAACGGACTGGCAAACGTCGAGACATCAAATGCAGATGTTCAAGCTGTGATGTGTTTTTGTGCGTTGACTGTTTTGAGGCCTACCATAAAGACTTGTTCCAAGGACGATAACGCTTTATGCACTAGTTGTGTTGTACAAATGGTACCGTATACCATTCTTGTCAGTTGTTGGGCACAATGTGTGAAGCCCGCGCGATACTGCTGGAATATAGCTAAAATCGCTGTAAAACAAAATTCACTCATTCTCTTCAATTGTTGCATTTCAGTTGTTATTCTTTTACATGTCCAAAATACTAAGACATGTGTGTTCACCATCTGAGAATGAATACACTCATCATAGTGTCAGTCTACTCCCATATGTCTTATGTGTTTCTTTCATACATCATTACAGTAACTGATGTTATGTTTACAATACACAAATTGTTGCATGATAGTTGATACAGCCGAAACACAACATAGCCATTGGTCAACGATAAAGCCAATAATCAATCTCTACCCTATCACTTTGAGTGTCCAAACGTGCTCTTCAGAAATTTAGGCCACGCCCCATCACCTTGCCCTTCCTATGTGACAGGTTCTCACGATACGATTGGTCAAAGTATCAGCCAATATAATGAGTAACTAAGATATAATGCGTTACATTCGGGATATTTTATCCCTTCACATGACGAGAAGCTTTGTTTAGCATCAAGTAATGATAAATGTATCATGCAGTATGTATGTGTATGAATGGTGATGTATGTTTGCAGCGTTAAGTTAAGATGAACAAAGTGACAAACTATGAATCTCTATATGTTCCATGTTACTTATACACCTATTGATACTTTCCTTGAAATAGTCAGTAAGCACGAGCAATGTATTGGCAAAAAATCTAGACGATTATAATGCAAGCCCCCTTCTTTTTAAACTCTATTATAAATAATATTTTATAATTCAGTCCATACGATGAGAGAGACAGGAGGAATTTGTATATATGTTCATCTCGTACGTACAAAGACCGCGTAGGTGTTGATAAAAATACACGGGTATGAGAGACACAGGTAATAAATTACATAAAATGCTGTAATATATGTATTCACATCGGCCTCTTTCCCATTTACATCTTTACGACACAATTAAATAATCAGTACTTGTTTGTGAGACTAGACAGTTTCCTGTCATATCCGAGACCTGCCAGGGAAATCAGGCATGATTAGCACTAATTAGCCTCGTCGCAGCAATCAGGCAGTCAGCGAGGGGTGCCAGGTGTTGGGCAGTGGAGCGGCTCCAGGGCTTAATGAGTTAAACACTTGGGATCATCACAACTGCCCATATTGATAACTTCCTTAAACACTTGGGATCATCACAACTGCCCATATTGATAACTTCCTCAAACACTTGGGATCATTACAGTTGCCCATATTGATAACTTCCTTAAACACTTGGGATCATCACAACTGCCCATATTGATAACTTCCTTAAACACTTGGGATCATCACAACTGCCCACATTGATAATTTCCTTAAACACTTGGGATCATCACAGCTGCCCATATTGATAACTTCCTTAGACACTTGGGATCATCACAGTTGCCCATATTGATAACTTCCTCAAACACTTGGGATGATCACAGCTGCCCATATTGATAACTTCCTTAAACACTTGGGATCATTACAGTTGCCCATATATATCACTACAGGAAATACTTGAGATCATTACAACTTCCCATATTGATAACTTCCTTAAACACTTGGGATCATTACAGTTGCCCATATTGAAAACTTCCTTAAACACTTGGGATCATCACAGTTGCCCATATTGATAACTTCCTTAAACACTTGGGATGATCACAGCTGCCCATATTGATAACTTCCTTAAACACTTGGGATCATTACAGTTGCCCATATATATCACTACAGTAAATACTTGAGATCATTACAGCTGCCCATATTGATCACTACAGTAAACATTGACATCATTACAGTTGTCTGTAAAATCACTACAGTAAACACTTGGGATCACTGGAGCTGCCCATATTGATCACTATAGTAAACACTTGGGATCATTGGAGCTGCCCATTTTGATCACAACAGTAAACACTTGGGATCATTACAGCTGTCTATATTGATCACTACAGTAAACACTTGAGATCATTACAGGGGCCCATATTGATCACTACAGTAAACAAAGACATCATTACACCTGTCTGTATACATCACTACAGTAAACACTTGAAATCATTACAGTTGTCTACACCGATCACTACAGTAAACATTTGGGATCATTGAGCTCCCCTATTGATGAGTACATTAAACACTGAGGTCATCACAGCTGCCCATATTGATCAGTACGGTAAACACTGACGTCATTACAGCTATCTATATTGATGACTACAGTAAACACTGATATCATTACAGCTGTCTTTATTGATGACTACAGTAAACACTGACATCATTACAGCTGTCTATATTGATGACTACAGTAAACACTGACATCATTACAGCTGTCTATATAGATCACTACATTAAACATTGAGGTCATCACAGCTGCCCATATTGATCACTATGTATTAGTTTGTAATAAACCTTTCACAAATGTAGAATCTTTCAGGACAATACCAATCATCACTGATTGCATAATAAATACCCTTATCACAAGTATCTATTCATATATACTATCACAATATGCATGATATTCATACAAAACAATGTGAGGATCTTACTTATGTGTGACATTATACTGAGCACTGTCTAGTGATTGCATGATAAGCAACATATTCTCAAATGATAGAGGTGTAAGAGACAGGGAACAGAGGTGTAATAGATAAACAATGGATGTATAATAGAATGAAACAGAGAGGTAATACATAAGGCACAGATGTACACTAGATAGGGAATATACTGGTAGGTGCCTTATAGGTGCAGCTAAGGCAGGGAATAGAGGTGTGTACTAGATACGAAATAGACAGCAGTGTGAATGAGTGAGTGTGTGAGTGAGTTAGAATTTATCACTACACTGTCAATATTGCAGCCATATCTTGAACAATTCAATTTATATCAGTATTAAAATCAAAGAATTGGAAGGACAGTAAACACACTAGGCTATCACAGATATGAACATAAGACTAGCATTGAAAGCTGAAACATTGTAATTAAAGAGCACAATATGATATATAGACCACCAAAAACTGAAGGTAAATCACCATACTAGGGTCCATGGGGACTTACAGTATCTTTGCTACCTGCATAGATCCTAGCTGGATTTACACGATCCCTTCAGCCATTGGTGATTATACTGAAATTTAGCCATTAAAAACAACAAATATACTATGATTAAAAGTTTGGCCATACTAAATTTACATAGAAAGTTTTGGGACTTACGTACCCTCTCAAGAGGACAATAACTTTACAATTCTTCAACCCCTTCTGACGGTACATCCACAACAGCCGTTAGAGGTGTAGTGGACAGGATAAAGGGTTTTATTAGATAGGGTGTAAGAAATAGGTGTGTCATGTATAAAGCGTATAGCACATACTAAATGAGCTCCGTGTATTACAATTCTGAATAAACAGTTCTGGTACTTGGCTCACTGATGCTTGTCATAAACTATACACTAGTTTCAGAAAATTGACATTGGTCGAGCAATTTGTTTATTATCTGCTATTTTCACTTCTTCCAAATGACACAGTTGTGTGTAAACAGGTACCAATGACAGTGCACAAATGACACTATTTCGAACATATTAAGAGTTAATGTGTGTGAATTGAATAACTTGCAGAAGCCTAAAGAATTCTTGGGTGTGTTCTAAAAAGCCTTTGTAATGCAAAGGTGATCATAGTACCAACATCATGACTATGATTGTGCTATCATCATTTTGGGATAGGGACCCTGCATCACAATGTTTGCCAATGTGTCACCATAACTGAGAATACCCTTTTACATAAATTGTGAAATTTTGCTACAAGAAAGAGACACTCTCACAAAATAGTACCATGCAATGTTAGTCTTGTCACAGCATTGCATAAACTACTCTCAGTGATCTGTTTTCTCTAAAAACCATGGCAGTGAGTGAAAGTTTCAATGAATTTTTCATGGAACTAGTTCCCATATGTGTATTTGTTATAACCATGTGCATCATCCACTTAATGATATTGAACAGTATCCTCTTCAACAGGTGAATGATTAATAAGGAATAGTGATGCCATATAGAGGCAACTACACACAGGCAGGTAAAGGCACATGGAAGAGATGTGTGTGTGTGAGAGAGAGAGTGGAGCTGGTATAAGGACCTGTGGCAGAGATCTATGTGTGTAAGTGTGGAGCAGGTATAACGACACATGGCAGAGATGTGTGTGTGTGAGAGAGAGAGTGGAGCAGGTATAAGGACCTATGGCAGAGATCTATGTGTGTGTGAGAGAGAGAGTGGTACAGGTATAAGGACCTGTGGCAGAGATCTATGTGTGTGTGTGTAAGTGTGGAGCAGGTTTAAGGACACATGGCAGATGTTTGTATGTGTATGGCAAAGATCTATGAATGTGTGGGTGTGTAGCAGGTATAAGGACACATGGCAGAGATTAGTGTGTGTTTGTGTGTACCAGTCATAAGGATCTATGGCAGGTGTGTGTGTGTGTTGAGCAGGAAAAGGACACAAGACATGTGTGTGTGAAGCAGCTACAACAAGAAACAGCAGAGATCTATGCGAGTGTGTAGCAAGTGTAAGGGTACATGGCAGAGATCTATGTGTGTGTTGGTGTGTAGCAAGTGTATGGACACGAGGCAGAGATCTATGTGTATTTTGGTGAGTAGCAGGGATAAGGACACAAAGCAGAGATCTATGTGTGTGTTGGTGTGTAGCAAGTGTAAGCACACATGGCAGATATTTGTGTGTGTTTGTGTGTAGCAGTTATGAGGATGTGTGTGATGCATATAGATTTGGGGGTGGCAGGGAGTAGCTGGGTATTGGGACATAGGGATCAGGCAGGAGGGTCAATGTAATACATCAGATGACTCTGAATTCATGTGCATCAAATGACCTAATTGCTCAAAAAATTGTTGGAATTGGCATTCTAGATATCAGTGAAGAGTAAAACAATAATAAACAGAGACAGCTGGGCTCTCAGGATGCTGATACATGTCAGCTGGCATCCATCAAATAAGTGCCTTGGAAACCAATGATCAGTTTTGCACTCAGCTTAGATAATTGTAATTGCCTTAACCTGTTTTAACTAAGGTAACAATCTGACATGATTTGTAATGCTGTGATATATGTCCACTAAATTCTGCCAGTGCTCTGTATGGATGATATGAAAGTTGAAGCAATGCTTGCGTACACTTGAGGGTGCTGCCAGACAGTCTAAATATACACTGTAACCACCACCATCAGTATGTTAGTCCTACACTGAGACTTGGGGTGACTGAACGCACACACACAGCTGCTGGATCACCACATACATGGAAACAGACATCATCATTTTACTTTGTGTTTATCAAACTTGGAACACTCATTTATGACTTAGGCATTTGAGAATTCTTTAAGCATGATACTGCTGTGTTAAGTTTGAACATATCATACAATGATAAGATGTCTAAACTTGTTGGTAATGGTGGGAAGAAGGAAGTTGCTCTACTGATAGGATGGTATCTATTTACATAGAGAAAATATTGCAGTGGTAACTAATTTTGGGTTTTTGGTAGGTTTGAGCTGGCTTTATGATATATATGTGTCCTTACACATGTCACAAAGAGAATGGAAGGAATTCCCTGTAAGCGTATTCCTATATCCATCACTTACCACTGCAAATAGAAAAGCTACAGTATTCCCTGAAAGACTCGTCTCCAGTTTTGAGTGTAACAGGTGTTTGTTACAGGCTGCTGGAAAGAGGGTAAAAACCAAAGACTTGTGCTATGATAGGTGTCTTGAAAAATGGGGATATGGGGGGTAAGGATGGATGGATGTTGGGGTGGCGAGAGTAAAACCCCTCATTGGATCTACCCAGGCACATGGCCAGTTGACCATATATGCTAACCTGGTACATATATGTACAGGATATGGACTGTAGGCTTGACCTGTTGTCAGAATGTTATCCAGCGTGAACAATTGTGTAAACCCAGTGCATTTGGTTGTCACTGGTGTAGAAACTTGAGAAGATGTAACAACTACCTTACCTGCGCTCGAACTCCAGCAAGCTGCATGTTTGCTAACCGGATTTCATTGCGTTTATGGCACAAGTCCTCTTGAGTTTCATACACTTTGGCATACATGTGGTTTGCTAAGTTTCTGAAAGAAAACAAATGATGTGTGAAAAATTGTTTAGTAATGCTTACCTCTGATGGCATATCGGAGGAGTCTTTTTTCTTCATACTGCCCCCACGTTTAGACTTTGACTCTTTCTTGCTGTTTTGTCTTCCTGTTTTACTACCACTGCTACTTTTGCTGCGAGATTTGGTGGCAGTGGTTTGTACACAATCTCCCATTTGACCAGAAGAAGTGGATC
This sequence comes from Haliotis asinina, assembly GCF_037392515.1. Lineage (NCBI taxonomy): Eukaryota > Metazoa > Mollusca > Gastropoda > Lepetellida > Haliotidae > Haliotis > Haliotis asinina. The sequence continues at coordinate 39,788,114 of NC_090293.1, forward strand.
CTGTGACAGGCATAGCTCAGAGTCATATGACAACACTATAACACCAGTGTGGTGAGATCACCTATAGTATCCAACAAAGAATCTGGCCGACAGCTGATAAAGCACTTCAAAAGGTGTGTAACCCTCCAGCCACACCTGATTGCAGGAACTGGTGGTCACTTACAGTATACACAGCTGCAAGTGGGAAATGAAGTGACTTTGAGGTATTCTGTGTCGGTATGTGTTGTTGACTCCTAGCCTGTGCCACACACCCAGCCCACTCAATCTCTCTTTCTCTCACTGACTGTCCCCAAGCTCAGTACTGCTAGTGGCAGGCAGGCAGGCAGGCAGCAGGCAGGCAGGCAGCACAAGCTAGAAGCTGGGGAGCAGTATGACTGTCAGACCATGGGAGCAAGTGGTTGCCACATGCTCTCTCCAGTCACTGTAGTCATGGCTGGCAGTAGACCCAGTTACCACTGCCAACAACCTCCTGCAATCTGATAGCCAAGGTGGCAGCAGTCTAGTTTCATTTTCATTACTTCCTATTCTGTCTTTGGATATCTCGTTGGTGGTTGTGTTTCATCTGTTTGTCTCTCACATACTATCTAACATTATCACTCTCTCGAACACAACAAGTGGCCATGCACATATTCACTTTCTAATGATGATTTGAAATTATGTGCATTAATGTCCAAATGTGTTTTCATCTTAAATTATGTAAAAATGCACAGTTTCAAAGTAAACATTCAGCTATTTTCCACCTTTCATTTGAGAGTTACTTGAGAGGAAACATATTCCTCGAACTCCAGCAAAATGTTGAACATATATTAGGGGCTAGCTTAACTCATACCATCTATGCTTGAACTGTTTGTAAAAATATTGTATTATGTTGTGTAAATATAAAATTGTGCAGCAGACAGATTTAAAACAGATATCAAAACTACTTACTACTCTCTTACATATCAAACATGGTGCTCATATTCACCAAGAAAATTGGAAAAATGGGTTCTTTCATAATACAGACGGGCAAGTCAGCATTATGGAACATGGTCACTCTAACTGCAATTACACTGAATTATACCCACTAAACAACTGTCAAAAGTCTGGAAGGTCAATAACTAAAGGTGAGTAACATCAAACTGAAAAATATGAATCTGCACATATTCTGAATATTATCTGGCATAGTGCAAAATGCATAAATGGTAACGTTTGTTTGTCAAAGATGACAATTACATTGAAGCACCCACATCTAAAAAGACTAGAATACTGTAAACAGTTTCAGGTAAACAATTTTCGTTGTTTCAGAGGAAATGTGTAAAAAGCATAGTTACAAAACTTGAGTGACATGTGTGACAATGAAATTTTGAAATGCTAGTTTCTTCATGTCTTTGAAAATGTTTGATCTGCCTATTTCACCAAATACAATTTTGAATCTAAAGTAATAAGCCACAAGCCACCATAGTAAGAAAGTTATAAGAACTTCAATGTGGTGATATCTCTAAGTTTATGGGAAAACATATCCAATCACACCTGACTATAAAATAGAAAGTTCAATGCCTCTAACAAGGTTATGTGAACCTCCAGTATAATGACATTTTCCTAAATCTAAAAGAAGACAAAGATTGGTAAACTTAAACAGGAACAGTTGTTTTGGAAAAAAAATTAAAATTTTATTTAATCTGAGTACTATAAACAGTCATCAAAAACTAACATTTCATAAAATGACAGTCACACATTGGTTATACAGATTCACAACGTTTTCTTCCACCTTCCATATGAGGTCTTTAATATTGTTTGTAAGCGGCTGACGTCCAACCCAATGTATTATGGAGTTTAAATCCAGTGATACCTCTGTCCACCTGGTGGTACTGACCCCTGCTTGAAAAATGTGAACATGCGGAAGTGACAGATGCAGATGGTGAAATATAATTTAAGTATCTTTGGGTTGACAAAATTCAATGCACATGGACTTCTGAAGCTGATCTGTGCAGAAGCCACCATAGCCTTCACCTAACCCTTATTATGTGAACACAGCTTCCCTTGATGTGCATCAGTGTTGGCAGTTCTACCTATAGCTTAACCAAAGTAATCCTTCAGGTGGCAGATCTGATGGCCCTCTTGACCTATTGTTATGGCCAGGTTGTGTGCAGTTGCAGACATTTCCTGTCTGGCATCCTGGAAGACCTGCCAGACACCTACACCATGTTTGAGTATGTCATATATGTCATGAGAGAGAATGTTTATCTTGGTCATACATATGCTGTATCAGTGCATGTTTGTCTTGGTCATACACACATCATGAGAAAGTATATCTGTCTAGGTCATACTTGAGTGAGAGTGTGTTTGTCTTGGTCATACACATGTTGTATCAGTGTATGTTTGTCTAGGTAATACATCATGAGAGAGTAGATTTGTCTAGGTCTTACTTGAGTGAGAGTGTGTTTGTCTTGGTCATACACATGCTGTATCAGTGTATGTTTGTCTAGGTAATACATCATGAGAGAGTAGATTTGTCTAGGTCATACTTGAGTGAGAGTGTGTTTGTCTTGGTCATACACATGCAAGGACAGAGTTTTTGTTTTGGTCATACACATGTTGTGTCAGCGTATGTTTGTCTAGGTCATACACGTCGTATCAGAATATGTTTGTTTATTAGCAGAGATTTCTTATAATTTTGGAAATGGTTTATTATGTGTATTGAATCTTCCTGAAATAATCTGAGTTTTCATCTGTAATGAGCCTGGCCGCAAGAGACCTGGTAAAAGTAGTGACTGAGGAATCAATGAGGCCCCCTGGGCATTACTTGTTACTGCAGGCTATAACTGTTAGATATTTTTGGTAGGTTCAATGTATAGAATCACACATAATGATGGTAATTGGCTGGGTCTGACCCCACAGGTTTCAATGTTTACTGATGTGTGATAGATTATAGCTGTACATTATGTATATAAGTCAGCATGTTATCCTGTCGCACACATTGTGCCCTCATGTGATCATATGAATCCCTTCAATCATTTATAATGTCTGCATGTTTTCTTGCAGTGCATGCACAGATAATTATTGTACAAAATGTACATCTGTATGTTCAGATTCTGATTAGATCCAGATCAGATCCATTGACCAACTAGTCAGATGGAAACTAGGTGCTGTATAAGTGAATTATTATTATGTTTTACAGATTATAGATGAAAATGTAGCAGAGAGTTTGTGTGATCCTGGCACAGTCAGGCCAGTAAGGCTCATCATCAGCTCAGGGCCCTCGCTTATTATTGTTGTGTATTACAGATTAAGACTGAAATGCAGCAGAGAGGGTTCGGGTGATCCTGGCACAGTCAGGCTGGTTAAGCTCATCCTCAGCTCAGGGCCCTCACCCCCTCTACACTCAGCCCAGACAGCGAATGGGACTTCTCCCAGGAAACATTGCCTAGTCGAACCCACTAAGAACTTTTTGGAGAATATGAAGGCTCCCCAACACTGCAGCCTTCTACATTACCCAGATTGTCAGAAGGGCTGTGCTCCCGGTGGAGAACCTGGGCACTCTCCTGATCTGCGCCAAGAGTTCAGGAGGTACCAAACCAAGGGCACTGAGAACAATGGGAAGCCTGACAACAGTGTACTTGGAATGCAAGCCAGACATTTCACAGGCGAGGTCCACATATTTATAATGCTTTTCTTGAATCTTGCCAATGACATTGCTGTCAAAAGGGACAGAAAATTCAATGATATAAATAATTTCATTGGCTTTATCAAAAAGGACAAGATCAGGTTTGTCAGCTGGAATTCATCTAAGGCTGTGTATTGGCCTATTCCAGAGAAGTTTAAAAGCATCATTTTCCAGGATGCCTTGGACATGTTCAGGGTCGTACCATGGATGGACCTTGTGGTCAAAGCCACAGGCATGTCAGAGACGATAGTAAAAACAGCAAGCCATGCCATCATGACATGGTGTTTGTGCCAAGGAAGGGCATCCACTGACAAGGTGTTGGAAGTCTCTGTAAATACACTGCATATTCAACATTCACATGTTCATATTTTGTTTAAGAATCACATTCTAGTGATCGCAAGTGGGAAGTAACTGATCCTGAGCAGCAAAAAGGAAGCCCTCAGTTTCACATCTGAGAGCAGCCAACTTCATCCAGGTGAAGGAGTCAGTTGGATTGCTGTTGTGTTCCACACACTGTATGTACACACAATGCAATGGCTTCTCAGACAACCTCTCCACAAAGGACCAACTCTGGCCAGACTTGGTGAAGGACCTCACCTAGTGTACTCCCATTGCTGTATCATCTATCAGCACATCAACAAAATCAACCTCATATTTCAGATTGTGTCCAACAACCTTGGCACGCTTAAAATAGCTGTGTAATTCCTTGCTTTCATCATGAGTCTTGACATGCATCACCAGAGGATCATGTGTGGGGATCTGTGTTGAGGAGGTCCAGGATGGTAACCCTCCACCCTATTGAGCAGAAAACTCAAAGGATTTAGAGACAGACAAAAAGGCAAAGGACTGAAGAAGTCCCCCTGAAGTATTATCATTATTATCAAGTGGTATGGAAAAGTGATATGTATTTCTTACATTCTCACATTTCAGCAAAATGCACAAAGTAACATAAGTGGTTGTAGATATTGCTCAATAGGAAAATGTATCATTTCAAGCAAAAAAAAAATTATTATGAACAAACTTTCAAAGGCATATGGCTTTAAGTTAATAGACTTTGCCAGACATACAGTAAGTCTGATGAATACTTCAGTTATTATACATATTTTCAGTAACATGATTGAGCTATACTAGATACAGTGAAGACTTGAAAATGAGAGTTCCTTCAGAGTTCAACTTGAACATCTATCAGAAACAGTGCGTCCAAACACAGCACTGCAGTACATAAGCAAGCAGGATAGTTTCCATAATTCTGCAGCTGATGAATGTATGCCTCCTGCCAGAGGGTGTATTTGTTAGAAGCACTGGGTGCATGAGCATGGGCCATATCACTATCACCAACAATAACATGCAATATACTCATCAGGCAACACTTACAAACAATGGTAAGAAGAGGCTAAAACAGTTGACATGTGAATGAACAAGACCAAATACATAAACTTTCAATACTTGCCACATGGTACTCAACAAGATTTCTTTCTGAACTAAAGTAGTTAATTTATGCCATTCTTCAAAAGATGAGATGCATTGATATATATTATAGCACAGCCTGACTGTATGCCCATCCCTCAAAGGAGCAATTAGTATATATAGGGCTGACTCTCTGTTTCCTTCAGTCAAGACACAAGTGATATATACCTAGGGGTCACTAGCTGTTCCCTACCTTCAAGACACGAGTGTAATCAATAGGACTGACTCTCTGTTCCCTTCCTTCAAGATATGAGTGTTATCCGCATTACTATCAGTTCCCTACCTTCAGGACATGAGTGGTATCTATATTACTGACTCTCTGTTCCCTTCCTTCAAGATATGAGTGGTATGCATATTACTGACTATCAGTTCCCTACCTTTAGGACATGAGTGGTATCTATATTACTGACTCTCTGTTCCCTTTCTTCAAGACATGAGTGGTATCTATATTACTGACTATCAGTTCCCTACCTTCAGGGCATGAATGAATAGGACCAACTCGCTGTTCCCTTGCTTCAGGACATTGGTGTTATCTATAGGACTGACTCGCAATTCCCCCACTAGAACATGGCATAAATGCTATTTGTACATAAAGGAGGTGTTGTCACATTTATAAAGTCTAATTCCAATCAATGTGATGTGATGAAAGGAAAGCTGTATGATTGGCTACATATCCCGATGTGCAAGGACATAAGACCCTCCTGGTCAAACACTTAATGAGGCAATCACTAGCCTATTGTCAGATACCTCATCATAAAATCATAACTTCTGGTAATCTTCTCCAATTCAGCAACAAATGAATGCATACTGAATGAACAAACACATTAGATAATGATCAATCAATAAACAAGACCTTGTACTGCTTGGCATACTAGCACAATCTATTTGTCAATATTGTTCCAGAGTTTATCTGACATTACCAAGGACTACCAGGTACTGGAGCTCAGTAACACTTGCTTCTACTGTCCCAGATGAAATGAATATGGATGAGGACAGCAGTTAGAGGGGTTTAAACTTGTATCAATACATTGGTAAATGTCAAGTCAAACTATAGATCAGGGTTTTGTCTTTATCAAGCATGACTATGCATGTGAGAGGAATTACACATAGATCAACCTGATTCTTCACAGAGCATGTTGCTCCCTGTCTTGTAAAATGGATATGTGCCACAGACACTGTGGTAGTAGATGATATTACATGTTATGATTTGTTTGCCAGTTTCACATAGTGATTTATCATGTGTCCAAGTTAACTATGAAAAGAGAACGAAGTTCGAGTTTGATATTAACTGAGATACATGATAAATGTCCATATCAAATTCGCGAACTCCTGTTAACAAATTTATCTACATGAGCATTCTCACTAAATGCTTTAAATCTGGACCGAAAGAATAAGACAATCAAAATGGTAGCTGATTTTGTCTGTATATATTTTTTATTTGTGAATGTAAGATTTTGGTTTTTATCATTGCATTCAGCACAAAACGTTTGCTCTAGTACCAGGCAATGGTTCCAGACTGAAATAAAGTATTTATACAAATTGAGTAAAACAGCAGCTGAAACAGTGATTTCTTATATGCGTTTGAACAGTGATGTCACCTCATGCAGACATTTTACCCAAGAAATGGTGCAAACGCTCGAAATCCACACTGTCATTCTTGGTCAAACTTTTGTTTATTAAGGAACTCTCAAATAACACAGGACAAAGTAAGCAACTGCTACTCTGTTAACATGAAACTTTCATCAACTTGGGGCCACTCGAGGTTTGGTCAGCATGACCTGTATTGGAATGCACAAGTCTTGAAGACGTCTCACACTCGTGTTACGAGAGTGTATTTTCTGTAAATTGTATTATTGATTAAGTGATAATTATTATTTGGGTCACAATGTTAAAAGTTTTGAGGGATAATTATTATGGGTCACATTTAATATCATAAATGTTCAGTGCTTTTTGTACTTTGGCAGCAGGCTTTAAGGTGGAGCTTCAGAGTTACCTTCCTTTAAGTACATGTGCGTACTTCCAGTAGAGTACGTGTGCATACTTCCAGTAGACTACGAGGGAATTCTATATTAAAGGCAATGGTTGTATAGTGCTCATATGTTCAGGAATCAGTGACTTTGTATCTAAAGTCTGGTTGTTGTGTCGACGAGACCGGAAACACACACACTCAGAGATTAACTGGAGTACACTAAACTGCCTGCCTTTGTCAACGCTTGACCTACATGACCGCTGTCTGACCACTCGCCTTGTTACATTCAATAGTGCTGTTTTTCACTCTCAAACCAAGACTTTGGTGAGTTGATACTATATTTGTCACCCATTACTTTTAATTTGACTTTGTTGCGTTGTACATGAAACCTCTTTTGTATCTCACTCTTGCTTGCTGACAAGAAAACTTTATAAAATTATTGAAAAAATATTAGACTTGTTAGTGTTATATTTTGTTGGTTCAGAGAGGATTTCTTTCACCTTTTGTCACGGCAAATTATTAACTGTAACACTCTAACGCTACACTAAGTGAGACGTTACCGTAGATGTGTCGATATGCTACAGCGGGTAAATACATGGACACAGCTGTAGTGAATGTGTCGATTGTTTATGGTACACTGCTACAGAAGTGGCCTAAGAGTTACAGCATTTCGGTAGCTGACCCCTCTTAGGTGGAAGTAAACACATAGGTCATGATTGCTGCTTGGAAGTGTCATGGCAGACACCAGGACTATGTGAGAAAGAGTCATTTTGGGTTGCAAGCATCAAGACTGGATGACAAGATGGGAGAAGAGAAGGTGATGTTTTGCTAGTTTAATCTAGATGGCTTGTCCCATATGTTCTTTCACAAGATTGTTAAGTCGCAGGTAAATAGAGAGAGAAATATGATACACTCTTGTTGTCAGTGACGACCATAATTTGAGCTGCACTGAAGTGACACCTCGACAATACAACAGAGTGATTTTTGTTCACTGTGGATAGACTGCAACTCTTGCTTAGTGATGGCATGGGTTTCTAGAGCATACTGACTTCACTTGGCACACTGCAATACCAAACTGCTTCATCTAGTGTTTGTTTACAAACAGTGCAAACATGTGAGATAACTCTTGACGATATGTTGTTACTAGGGACTCATGTGGTCCAGTTTAACGCCAAAAATATACGTACAGCACTTGACCGGTTTTGACCAATGGGTAGCTGACTTGGCTATGCAAGTCAAGATGAGGACTAATTAGTCCAAGAGATAAAGCATGATTTATTTACCTCAGAGGTCCTAAAGGTTTGAATATCGGTTCCTAGGTAAAAATGTCTGAATGTTTAGAATATGTCAGTCTTACGAGTCAAAACTTGACCAATTTTTTGCTAGAAGTCATGACATTATTTCACCCACTACCCCACAACTGGAAATGCTGATTATTTTGTATGAATGGCAAAGAAAGGATGATCTATTATATGTCATATGAAAGCCAACACATCTGGCTTCAATAGAATTATAATATTAAGTACATGTTTGTATTCACTACTGTGTCAGTACAGAGAAAAGACAAAAATGACCTAAAAAATGACAAAAAGCACATCTTTCATTTTTCACCATATATACAAATAAACCATCGAAGAATATATTTTTCTCAATTTGGATTGACAAATATACAGGCAAACATTAAAGACAATGATTATAACTTTCTATCAATTTTTAATGGAGGTAGGTGGCAAAGTTGAATTTAGAAAAGGGAGATAACTCTTGTGTCTTGCATTCTGAGATCCCACTGTTTTTGTCCTTAACACATTTAAGTTTAATTCAATTGTACTATTGTAATAGGTCACAAACAACATTTAACATTAATAAAAATATTACACAAGTGATTGCAACCAATTATAATGTCATTACATAGTTGCTTCATGTCAGCCATGCTCTCAGAGAGCACACATGTAAATGTTGTATGGTCATGGTCACTGGTACCATGAAAAGCATTACCTACAAGAAAGACGACTCATCTCTTCTTGAAAAGCTGTTTGCCACTAACATGGCAATGTACCCCCTGCTAAGAAAATGAAATATTTATAACATATTCACTACTCTTTACTTTTTGCTCACACACAAAATGCATGGAATGACTGGTGTGTGGATAATCACCCAGTGTAGGCTGTTGACAAAACTGAGGACATTGGTTGCAATGTTTTATGGAATATTGCATTAACATAGTTTGAAAAGTGGACAAACTGTTGTGGTCATATTGAAAATAAGGTCAAGGTCCACAAAATCTACAAGTGTCTGTGTAATCCCCCACTAAAGGCTGTCACCAAATGTGAAGACATTGGGTACAACAGTTCATGAGATATTGCGTTAATAAGAAACGGGATGTACATACATATGGATGCTGCTGAATACATAGTCAATAACTATCAGATCCCACATTTAATAAGTCTAAATCATCACCTTGTGTATGTAGAAATACAGGAATCCATTTGGAATAATGTAGGTATTTGCCATTGACCAAAAACCAACTGGGTTTTTCAGGGCTGGATGATGCAGGATTGGAGAGCATTTCTCCAAGTTCTCTCTCTCTCTCTCTCTCTCTCTCTCTCTCTCTCTCTCTCTCTCTCTCACACACACACACACACACACACACACACACACACACACATATAGATATTGAAAAGAAGAGGCAAATGAAGCAAACATATGTTTGTCATTGGGAAACAATGTTCATGTGGAAATAAGGATGGCCACCATTAACAAGCATGAAACCAAAGTCCTTGAGGAAACCACTGCCATGGAGTGCTACACCCAGTTCTGCCAAGGGAATAGTTGCCCCTGCACTCATCTTCCAAGCATATCCCACACATGCTGAATGCAGGAGAAGTCAGGGGACATCGCTGGCCATAGAAGAGTTTGCGTTTGGTGCTGCTGGAGATGGTCAGTGACAACGTGAGCATGGTAAGCTCTGGTATTCATCCTGGAAAATGAATCTCTGTCCATGGCCCAAGAAAACGGCAGGATGTGTAATGTGATGATGTGGTCACGGTAGTATGTTGGCAGATGTTGAGATCGGTTCTGTCTGTCATCGTGATTCCATCCCATACAATAACAGACCCACTTTCATATTAATCATGTGGAATCATGACAGCTTGCTGGTGGCATTCACCATGACATTGCCAGACACAATGATGGATGTCTCTGAAGTTCAATGTGAACCTTGATTCATCATTTGCACATATGAAAACAAGATGTCACTTTTCATACCCACCAAGCTTTGTGCTCATCATGGAAGTTTCCCATACATTGTACATACAAAGTGCTCAGTTCTGTTTCTTGTGTTGGCTGTTCTAGCCTGCCAAGACTTGCAAATGCCTCTGTGAAAGTCTGTGTCGGGCATTGAGGAGGTATCCTGGACATGCGAAGTAGGATAGGCTTATGTGAAAGGTACCAAAGCATGGTTGAAGAGGTATGATGAGGTTGTCATTGACAGGAGCTTCTTGGGCTTGGATTTTCAGAGCCTGTTTCACAAAGGCAAGGCCGTAGGTTACCAGGCTGACTTCTTCACCACATTCGCTTGCTACATCTTAGAACAATTTTAGAGTTAGGCAACAAGATTTAGTTGTGTAGACGGTTGTATCAGATTTTTCATGCAAACTATCTCTTGCTCTGTGTTTTTCTGTGGTAACAAGTCTGTAGTTACTCTGCCATTCCAACAATTCCAAAGTACTGTTTGTTGATCCCAAGAGAAACCCATCATGCATAACATGTCCACCTTAGGTATCCTGCATAGTTATCTGGCACCTCATCCTCTGCTCCTGGTATTCAAAAGCATATTAGGCTTCTTCCTGTAAAATGTAATGTCATACTGCCTTACCTTGAAAAGATCTCTTTCCTTTACCCGCTTTAACGGAACAATTTGCTTCGCAAGCTTCCGATCCAGTGCACATAAATAGAATATCTTGGTAACATATACCTAATGCTCCTGATAGGGTGTCAGTATTCTCATCATAATGGAAACTAATAGATTTCTTCATGGAAACAATTTTGAATGTGTTCAAATGTTTTTGTTTACTAGAAAGAATAGAACATAATTGTAAAGTCCCTTAACATTACTTTAACAGGAATAGGTTAAGCAGCAGTACAGCTGTATGAAACTCTTGCCTTTGCTTTGTCTTAAGGACCAAAAAAACCACCCAAAACAGTGGGATCTCAGAATGCATGAGGCAACATTTATCCTCCTTTTCCAAATTCAGCTTTGCCACCTACCTCTGGTGTATATCCATTAAAAATTGATAGCAAGTTATAATTTTTGTTTCAAATAATCAGCTATAAATTTCTCAATCTAAACTGAGAACAAGCATTGTCAATAAGGTCACATAGTCCACCGCTGCAAATGATCAAATCACAATTTGTGGTGAAACCTTCAAAGTTTTAGCAGTGACCTTGAAAATGACATGAAGGTCACCAAAATCAACTGGGCCCTACATGTACACCACCTGTAGATGAAGCTTGGTGTCTAATACGAAGAAAATCCAGTGACCGGTTCTTGAGATATATCACTGAAAAGTTAAACATGTAGGTGAACGTGCTGAAACCTTCAAAGGGTTGATGTGACCTTGAAAGATCTGAAGGTCACCAAAATTAACTGGGCCCTATGCCATCCACAGATAAAGCTTGATGTCAAATATGAAAAAATCCTATGACCAGTTCATGAGGTATCGCGCCGTCACGGGTACCTCGTTAAAGTCCACTTGTGACCTTGAAATGAAGGTCAAGGTCACCAAACCTGACAGCACCTTTCTTATGCTGTGAGTGAGTGAGTGAGTTTAGTTTTACGTCGCACTTAGCAATATTCCAGCTATATGGCGACGGTCTGTAAATAATCGAGTCTGGACCAGACAATCCAGTGATCAACAACATGAGCATCGATCTGCGCAATGGGGAACCGATGACATGTGTCAACCAAGTCAGCTAGTCTGACCACCCGATCCCGTTAGTCGCCTCTTACGACAAGCATAGTCACCTTTTATGGCAAGCATGGGTTGCTGAAGGCCTATTCTACCCCGGGACCTTCACAGGTCTTTCTTATGCTGTGATGAACCTAGGTACCAAATATGAAAAGAATTTAGGCAACCGTTCTTTACTTATTCCATTTTGTACAGACGGACGCACAGAGCCTAATACTTTATCACCCGCTTCGCTTCTCTTCGACGGTTTGTTTGTATATATGGTGAAAAATGAAAAATGTGTTTTTGGTCATTTTTTATGTCATTTTTGTCTTTTCTCTGTACTGACACAGTAGTGAGTACAAACATGTACTTAATATTATAATTTTATTGAAAACAATGTGTTGACTTTCATATAATATATAATAGGTCATCCTTTCTTTGCATTTCATTAAAAAAGGTAGTGGGGTAGTGGTTGCTTGCCATAAAAGGCAACTATCCTTATCTTAAGGGGTGACTAACAGGACTGGGTGGTCAGGCTCACTGACTTCATAAGTGACACGGCATCGGTTCCCAATTGTGCAGATAAATGTTCATGCTGTTGATGACTGGATTGTCTGGTCCAGACTTGATTATTTACAGACCACCACTACAGAGCTGGAATATTGCTGAGTGCGGCATAAAACTAAACTCACTCACTGTTATTGAATGGACATTGTGGTGGGCAGGTAGTCCAGTGATATTGGTAAAAATGTATACTGATAATGGTTGGTGAAAGATATCATTGATTGAAAGTAGGTGGTATCTTGGTGACAAAGGTATATCGGGAACAGAGGCATGAGGAGATATTGGTGATGGAGGGTTGGTGGTACATCAGTTGGTGGTACATTGGTGACGGAAGGGTTTGTGGCATATCAGGAATAGAGGCTTGGTGATATATTGGTGATGGAGGGTCAATGGTATATTTTTAGGTGGTATATTGGTGACAAAGAGTTGGTGGTATATTAGGAACAATATATGGTCATATATTGGCGATGGAGGGTCGGTGATGTAATTCCCCTTCTTGACATTCACAGGGACTACATTTGAACGTTTAGTCAAAATTTATTTATTGGAATGTGAGGCAAATCATTTCATTGCTATCACTAGATTTTTCAGATGACATAAGAACAAATTATCTCCCTTTCGCTGATTTGCATTCACAAAACATCAGTGATTTCTGGATATCATGCATGATTCAAAGTTATTTGAGATAAAGAAGTACTACAACGAAGTACTGAATGAGTTGACACTGGCAGTGGGGTTCTTGCAGCGTACCTCACTTGTAAGTGGTGGTATATTGGTGAACAGAGATAAGATGAATATATATGTTAGTGACAGAAGGTTGGTGGTATATCAGTGGTGGATGGCTGGTGACATATCTGGTACATCTGTGAATGTCAAGAAACACTAATCATGAACAGAAACTTGAGGTTGGCACAGAGACATTTTAAGCCAATTTAAAGATGGTTGCTGACTGTGATTATTATATACTTCCAGCACAAAGACAACACATAAGGCATGATAAAGGCTTGTTACTTCTGCTCTTGCTTCAAAGATAAGATCTGAAGCATACTGATATGTGTAAACTGGTTTGTAGTGATGTCTCCTGCTCCCAACTGTGACAAGAATAGCTAAATGAGTCTACAATGTCTGTAATGTTTTGATTACATCCAGATGCTAGGTTGATGCAAGCAGGGGTGCAGGATGACAGTAGTATGAAAGCTCTGGTACAGACGCTGCCAGGACACGGGGAAGACAGCACAAAGTAAAGACAGTGTATGCTGAAACGATTGGCAGACTCTTTAACAACAGATACTCTGCCCTAATAGTCTAAATACAGACACTTCTAAGAAACTTGTATGGTTTATCACTTAGACACTTTACTTCATAACCTTATCTAGTCTCAGCTACTGGGACATGATCCCATATCGATGAACATATTTTACATACATGTACAAGAATGAATGTTTTTGGTGAACAGAGATAAAAAGTACAAAGTGAATAGATAGTCAGACACATTTTGTACACTTAGTGTTCAAGCACATCATGAGGATGTGGTCTGTGTACCTGCAGCTTTATCAGGATCTGTTCAGTGTTCCTGCATCCTTATCAGAATCAGTTCAGTGTTCCTGTACCCTTATCAGGATCTGTTCAGCATTCCTGTGCCCTTATCAGAATCTGTTCAGCGTTCCTGCATCCTAATCAGAATCTGTTTAGATGTGTTCCTGCACCCTTATCAGGATCTGTTCAGTGTTCCTTCACCCTTATCAGAATCTGCTCCTGCACAATTATAATGATGTAACTGCACACTGATCATGATCAATGGACACCATGTTAAACAAGATCTCTTTATAATTCTATGCATCAGTAAACCCGTAACAAAACATATTTTTGCTGTCACACTGGAAAATAATGGCTATCTTGAAAAATATTGAATCAGGAATTTTATTGATAACATGAAGACATCAGCAAAATGCACCTGTGTTTAAGAACTAAACTGGCAGATAAACTTTCAGGACACTGTCTTGTGATGTCATATTTGCAAACAGAAGCAAAACAGCAAAACAGAGTCTACTTTATGAATGAAACACTTTGGACCAGTCACTGTCAGCTTCAGTTGCATATACACACAATCTCCTTCACTGCAAGGGAAAAGTATAGGATAGCAATAGTGTCTGAATTAGGACATGAGGACCCAAGGATAAACGAAGAGATCAATAGTATGAGTAACGACTACAAGAGTCATCAGAAGATGACATATCCCCTCGGCCCCCACATATCAAATCATCCGACAATTACTTATTGTGTTTTTAGACCAAGTCTGAATTGTTTCCATGGAATTCATGAAAAATATAAATCCCATATATCTGTAATCAGAAAAAATCCATTTATCTGTCTTGTATATCTGCCAAGGTCTTTTGAAAGATATGAAATGGTTTTCGAGTAGTGCTCCAGAAACGAAGTCAGCAACATGTTCATGGAATAATATAATAAATCATAAAAACCTGTAAATAGCAAAAGGCACCACTTTGGGGTCTGCCACACATATCTACCAAGTAACACTGACAGATATTAACAAGTTTTTGAGTTCTGCTCCGGAAACGAAACACACCTCTCACTTTTGAGACTAAGTCAAAAATGTTTCCATGGAAACTGAGAAAATGATAAACCACTAAAACCTGGAAATAGCAAAAGTCACCACTTTAGGTTCAGACTCATATATCTACCATGTTTTGCAGCAAAATATGAAACGGTTTTTGAGTTCTGCTCCAGAAACAAAGCCCATACCTTCATTTTGAGACTAAGTCCGAAATGTTTCCATGGAAACCAAGAAAATGATGAATCACAAAAACCTGTAAATAGCAAAAGGCACCACTCTGGGGTCTGCCACACATATCTACCAAGTAACACTGACAGATATTAAGAAATTTTTGAGTTCTGCTCCGGACACGAAACACACCTCTCATTTTTGAGACTAAGTCCAAAACGTTTCCATGGAGACCAAGCAAACACTAAATCTCAAAAACCTGTAAGTAGCAAAAGGCACCACTTAAGGTTCTGATTGATATATCTACCAAGTTTTGCAGAAAAATATTGAACGGTTTTTGAGTTCTGCTCCGGAAACAAAGCCTGCCCCACCATTCGACTAACACCAAAATGTTCCATGGAAAAACAAAAAAAATAAAAATGCCAAAACTCTGTAAATAGCAAAAGGCACAACTATAAGTTGAGATTACTATATCTATAAAGTTTGGTCTACAAATATTGAACGGTTTCTGAGTTCTGCTCCGGAAACAAAATAATTACGGACGGACAGAGGAGGCATCGACTATATCCCCCCACATTACATGCCGGGGGGATAATAACGTTCTACTAACAGCAAAGCCTGTGAATGTATCTCATGTGAAGCAATTTCTGAGTTCTAGATCAAATATACACTCCCCACCCCCACTCCACCCCCCACACACCACATCCCCATTTGATTTACTGAAAGTGCTAATATATACTCACACAAAAGTCAAGTACAAATAATGTATGTATGCAATTTTCAATATTAAATACAAAAAATACAAACAAGGTTAGACAGACAAAAAATAGTGTGAAGACATTTCACTGGCTACTAAGACTGATGACGTTATTAAGTTTTTGAAAGGTAAAAGGGTTGACAAGAAGGGACCTCAGTGTTGTTGACAGGAAATGTGCCAATCTTGTCATGGGGCGGTGACCCTGGGATGACCGGTTCCAAGCAGTTTTCAGCTGAAAACTTACTATTGTCATCAAATGGTGATTCAGACGATCAATTGATCAGTTTCAAATAACATCCGTGGAAATCCACAGCTCCATGGAAAATTGCCATTCCTGTCCAAGAAAAGTCATCTATGGTCTGTGTAGTGTTGTACTGATACTAGAGATGGTAAATCATCAAAAAGACATGCAACATTTTGGAAAGGCACGCCAGCTTCCAAATGTCCGAAAACCTGGTTTCTTTCAATTAAAGTTAAAGGTGGCATCAATGAACAAGGAGTGATAGACCCACCTTTTGTGCAGTCTTATATCCACAAATGGTGGATGATTTATGTATGTTCCATTTCATTGTATGATACCAACATGTTCATTGGTATGGTGCATTTTGATGATTCCTTCTAATTATGTGTTCTTACTTCGGCCTTCCAAAAAGACCAAAAAAAAAAAAAAAAATACTAAAAAACATATTACTGGTAACACCATCAAATTTCGCAATATGCCAAAAACTCATATCAATTTAGGGTTCTGAGGTTGTTTCCTGTTTGGATAAAAAAACGTGCATTTCTTTTGCATGTAGGTATATATATTGTGCCCTCGTTTTGTCCTGTTGTGGAATATGTTGTGATTGATGTAACTGTAAGAAGAACCATCATTTGAGAGTCCATCTCACTGACACACTTCAGCTGCCTGGTCAGTTAGCAGTATAATCCAGATATATACAGACAAAAGATATTCACTGATGATGGAAAGTTGCTGAACAACTTAAAGGTAAGTCATTGCTCTTTGTGTTATGTTTACAAGGTACAAAGGATGAATGAAATACTTAGGGTCACTTTGAAAAGCGGTTATCAACTGCTTTCCTCACACCATATTGTCAGGATGTTAAATACATGAAAAAGATGATCAAAAGGAACCCTTTCAGATTTGTTTCAAAATCAGATTGCAAAGTGATATTTCAAACTAAATTACATCTGCACCAAACAGAAGATTATCATCACTTGATCTGCATGAATAATTTGCTAAAAAGACAAACTTGTGTCTAGGGACACAGATGCCCCTGCTGCTGTAGGAAGCATTTCCCCACATTGAGTGTGCTCAGCTGATTATTTTCTAATAAACAAATTCAATATACATCTATGCAACTATGAGATGCACACCTTTTGAGTCCCAGTGAAACAAATGAATAAAGTTAATCAATTTTATTCAGCAGCAGTTTTTGTGGAGAAGTGGATAGACTTAATCCCCTATTTCACTATCATCAGAGAGACATTCCAAAATATTTATCTAAGTTCAAATGTCTCTAAACAAAAAAAATATGTACAACACAAAAACAAAATATGAGATGCACACCTTTAGAGTCTCTATAAAGGACACATGTAAGTTAACTGAATTTTGTGACATGCTTTTTGAGAAGTGGATAAAGTACACCCCCTATGGTATGGGAAGAACAGGATGAATAGAACCAAATTTAACTAAGTTCAAACATCTGTATAAGTGACGAAATTAAGAATCTGGATGAACAAGGTATGAGAATCTCAATGAAACCCATGTAGAAGCTAAATCAATTCTATTGAGCAGTTTTTGGAGACAGACTTCATCCCCCATAACACTATATTCAGAGAGATATTCAACAAAATTTAAGTATGTTCAAATGGCAATAATTAAATTTTTATTGTGTTCATAAAAATTCTGGCAATCTGATTGGTTAGCTGGGAACATTTCTTTTGATTTCATTTCCCAATGAATCTAAAAAGCTAAGCCACGCCCACCGAACCGGACTACTTTCGGACCTGAGGAATGTGGGGGAATACCTTTTCACGGCGAGGGAATTCCCTTACACTCAGGTACCCTAATGAACTTTGGCTAAACATTGAAGTGATACATTGTGGTTAACAGAAACAAACAACTCAAAATTATCCATGAACGTTGATAACTTTGTAACGCCTCAACAAGAGCATGCGCACGATGGAACATCAGTTCATGGCATCGCAATCCCAGTCACATCACAGCCTCTTTCCACTTGCGCAAATACTACAATCTCAGTTCCACTAACTTCATGTCATCAGGCTTCATTTCCAATTCTCACTTTTCAAACTGAGTCTTTCAGTTCGCTGGTAATAATTCAAATGTTTGATTGATTGACAGTAGTTTGGGGGTGCTCTATGCTTATTGGCTAATTATTTTATGTAAATGAGTCACCTGAGTCATGTTGCACCATTACCGAATTCGTACACCGAAATTGTTAATCAGAGGTAACAAAGATACCTGTTTCGATGAATTTGTTTACGTTTAAAGAAATATTGTTGAAAGCCTATAGTATTTGTTGTTGAATTTAATCATAAGAATTGACTGTGTGTTTCTTTCGTTGCATTGAGGTATGAAACTAAAAAACAATGTGCAAACTGTA
Organism: Haliotis asinina; assembly: GCF_037392515.1. Taxonomy (NCBI): domain Eukaryota; kingdom Metazoa; phylum Mollusca; class Gastropoda; order Lepetellida; family Haliotidae; genus Haliotis; species Haliotis asinina. The sequence goes on from NC_090293.1 coordinate 39,806,833, forward strand.
TGAATCTGCACAATGCAACGAAAGAAACACACAGTCAATCATAAATTAAAATTGGAAAAATAACTAAACATAAACAATCGAAATATGAGATGCATGCCTTTATAGTGTCTATAGAGCACACACATGTAATCTGAATGAATGAAATAAGGTAGTTTTTGAGGAGAAGTGGATAAAGTACACCTCCCCTATAACACAACATTCAGAGAAAAATTCAACAAAATTTAAGTAAGTTCAAACAGCAAACTGACAAAATAAATAAAAGACAAAATCAAAATATGAGACGCACACCTTTAGAGTCCCTATAAAGCACATGTGTAATCTACTTGAATTCCATACTGTAGTTTTTAATATATCCCCACTTTGTGCCCTACTGCACTATCATCAGAGAGAAATTTTGTACAATTTGGATAACTTCAAATGTTTCTAAACTTACTAAAAAAAACCCCAATAAAATACAAAAACAAAATGTGAGATGCACACCATTAGAGTCCCAAGAAAGCTCACGTATGAGTTTTTCGAGAAGTGGATAGAATACATTTTCTGTTTTGTAGATACTGACAGACATGTGGACGGACATGCCCTGAGCCATATAATTCTGGTAACTCATTACAAAAGAGTGAGTGGTAAGATTGTAGGGGTGACCTGGAATTTCTGTTTCCATCAGCACTGACATAGAGTTTCTGGTTCACCTTAATTACTGTTAAATTCATGGATCCACATGTATTTAAAACAGTCAGTAGTCTTCTTCCTGAAGTTGCTATACATCATATACACTCATATGTCCAAGCATGCAACCTGTTGATAGATACAATATGGTAGACTCCTTCAGCAGTGAAAACAGTGTGTATCTGCTCCTCCTCTAATCACCCTGACAGATGCTACTCCCTGTCTGGGCATGGGGAAGAGCTACTGTTTTCACACATTATTCTGCTACACCTTCCCAGAGCCTAGTTAATGGAGCACAAACAAAGCACCAACCCCTTCACTATGCTCAGCTTGAGCAGGTACTGGTTATCTCCCTTTGACAAGTACTTGCTGACATAAAGTTAGATTAGGATAGCAGACATTGTATGCTATATATATTTCAAAGTGTCTAATAAAGAAGAGGATTTGTACATGAAAGTATTAAATGTCTCTCAGCTGCAAATTGTTTGCAAGACCAGGAGCTACTTGTTCCACCTAAAAAACTATCAGGACGAAATAGTGTTGTGATGAACATGCCACAGAATCTAATGTAATTAAAAGGGAAACAAAACTCTAACACTGAAAGTACTGAAACATATACTGAAGGATGGGCTTTTTCTTTGCCATTTAACAATTTGCCTATGAAGACTGTAACTTGGTGAAGGACCATCTATATCCAGGAACTGAAGACGGGGAAACCTGGTGTTATACCTGTACAATAAAAAGCGGCAGCCAGACTGATGTGTACTGCAACACTGATTTGTGTGAAAATCTAGATTCTCTCTCTCAGCATCACTTTGTTAAAAACAACGTATCATGGCATCAGAAAATGAAGGTCGAGGAACAAGTGATAAACTTAGTACAACAAGTGTAATACTATAGATGCATCACCAGTCAACATGATAGTTTATATTTATATTGCATTTACTGTTCATTTATATTGCATTACATGCTGAAATTATGACTATTGTAATCCCAAATATTGAGGGAATGATCTGATGAAAAAATTATTTTATGAAAAAAATATTTTATGAAAAATGATATCTTCCAGTATCCTATAATGTTAGTTATACCTTTGCTGTATACAGTCGAACCCCGTTTACTCAGACCCCACATATCCAGACAACCCCGCCTTCCGGACAGTTTTTATGTGAAACGAAACTTATGTTCATTAATTGTACTCGCATAACCGGACCGCGCACTTTATGTCATATGTTTTTAGTGCATTTAAAACTATAAAAAAGAATATGCAATTGGCAAAATAGAGACTTTTTGTCATCGATTTACGTTTTTCATCTAACTTACCACCTGAAGGTCCACATGCTACATGATTCTGTCAGACACAACCTGACAAATGGTAACCTACGTTCCGCCTACCATGTATCATCTGTACACTTATATGTAAGGAATAAACTCTGAAGATTCGCCAATATTCGTGCGGCTGGTTGAGTCCGAGGCCGTTAGGCCGAGGACCAACCCAGGCGCGCGAATATTGGCGAGTCTGAGGAGTTTATTGCGCTTAAACCTAAAATCATGCATACCAAGTTTCGTAACCCTTGCACCCGAACACAGCAATAGCAATATTGGCGTCCTATATATGGGTAGCACGGTATGCACAATACACACGTTAAGAACATTTTCTACAGTGCACGAGGCAGCGTATTGGGGAGATACAAAACAAACCATGTCAGGCGAATAGGGTTGCTTGTGTCTGTCACTCAAAATACATTTTCCGAAGCTTTTGAATGGAAGCATTTCGAGTGACAGTTTTTATGTCAGTCTGCAAAGGGGCAAAAACTGTGTAGATGAGGATTTTCTGTGCGAGTCGCAAAACTTAGAACAGGAATTTGACCACATGAATAGTTGAGCAGATTATGATGAACCGATGCTTACTTCTTAACAGGCAGAATAAGAAAGTGTACCAAACGGTTTGGCAAGCCTCTCAGTTTCTGAATATCAAAGCTTGGAAACTCTCGCAAAAAATCACAGTACAAAAAAAGGCAATGAGCAATGCGGATTTTAGATTCCTGGCAATATGAAAGTGATGGAATGAATCCCAGTCAGGCAGCAAAATATGAAGTATATCTGATGATCTGAATAGGACGCTGAGTCTGTCACAGAGGTAAGGACTCAAAGGGGTGAATGAGGTTAGTTTTACAGTTTTACGCCGCATTCAACAATATTCCAGCTATATGGCGGCGGTCTGTAAATAATCGAATCTCGACCAGACAGTCTAGTGAACGACAGCATGAGCTGTCCGATGACGTGTCATCCAGGTCAGAAATTCTTGCGCCAAACCACCGATGTCGCTTTTAGGAGTTTAAGAAACATGTAATCACTGGCACAGGCCAAGTAACGTCACCACACCACAGGAGAAGAATGCATTGTGGGAGTTGTGTTCGCGTGTTGGTTAAAACTGCTTTTTATTAGAATGGGCCCGTTGTCCATACAGACTTGACCAAAAGTACATGTCATTGAGGTGAGGAAATAATGTGGTGATTGCTTAAAAATCTTAAATTTGAAAAAAAATGAAATTCCTATCGTTTTTTTTCACCAACACCCCACACCCCCACCCTCACCCCCCACCAAAAAAACCCCCCAAAAAAAACAAACAAACAAAAAAACAAAAAACCAGCAAAACATGATGACAGTGCTACTTTTATGCAATGTATGTACAACTTGACTGCAGATGAGTGGGTTGTTAACCCCGTTGTACTGCTGCTAAATCTGTACACTTTGTTGTGGAACGTGACAGTGCTAGAGTGACATTTTACGTGTAATTAATGGATGAAAACATTGCGTTTTTGTTTCTGTATTTCAATAACAGGGGTATTATTGTTCTGATTTCTGCGTTAGGACAGGGTCAGTAATAGGGCGCCAGTATGTGAAAGTGGGGCACCAATATACGCGCTAAAGTCGCCAATATGCAAAGCTAGGTCGCCAATAAACGAAAGATACTGGCCTCCAGTTCCGTCCTTATTGGAGAGATATGTTGTGTAATGGAGGCAGTTTTAGGTTTAAGTAATGATGATTCACTGTTATTACTACTGACTATTGATTTATTGATAAACGTAAATGAAATTTTTTGCTATCACTTAATTAAAATAGTTTGCTTGTTTGATCCACTTAACCGGACGTGTCGCTATCCAGACTATTTTCGAGAGAAACCAAAACATCCGCATAAACGGGGTACGACTGTAATCTAAAGCAAGCATTGCCACTATGGTGACATAATCCCTGTTGCAAATTACCAAATCAAACTTAAAGGGTAATAAAAGTGAATGCCATAGCTTAAGATGAAGTTACAGGTCAACAAATCATGGCCAGTCAAAATCTCTTGATATCTAAATCTGTTGTTGTTCAAACACAAATATTTTCAAGGCTCACTTTAACATGAATGTCATGGTGTATAAAATAAGCAATCTGTTTGATCCTATTTTTTTCATATCAAAAAGCATTCAAGAGAATTCTCGAAAGTCTACGAGGGTGGTAGTATTATATACTCATTGCAGTCAGGGCATGGTGTTGGTGAGAGTTAAAAAGAATTTTTAGACTACTTGTTCTTTCAGAACACCTTATGTTATGTTAGTTATAACAGGAATGTAATAATCATTCCTTGCCTGAGACTTCTCAATATCTTTGTCTTCCTTCCTTGATGAGAGACATTCTTGAAAGCTGGGTGACTGAAACTTGGCTTCTCATCCTGATAAACTATGCTATCTGTGCAGTGTAAATACCATCTAAGAGCATGGCTTGGACATAATAATCTTGACTTGTCCAGTCTTGATGCAGTGGGTGGCTAGAATCACATGCAGTGGGTGGCTAGAATCACATGCAGTGGGTGGCTAGAATCACATAAGAACTGTGTCACAGTGGTCCCCATGACGAGGTCTGATCTCTTGGCTGCAAATCTGCAATAGTCCTACATGACATTGACTTATATCTTTCAGCAAAGCCGATGGATTTCACATCAGTTCCATGCAATTCTGAAACTCTGATGCAGCTGCTAATGCTGGAAGAAATACTTAAACGTGGTATCCTGCATAGGTTCAAAATAGTATCTCAGCAAAACCAAACACAGTAACGTCCTTAATTATAAATGATCTGATAAGTTTGTGCAAGGAGTTATCTGATCCTACTGACAATCCTTGAAGATCTAGCTGATGCAATCGCCGATCTATAGCCTTCGATTGTGCTGTGTTTCAGCTTCTCAACCTAAGGTAGACCAAGAAATCTGCTATGATAGGAATGGTGACAGGAGTACTGATAAGTCACAACTCTCTTCTCCATTGGGTGAAAACATTCCATTCTCATGGAATCTGTTTGACTTGTGTTGGATGTGAAGATTTTGCCACCCTGGTAGACGAAGAGGCTTGTTTGTCAGATGATGAAGAATTTCGAAGATTGGTGAACCACGTCCTGGTTGGCCAAGCCGGAGCTACAAGGTACATTACACAATTGTGTTGAGAAATCTTGGTTAGAACTTCCTGAATTAGTTTGAATGAAGGGAATGCATAAGCTATGAGATTTTCCCATCCACTGCCCAGGCCTTTGGATCTGGTACTAGGCTCACAAATAACATAAGTCTCTGCTTCCTTGAAGTTGCAAATAGATCTATGGTCGGCTTCTCCCAGGTGTCTGATATGAGTTTAAAGGCTCCCATGTTTAGAGTCCACTTACTGGCATCAACTCGTCTTTGCCATGATAGGGAGTCTGCTAGAATGTCCACTTTGACCTGAATGTGACGAGCTCTGATCACACACTTCATCATATCTGTAACCCTGAACAAATCCTGAGTAATGTGAAGCAGGCTTGGTGATCTCGTACGTCTCTGTTTGTTTATGTACGCCATAACTGTGCTGTTGTGTGTAATCATTGTACCTTTTCCAAAAAGGCTTCCAATACCAGTGGGAAAAGGCTTTCCGAAGTGCCACCATCTCGAGCAATTGATGTGAAGAAGATTCTCCTTCTGGGACCAAGTACTTGAACTTGATACACATCCATATGGGCTCCCCAACCCGTGGTTGAGGCATTCGAATAAATTGAGACTTTTGGAGTGGCGGAGATGTAGATACACTTCCTGTAGAGCATTGCTGTCGACCATTTACCATAATATTTCCTGACGTACTATGTTGGGAGGAGATATCAATTCCTCTAGATCTCAATTGCGGAACTGATTCAGCCTCATTTGAGGTTCGCGCAAATGTTCTCTGCCCCACCCTGTAAAGTCTTGAATGGATGAGAAGGAACTGATCAGAGACATCAATGATTCCGAGGGGTATAGATCCGACCTGTCTTGGCATCGAGAAAGACTCCCAGATATTTTATTCTCGGGTTCCAGTTCTGAATTGATAGAATGAATTATGAATCAGAGGTGAGTGAAATCGTGGATAATAACTTGGATTGCTTGATCAGTGTCGGAGTTATTGTATTCCTTGCCAGAAAGTTGTGCATATACCCATGGGAGTCATGGACTATGCTATTGCAAACTGTTCTGATGGGTAAAGCTCAGGATGCTTATTCAGCATTGTCGGTACAGCAAAGCTAAGATTATGATCTTGTGAAGAGTACACTTTTGAAAGCTTATGAGTTAGTGCCTGAGGCTTATCGTCAGAAATTCAGAAATGCTCACAAAAGGGACAATGAGACTTTTGTAGAGTTTGCTAGAGAAAAGGAAACATTGTTTGATATGTGGTGTGGGTCTAAGGAGGTCACAGATTTTGATGGTTTGAGACAGTTAGTGTTGATGGAAGATTTCAAACAAAGGTTGATGACTTATATAAGGCAGCAATGTTGGCAGATGATTATTGTTTGACTCACAAGAGTTCTTTTAGGTCTCCGGGTAATGTAAAAGTTTTCTGGCCAAATGGGTTTTACCCCGGTTAAGACATCAGGACATGCAGGTTACAGTGGGGTTAGAACAGGTTCAAATTCTAGTGGCAAGCAGTCACATACTTTGAGCCTAAAACTACCAGTGGTTCTGATCCTGTTTGTGCCTATTGTAAGAAGCCAGGTCATTTGGCGTCTGCATGTTATAAACTCTAGTTTAAAAATCAGGCTACAGGTTCCCCAAATGCTTTTGTGTCCATCGCACCTAAGCCTTTCTTTCCAGGTGGTTCTGAGGAGAGCTTTGTCTGTGAGAGTAAGTCTCCAGATTCTGTAGTTTGGAAGGAGTTTTTGCCCTTTGTGTATAAGGGTTCTGTGTCACTTATGGGAGATAATTCTACCCCATGGCCTGTTATTATCTTGAAGGATACTGGAGCTCTTCAATCTCTGATTTTGAAAGATATTTTGCCTTTTTCTGATGAGTCCTCAGCTAACTCAGATGTTTTGCTTCAGGGTATAGGTGGCGATTCTTCTGCTCCTCTCCACTTTGTGAATTTGACTTCAGATCTGATTTCAGGTGAGGTGAAAGTTGGTGTTCTTGACTCTCTCTCAGTTCCGGGTGTCGATTTGTTGATTGGTAATGATCTTATGGGGGATAAAGTTGGCGCTGATCCAATTGTCACTGTTTCGCCGGAGAGTTCAGTTATTACAGAAAAGTTGGAGGATGAATTTCCGGGTACTTTTCCCTCTTGTGCAGTGACTCGTTCAATGTCGAAAGGCATTTCTTCCAAGGCTTCTTTGCAGAATGATACCATTTATGATTTGTCAGGTATTCATCGATCATTCTTTGTGTGAGGTAGAGATGGATGATTTATCTTCAAAGAGTCACAAGTAACTCTTCAGGACTTCTTGATAAGTCAGATAGTTTGTCAGGTGGTGAACACATTCTTTCCAGAGAGCAGCTTACTAGTGCACAGAGTGAGGATGTTGAAGTGCAGAAGTTGGCTAGTAAGGCTGTTTCTTTTGAGGAGGTTAGCAAGGTTCCAGTTTGTTATTACTACAAGGATGGCATTTTGATAAGGAAATATAGGTCGCCAGATGTTCCTGCGGAGGATGAATGGAAATTGTTCCATCAAATTGTGCTACCGAAATTATTTCGAAAACATGTACTTTCACTGGCCCTTGAAAGTCCCATGGCAGGTCATTTGGGTGTACACACAAGTTGTGAGAAAATTTTGGCACATTTCTTTTGGCCCAGTCTGAGACAAGATGTGGCTGAATTTTGTAAGACCTGTCATGCATGCCAAATTGTTGGAAAACCAAATAAGAAAATTCCTACCGCTCCCTTGAAATCTATACCGGCTTTTGAGGAACCTTTCAGTAGAGTTATTTTTGATTGTGTTGGTCTACTACCTAAGACTAAGTCTGGTAATCAGTATTTGCTCACAATGATGTGTGCTTCTACCAGATTTCCTGAAGCAAATTCCGCTTCGTAGGATTGTTGCTCCTGTGATTGTCAAGGCTTTGATCAAGTTTTTCACCTTAGTTGGTTTGCCAGATGTTGTTCAGTCTGATCAGGGCTCAAATTTTATGTCTAAGGGGTTTCAACAAACTATGTACCAGTTAGGTATTAAGCAAGTTAAGTCTAATGCTTATCATCCAGAGTCACAGGGAGCTTTAGAGAGATTTCATCAAACTTTGAAGAATATGATCAAGACTTATTGTTTTGAGACAGAAAGACTGGGATGAGGGTGTGCATTTGCTATTGTTTGCTGTCAAAGAGTCAGTTCAGGAAAGTTTAGGGTTTAGCCCTTTGAACTTGTGTTTGGTCACAGTGTGCGTGGGCCACTAAAACACTTAAAAGAACAATGACTCATTGACAGACCTGAGATCAATCTCTTAGACTATGTGTCTACAATTAGGGATAGACAATTAAAAGCAAGTGAGTTGGCCAGACAGAACTTGAAAGTTTCACAAGAAAAAATGAAGCTAAACTATGACAAAAAAGTCAAAAGAGAGAAATTTCACTCGTGGTGAGAAAGTGTTAGTTTTGCTTCCCATACCTGGTCAGCCACTGAGAGCAAGGTATCAAGGTCCATATGTTGTTGACAAGAAGGTTAGTGACACAGACTATGTCATCCTGACACCTGGTCATCGTAAACAAAAGAGATTGTGTCATGTCAACATGATAAAGAAATATCAAGACAGGTTAGAAACCAAATATGTCAATTGTATTGCCACACTCTCCCCAGTTACTGACTGTACTAAAGACAATTGTGGAAATACTGACAACATTGATGATTGTGTTAGCAATGTGAAGTTTGATGATCTTAGTGATAATGTTTCACCAAAGTAGAGAAATTCTGATGTGTTAGCTCACCTTGATGAGAAACTATCACATTTATCCCCTGAGCAGAAAGTTCAGATGTCAGATTTGATTTATGAGTTCTCTCACTTATTCCCTGATGTGCCTGGTCGAACTGATGTTGTTGGGCATGATATAGATGTAGGTGATGCTGTGCCTGTGAAACAACACCCTTATCGGATGAATCCAGTGAAGCGTGAAATTCTGCAGAAAGAGGTGAAATACATGTTGGACAATGACATTATTGAACCCAGTGACAGTCCATGGAGTTCACCATGTGTCCTTGTGCTGTAAACTGGAGCTGGTTGGCGCTGCTGTGCTGACATGACAGCTGCCAATGCACTCTCACGAACTGAATCATATCCTATTCCGAGAGTGGACGACTGCATTGATCGCATTGGTCAAGCAGAGTACATAAGTAAGTTTGACTCACTGAAGAAGGGCTTTTGGCGGATTCCAATTACAGACCGTGCAAAGAAAATATCGGCATTCGCTACACCAGATGGAGTGTATCAATACAAGGTGATGCCGTTTGGTCTGAAGAACGCTCCAGCGACGTTCCAGAGACTCGTCAACAATGTCACATCAGGCCTTGATTGTGTCGCGGTTTACATGGATGATGTCATCGATTACGACATGGAGTGGGATGACCATCTTAAAAGGACTCGTGCTTTCTTCGAAAGACTGTCTGAGGCAAAGTTAACTCTGAATCTCGCCAAGTGTGAATTCAGAAAGGCATAAGTGGAATTTTTAGGGCATGCTGCTGGACACGGACAGGTACCACCAGTTCATGCTAAAGTTGAAGCAGTTGTACATTTTCCAGTACCTCAAACTAAGAGAGAACTCATGAGATTCTTGGGTATGGCTGGCTATTACAGAAAGTTTTGTCAAAACTTCTCAGATGTTGTATTTCCACTTACTAACCTTTTGGGGAAAAAGGTAAAATTTCAGTGGGATAGCAGTTGTCAGACTGCATTTGAGAAAGTCAAAGCCATACTCATGAATTCTCCAGTATTGCAGGCACCAAATTTTGAGAAAGCATTTACGTTGCAAATAGATGCAAGTGATGTTGGTGCAGTGCTGTCCTTATTCAAAAGGAGTGAGTGAGTGAGTTTAGTTTTACGCCGCACTCAGCAATATTACAGCCATATGGCGGCGGTCTGTAAATAATCGAGTCTGGACCTGACAATCCAGTGATCAACAACATGAGCATCGATCTGCGCAATTGGGAACCGATGACATGTGTCAACCAAGTCAGTGAGTCTGACCACCCGATCCCGTTAGTCGCCTCTTACAACAAGCTGAGTCGCCTTTTATGGCAAGCATGGGTTGCTGAAGGCCTATTCTACCCCGGGACCTTCACGGGTCTTATTCAAAAGGATGATTCAGGAATTGAACATCCAGTTTGTTATTTTTCAAAGAAATTTGACAAGCACCAAAGAAATTATTCTACCATTGACACAAGGACACAAGAATCAAAGACTTATGAGGTGGAGTTTGACGTTGCAAGGGTTCAATCTTGTGATCAAACACATTAAAGGCAAAGACAATGTTTGTGCTGATGCACTTTCCAGGGTGTAAATGTATGATGACCTGATGATGCTGTATGTATGTATCTGCATTTTGTCATAGTAATTCTGCAGGAAGTTTTTGATATTGCTCATATTATTACATGTCATGTTATCATGTCATTATTACTATGATTGTAACAGAAAGTTTCTGCGAAACTTTCTTTTCCTTAAGGGGGAGAGTGTTACGAGTGTGTATTATTGGGTCACATTTAGTGTTTTGAATATTAAATATGATGGGTCACATTTCATTTTAATAGCTGGTCAAGACTTTCAGCACTCTGGTTTTCTGGAGACATATTCGAGGGCAATCTACAGTGATGACGATGTTCGTTTGTGCCCAAACTTTCGGGAAATGGCTAAATATATATAAAAAGGCTGGTTGCCGTGCTGAGGGGGACACTCATTCATATTTCCTGGAGTTACATCACTGCCAACACTTGAAAACCCGTCAACGCCTGATCTACATTATCTGCTGTCACACCGATTGCTGTGCTGACATTCTGCATAGTTGATTACCTCTTGTACTGAGACTTTGCTGAGTTTGATATATTGTATTTTTGTGACCCAATGACTTAGATTTTGTCTCTCTTGAATTGTATTTGTAATCAGCATTGTGAAATTGACTTTGTATACCTTGCTCTCGTTGCATAATAATACAATTTGAATGTTTATGACTTGTCTTTGTTCTGTTTTGCTGGTTCACGGGGGATTTCTTATTCGTTTGTCACGGTAAATTCTTAACCATAACAATAGAAATCAGACAGCGATGTAAAAAAGCTAGGATGGGATTTGTAACCATAGTGAACAGCCAAGGATAACGACAAAACATGAAACTGGATCCTCCCCCCGTTTACCACAAAACGAAAGTACTTTTGTGAACGAGGATGAATAGGCACGTGAAGATAAGTGTCCTTCAAGTCTATGCTGATGAACTTGGAATCCTGCTGAATAAGAGTTCTCAAGTTGGCTAGGGAATCCATCTTGAACTTGGTAGTTTCCTTAAAAGTTCTTTCAACACTTTCAGGTCTATTATCATCCTTATCTGTATCCTTCTTGGGTACAAGTGATACTGGGGAATAAAACCCGCAGGACTGATCACTCTGGTGGAATCCTGTCCCATGCAAGTATAAATCCCCCATCTATTACTGACAGAATCCAGGTGTCTGATGATATCTGCTTCCAGTTGTCTATGTATTGTGCCAGATGACCTCTCACTGGGGATTGAACGAACCACTGGTTGAAAGCCGAGAATACTAAATTGTTGGATCTAAGTCAAAATTTCCTAGCACCACGTCATGATCCCCGAAAGGACCTGTTACATCTGCCTCTGCCCCTAGTAGAGGGAAATCCATGGGAATGAACCAATTGTGGCTTTGAGTGCTCTATGGAAGGCTGAACGTTGCAAGGGTGCTCGACAGTTATCCAAAGACAATTTGTTGGAGTGAGTTGGTGGATCCCTCCTACTTCTAACTTGAGGTCTGTTTCTATTCTGAGTGCAGTAAGGTTGACGCTAATCTCTGATTTAAATTCCATGTAGTAACAGTCTCCTTAGTCTGAATCGCCTGACTACACTGTCCACGAAACAATGACTCCGAGTAAAGGGGTTGCTGAAAATGTAATTCCTTAGCTGACTGTGGTGAATTCCTGATACTGAATCCAATTTAGACAATCTCTCCATAGCTGTAATCCTTCCGATATTACAGATCTGGTTATGAGTAACATCCATCAATGTTTGATATATCACATCTACAAAAGTCTGTGCCATAGTAACCACTTCGACAGTCATGGAAACCAATGTATACTTCTTCACATCCTCGTAATCCTGGAACAATGGTGGCAGCAAGGCCCTAACTCCCGCAGAAAACAAACTAGTTTAAGATAAAATGTCTTGAGACATCAATATCCTTAAGATCCAAACTCCTGCAGCATAGAAGAATCCCTGTGCAACTGTGGAAAATTAGCTGGTAAAAGCCGATCGTGGATGGAACAGATTGCTTTCTGCATCAGCTTGGGTAAGGAAGCCAGAGAGGATGCCTTGGCCAAGTTAGCATTGTAAGACTCCAATGATGATTTCACGGCCTCAGATTGAGGGAGTGGTAATTTAGGAATCTTTTCCCAGGGATGGCAGTGAGAGACAGGTTCCACAGGTACCTTCCATTCCAATTTGTCCATCCTGGAGAATGTAACACAGTGAGCGGTCAGGCAGCAGTTATGTAGGTTAAGTGTTTATGGAGATTGGAAGATACATACTCCCGTAAATCTGTGTGTATCCATGTCGACAACATGGCAACTAGCCTTTTTATATACAGTCAACATGTCCTGAAAGTTTGGGCACATACAACCATTGCCATCAATGTAGAATCTTCTCTGACAGCCTCCTAGAAGTCAAAAGTTAATCAAAACGCAAAGTTTAAAAATCATTACTTAATTAAAGTAAAATTTACAGAAAATACACTTGTAACAAAACCTGTAACAAAGATCCATGTGTAGATGACTGTGCAAACTTGAATTTTTTCACTTCACCTTCCAAAAGTGTTCACTGTAGTACATACAGAAAAATTGTGAAGGGTTTTCAAACAACAATGGTATGACGTCATTTCATGGGGAGATAACTCTTGGGGTTTGAACATACCACTAGGGTTAAAATGTTTTATATGATTTTCTGTGTGTGACAGTGGGGACCACAGGATTAAGGCAACCATAATCCAGAGGGAAGGTTTATGCAAACTTTATGAACATATGAGAAAAGGGATATTATGACAATATCATCTTGACAGAAAATGGAAACAAAATCGCTGTAGTTTTTCGCTTCTTTCATGGTTTATCTAAACGCTATAAATGTAAGCTTGCATTCACATTAAGTTGAATTGTGTACTCTGATACATGTTTATAAGAAGACATATAACATTGAACATATATCCAGTGTCTAAACAATATGTTGTGGTTCTCACTATTCATGCTCATATTGCAGAGTATATCGCAAGCCCCCAGATGCAGGAGCATTTGAACCTGCTGTCATTGTCGCCACAAAGTTCTGTGAATCAATCAGCCTCATTCAGTGTTAAAGTATAAACTTAAACAGTGCAGTTTTTAAGTTTAACACAAATTGTGCAATATGCTAACATACTTAACAAGACTAAAAAAAGACTAGATGTAATCAGATCTGAAATTGTATGTCCTACATTTTGTTTACATTTCATCTGTGCATCATTTATGTTGTGTTTTGTATATACTAACTTATTTTAGCATATGGTCGACAACATTGATAACTGAGTTGTTGGTGATCTATTGCCCATTTTCTAGGTCTTCATCTGCAAGAGCAGTTATCTTACTGTCCCATGTTTATAATGTACATAGGACTTGTCAAAAGGTAGTGTTTATGTATGTAGACTTACTAATGTACACTAAATACACCCACATTCTGTTGTAAAGTGCCTGTGTAAAAACAGTGTCGCTACTCAAAAGGATTGATTGATTGTTTATTGCTGGCTAACTAAATTACTTTTTAAAGGAATGGTGGACATCATGAAAATAGTTGTCAGGTGGGGACCAATGACACAACTGTGAAAACCCAGAAACAGTAACGTGACCAGTTGGGAAACTATCACTAGTTATAACGTTACAGAATATGTTTTCATATTAGACACATATGACATGGAATGAGTTTCTTTGTCAGCTGCAAATGAATGGCATATGGCTCCTTCATGTGGATATTTACGCATATATTCCCCGAGCAAGTTAATAGCTAGTCTGATATTATTGTTATAACTTCAGTTGGTTTTAATTTTGAATTATATATTTGAATTTTGTTTTTATTCATTTGTTGCAACAATTGACAAAATTCTGCTTGGTGAACAGAGGCAATTTTGAACAAGAGTCATCAAAAGACGACATATCCCCCCGGTCCCCACATATTTCAAAGGACAAAACATCTGACGGTTACTTATAGTGTTTTTAGACAAAGTTTGAACTGTTTCCATGGAATTCATGATAAATATAAATACCATATATCTGTAATCAGCACCATTTCAAGATCTGTCTCATATATCTGCCAAGATCTTTTGAAAGATATGAAATAATTTTCGAGTTGTGCTCCGGAAACGAAGTCTGAAACGTGTCCATGGAAACTGAGAAAATAATAAATCACAAAAACCTGTAAATACCAAAAGGGACCACTTTGGGGTCTGCCTCATATCTACCAAGTTTTCCTGGCAGATATTAAGAAGCCTTTGAGTTTTGCTCTGGAAACAAAGCACACCTCTCACTTTTGAGACTAAGTCCAAAACGTTTCCATGGAAACCGAGAAAATAAAAAATCACAAAAATCTGTACATAGCAAAGGGCATCACTTTGGGGTCTGACACACATATCAACCAACTTTTGCTGACAGATATTAAGAAGTTTTTGAGTTCTGCTTTGGAAACGAAAAGCACCTATGTCTTTTGAGACTAGGTTGAAACGTTTCCTGGAAACCGAGAAAATAATAACTCACAAAAAAAAACCTGTAAATAGGAAAAGGCACCGTTTCTGGTTCTGATTGATATATCTAAATGTTTTGCAGAAAAATATTGAACGGTTTTTGATTTCTGCTCCGGACACGAAACACACCTTTCACTTTGGAGACTATGTTCGAAATGTTTCCATGGAAAATACTAAATCATAAAAACCTGTTAATACCGAAAGGCACTACTTCAGGTTCTGATTGATATATCTACCAAGTTTTGCAGAAAATTACAGAATGGTTTTTGAGTTCTGCTCCAGAAACGAAACACACTTTTGAGACTATGTCTGAAATGTTTCCATGGAAACCCAGAAAATAGTAAATCACAAAAACTTGTAAATAGCAAAAGGCACCACTTAAGGTTCTGCTTGATATATCTACCAAGTTTTGCAGAAAAAATATTTTTGAGTTCTGCTCCAGAAACAAAGCCCACCCCACAATTAGACTAACATCTAAATGTTCCATGGAAGAACAAAAAAAAAAAAATAAAAATGCCAAAACTCTGTAAATAGCAAAAGGCACAACTATAGGTTGAGATTATTATATCTGTCAAGTTTGGTCTAAAAGTATTGAACGGTTTCTGAGTTATGCTCCTGAAACAAAATGATTACGGATGGACGAGGCGTCGACTATATCCCCAGGCTTGTAATGCCAGGGGAATAACAAACTCATGGCTAAGGTGAGACCAACCACATAGGACCAGTCAAGTCAAGTCAAGTCAAAAGGTTTATTGTACAAAAGGCCTCTGGCCCATATACAAGAGAGTATGTAAATAACATAAAGTTACACACAGGGAGTAACACATTCTTTATGCAATTCATTCCTTTTAACTAATGCATGTTTAATCTATAGCGAAAAGTTTAATATCGGAGACCACAAACCACCAGATTTCATCATTGTTCAGTGAAATCAATCATGCTTGGTGGTGGCAGAAAAGAGATCATAACCCAGTCAAGATTTCACCTTTAATACACTGACAAAGAGTTAACCATCCACGTTTATTACTCTGACAGAGTTGATCTTCCATCTTTAATACACTGGCATAGAGTTGGACATCCACCCTTAATACACTGAAATAGAGTGGACCATCCATCTTTAATACACTGGCATGGCATAGTGTTAACCATCCATGTTTATTACACTGACAGAGTTGATCATCCACCTTTAATACACAGACACAGTTAACATCCACGTTTATTACACTGACAGAGTTGATTATCCACCTTTAATACACTGACATAGAGTTAACTATCCATGTTTATTACACTGACAGAGTTGATCATCTGCCTTTATAGAGTTGATCATCCACCCTTAATACACTTGACATAGAGCAGACCATCCATCTTTAATACACTGATGCAGAGTTGATCATCCGCCTTTAATACACTGGCATAAAGTTGGACACCACCTTCAATCCACTGACAGCTGAACAGTTGGTACAACCCGTTTATTTATATTTTTATTATTATAACCAGAAACTGCATAAGCAAAGAGAGAAATGACTTTCTACCATATACTTTAAGTCACTACATAATGTTTTCACAGTGTTTCTGTGATTTTCAGACTGGTAACATTTTGATTCACTTGTCAAATCCAGTTTTTCAATATATCCTTTCTTTTGCCCAGACATGTAACACCCAGGCATTGGTCCCAATCCACCCCCAGGTATGTGTTTGCATCAAGAACATATTTATTGTGAGAATTTAAGAGGCTATATTTATGAGTAACAGGGAGCATGAGGTGATGCTTGTATTTGGGACATATTTGCAGAAATCAAAAGACAAATTAAAGTCCATTTATAACACACAAAATCTACTCTTCATAATAAATCAGTAAGTGGAATAAAGCCAAACCACATGGACTGTACTTTCTGCCATAAGATTAATCATGTAATGAGGGGAACATTAGGACAGTGTATACCATACTGAATATTTTAGAACAGGAGCAAGTGAGACAGCTGGAAAATACAGTATTACCATCCATCCATACAAAGAGAGCGGAGAAACTCATGGACACATGAACACAGAACACTGGACTGTTGCCAGTGTGACACAGGAAGTCCCATAAAATGTGTCTTTGCCTAATGATCTTGTCTGCGACTTCAATCAAATGTTTCTATTAATGAGAACTCAACAACCCAGTACAAATTAGATTTTTTTCCATACTCAATCCATAATCAGAGAAATTATGTGTGTTGAGGACTGTACAAAACATAATGGGATGTGATTTTGACAGCTGCCAAGGGCACCGTATAGGGCATTCATGTATATCCAATCCTTGACCACTGTCCACAAGTAGTGTTCATGTCATATATTTAGCACTTAACTCTTAAATGAGCATTAAGTGATTTTCAGTAGATGATTGTCTTCTGCAATACCCCAGGTAAAGGTTTAATGTAAACTGCTAAAAAAATGATTGTCATAACACTTGTCATATTCACTACAATATTCCTAAAATTAAATAACCTGCAATTATTAAACAGATTTTCAATGTATGTGTTCTTCAATTCTGTTTTCTATTCAGCTGTGGAGGTTGTGCCATGTAACCAGTCTGTACCATGTCTTGAATAGTGGGGTTAATTTACATTGCTGTAAGAAAGGTCCTGTGTGCTGTCCTTTGCTCCTGTTTGGCTACGATGTGATATAACAAAGATCAATAAGTCACACAGCAGTTCCATGTCGGAACTGGAGTGCTTCAATATCTTAATTCTGTGGGGTTTACTCTTTGCGCATTACATTGACTTTTGTCCTTGAGAAAATTGTTTTTCTTGTTCATGACATCAAAAAAGCAGCAAACTGCTTTATTCTTAGAACTGAAGATAAGAGATAGACACACCTTGAAACATATCCTGGTGGAGCTAACTTAACGTTTGTGCACTGCAGATTAATTCTGTTGGTATTCCCAAATAACAGTGACTGTGCTGCCACCTCTCACTCAGTCTCTAGCCTGTCAGGTGATGGACACAACAACTGGCTCATCAGTTTGCACAAGGAGATGAGCTCTCTGTTGCTCTCTGTATAAATACTAGGGTATACATACAAACTGTGACACAGTATTTCAACAATCAGTGGCACAGAAACAAAGGCCAAACATTACTCTGTTCTAAAATACTTCCTCCAGTATTTACTGTGATTTTCAGGCAGCCATGTCTTGTATATACACAGAGATTAAACATGTACAATCACAGAGGGCCTGAAGCCATGTCTTGTACAGATACATGGCCTGAAGCCATGCTTTATATACACAAGGTCTAAAACATGGCCTGTACAAACACAGAGGGCCTGAGGGCCATGTCTTGTTCAGTCACGGGGTCTGAAGCCTTATCTTGAACAGACAAAAGGTTTAAAACATGGCCTGTACAATCACAGATGGCCTGAGGCCATGTCTTGTTCAGTCACGGGGTCTGAAGCCTTATCTTGAACAAACAAAAGGTCTAAAACATGGCCTGTACAATCACAGAGGGCCTGAGGCCATGTCTTGTTCAGTCACGGGGTCTGAAGCCTTATCTTGAACAGACAAAAGGTCTAAAACATGGCCTGTACAATCACAGAGGGCCTGAGGCCATGTCTTGTTCAGTCATGGGGTCTGAAGCCTTATCTTGAACAGACAAAAGGTCTAAAACATGGCCTGTACAATCACAGAGGGCCTGAGGCCATGTCTTGTTCAGTCATGGGGTCTGAAGCCTTATCTTGAACAGACACAAGGACTAAAACATGGCCTGTACAAACACAGAGGGCCTGAGGCCATGTCTTGTTCAGTCACAGGGTCTGAAGCTTTGTCTTGTACAGACACAAGGTCTAAAACATGCCTGTACAATCACAGAAGGCCTGAGGCCATGTCTTGTTCAGTCACGGGGTCTGAAGCCTAAGATGTCTTGTACAGACACAAGGACTAAAACATGGTCTGTACAATCACAGAGGGCCTGAACCCTCTAAAATTATTCCATTGCCAAAAACAGAAAAATCAGAAATGTTTAGAACGTATTGTTAAGATCTTATTTTTGAATGGAGTCAGGCAGGTTAATAACCCATTACAATTTGCTTACAGAACAACGTACCAAGTTTTGCAGAAAAATATAGAACGTTTTTTGAATTCTGCTCATGAAACGAAGCCCATTCCTCCATTTTGAGACTAAGTCAGAAACGTTTCCATGGAAACCCAGAAAATGATATATCACAAAAATATCTAAATACCAAAAGGCACCACCATAGGTTCAGATTGACATATCTACCAAGTTTTGCAGACAAATATTGAGTGGTTTTTGAGTTCTGCTCAGGAACGCGAAGCCAAAACATTTCCACGGAAACAGAGAAAATAATAAATTGCAAAAACCTGTAAATAGCAAAAGGCACCACTTTGCGGTCTGCCACACATATCTACCAAGTTTTGCAGAAAAATATTGAACGAAGCCCACACCACCATTAGACTAACACCAAAATGATCCACGGGAAAACAAAAAAAAACATATGCCAAAACTCTGTAAATAGCAAAAGGCACAACTATAGGTTCAGATTATTATATCTATCAAGTTTGGTCTAAAAATATTGAACGCTTTCTGAGTTATGCTCCGGAAATAAAATGATAACGTACGGACGGACAGACAAGGCATTGACTATGACTACTGGATAAAAATTGAAATAGCAAAAGGCACATCAGTGTGTAATGATTAACAGGTGCGTGAAGTTTGGTGAACCTAGCATATAAACTTTAAGAGACAAGTCTGGACAAATCTATCAAACACATTTGGCACTGTTTCCATAGAAACAGCACAAAACAGAATTCAGAAAAACTTCAAAATAGGAAAAGGTACATCTATGGGTAATGATTAACATGTGTGTGAAGATTGGTTACTTAGTATGTAAACTTTAAAAGATATGCTCTGAACAATGTTTCAGGATGGAAGGACAGACCAATAGAATGATGGACGGAATGAACGCTATATACCCCTATTACTTCATAGCGGGGATATAACAACAGACAGGAGACAAGGCCAGTACAACAGAACAGACTGGAGACAAGGCCAGTACAACAGAACAGACTGGAGACAAGGCCAGTACAATAGAACAGACTGGAGACAAGTCCAGTACAATGACACAGACTGGAGACAAGTCCAGTACAATAGAACAGACTGGAGACAAGGCCAGTGCAATAGAACAGACTGGAGACAAGGCCAGTACAAAGACACAGACTGGAGACAAGTCCAGTACAATGACACAGACTGGAGACAAGGCCAGTATAACAACACAGACTGGAGACAAGGCTAGTACAAATACACAGTTTGGAGGCAAGTCCAGTACAATGACATAGACTGGATACAAAGCCAGTGTAACAGACTAGATACAAGGCCAGCATAATCGAAGAGAATAGAAGACATGGCCTTGGCATGTTGCCAGTTCGTTAACAGTGATGGAAGGCACGTTGCCAGGTTCCTTATCATAAGACAAGCAATACAGAACTGAATTCAAATTTAGGAGCCAAACTGAGGTGATGAATAACATATACAAGTATGTATGAGGCTGTCTATAAGCATCATGAAGCTTTTTGTCTGTTTACAGAAGTGTCTGTATATGCATTAGCTGAGAGCATATGTTGCATATTTACATGTGTGAGCAGTGTGTGTAATCATGTGTGTGTTAACAAGAGCCATGTGGTAGGTGGTAACAGTATCTAAATGTTACATTTGGCACCAGTCTGCAGACTTTCCACTCCTTGTAAGCACCAAGAGGCTGTTCTTGCATCAACATTTCACATATCAATATGTAACCTACAATACTCCCGGTAACTCTAATTACTCAATCGAAGTTGCAAGTTTGTTAAGCGTTCTGCTCTCTGCTGAGATATGGAAAGAAAGAGGTTACGTGGAGGAAGGAATATTGGAGCCATATGTTGTTGGTGCAGCTGAGATATTCCATTCTTGGTAGTGGATGGCCAGCCAAGACACCAGCAAGCAACAGTTTCACTGATGGACTAATCCATACAGAGCCTCTTGGGGTTTCTCCATCTACTCAGAGCAATAACAGTATATAAGGTTTTCCCAATTACCAACTTCAAGTGGGCTATTTTGAAGAGATGAGCTCTATTCCCAGTGTTTTCCACCTGTACAAGTCATTAGTAAATACACAGAGGTGAGCTCCACGAGGCTGCTTTTTCCAACAATTAATGCGGCCATTACACATGCTACACATGAAACAGACCGATTGTATTACCATGCTGACGACCAGTGTAGGAGAAGGGTGTGCTCCGAGGGGCCTGTTGTGACAGTTGTGCCCAACAATACCAAGCGATAACTGATATGAATAGTTGCTTCCAACAGGAGCCACCTGCTCAAGTCAGTAAGCAGCGCTTGTGGAAGGAAATATTTCTTATCATGGGATTTGTTCAGAGGATATGAAAGACTCATTTGGCACATATGGAATCAACAGAACAAGGACTTGAAGTTCGGACGCAATATTTTAATTTGAATAAAATATGAAATCACTACAGATGGAAAATGCAATACTCACACAAAGTCAATATCATACAAGAGTCATCAGAAAATGAAATATCCCCCTGGCCCCCACATATTTGAAAGGACAAATCATCTGAGAGTTACCTGAGTGAGTGAGTGAGTGAGTGAGTGAGTGAGTGAGTGAGTGAGTTTAGTTTTACGCTGCACTCAGCAATATTCCAGCTATATGGCGGCGGTCTGTAAATAATCAAGTCTGGACCAGACAATCCAGTGATCAACAACATGAGCATCGATCTGCGCAACTGGGAACCGATGACATGTGTCAACCAAGTCAGCGACGCTGACCACCCGATCTTGTTAGTTGCCTCTTGCGACAAGCATAGACGCCTTTTACGAGAAGCATGGGTTGCTGAAGGCCTATTCTACCCCAGGACATTCATGGGTAGAAAGTTACTTGATGTTTTCTTACATGAAGTTTGAATCATTTCCATGGAAGTCATGAAAAATATAAATGCCATATATCTGTAAACAGCAAAAGGCACCACTTCAGTATCTGACAAGATCTGTTGGAAGATATGAAATGATTTTCTCCGGAAACGAAGCCTATCCCTCCATTTTAAGACTAAGTCAGAATTGTTTCCATGGAAACCAGGAAAAATAAAAATGCCAAAACATTTTAACTAGCAAAAGGCACCACTTTGTGGTCTGTCTCAAATATCTGCCAAGTTTTGCTGTAAGATATTGAATAGTTTTCGAGTTGTGTTCCAGAAATGAAGCCTATCCCTCCATTTTCAGACTAAGTCAGAATCGTTTCCATGGAAACTGGGAAAATGATAAATTACAAAAATCTGTCAATAGCAAAAGCCACCGTTTTAGCTTCTGACTGGTACATCTACCAAGTTTTGCAGAAAAATAAAGAACGGATTTTGAGTTCTGCACTGGAAACAAAGCCCATCACTCCATTTTGAGACGTTCGAAAAGTTTCCAGTGAAACCGAGAAAATAATATACCATAAAAACCAGTAAGTACCAAAACGCACCACTTTAGGTTCTGACTGATGTATGTAACAAGTTTTGCTGAGGAATATTGAATTGTTTTTTTCATTTCTGCTCTGGAAAGGAAGCCCATCCCTCCATTTTGAGACTAAGTCAGAAACATTTCCATGGAAACCGAGAAAATGATAAATCACAAAAATCTGTACATATCAAAACACACCACTTTAGGTTCTGACTGATGTATGTAACAAGTTTTGCGGAAAAATATTGAATGTTTCAGAGTTCTGTTCCAGAAACGAAGATCATCCCTCCATTTTGAGACTAAGTCCGAAATGTTTCCATTGAAACTGAGAAAATAATAAATTGCAAAAACCTGTACATAGCAAAAGGCACCACTTTGGGGTCTGCTACACATATCTGCCAAGTTTTGCAGAGGAACGGAACGGTTTTTGAGTTCTGCTCCGGAAACGAAGCCCATCCCTCCATTTTGAGACTTAGAAACATTTCCATGGAAACCAAAAAAAAATGATAAATCATAAAAACCTGTACATAGCAAAAGGCACTACTTTAGGTTCTGATTGATATATCTACCAAGTTTTGCAGAAAAATATTGAACTTTTTTGAGTTCTGCTCTGGAAACGAAGCCCACACCACCATTAGATTAACACCAAAATGATCCACGGGAAAACAAAAAAAAAATATGCCAAAACTCTGTAAATAGCAAAAGGCACAACTATAGGTTCAGATTTATACATAAATACAGGTGTGAACACACCACATATTGGAAACAATGAAATGCTCATGCACGTGCCCGGAAATGTGATATCATTAATGGTGGCCTAAGGACTTGCACTGTGTTACTGAGCACTACCACCACAGTCAGTCAAGGTCAAAGTTGTTGTCATGAAAACATCCAAATACATTTGATTCAGAAATCTGAAACTACCAAAAGGCACCAGTACACCACCAGATCTATCTATGTGCCAAGTTTGGTGAAGAAACATTGAACGGTTTTCCTTTGGGAAAGAGTACTACCACCAATTTCAGGCTAAGTCCAAATTGTTGCCATGGAAATTTGAAAAAGATTTTTTATTCAGAAATCCAAAACTACCAAATACTACCAGTACACCACAAGATCTATCTCCTTGCTAAGTTTGGTGAAAAAATATTGAATGGTTTGAAAGTTATGCCTGGAAAAGACAAATGTGTATGGGTGTACGGATGGAGTTCATTTCAATACCTCCTGCAAAACGTGTTGCAGGTGATAACACAACTTAAATATCGTGTCTCCCACTTGTGTATATTTTGTCTGATGGTCAGGAACAGGAATGAGGGGGTTGCTCAGGCAGGGCATGTAACCTCTTGTGTAACCCTTGCAAATAACTACAGTACACTTAAATGATCATAACCATGTACAAGACATTATAGCATGATAGACAAAAGGGGAAGCTTCAACATACAGGAAAGTGCACTGACAAGACACCATCTTCTTGATGCCTGGTTCATCAATGAATTGTGTAGTTGTAGTCTTAGTAACATCAGGCGAATTCCTCCTGGATGGAGGTGGAGACTTGAGCAAGACCTACCATTGCCCTGTAACTCTATGAAATAACTTCCAGACTGCCAGGGCAAAGAGTAACAGGAATATTTGTATTTCTGCTTGATAGACAACAATGGATACACCATTTAGAATCACGGCAGATGCTATAACCTCTGTGACCCTTACACACTCCTCCAAAACACGAAAACTCAATTTACAACAAGAGACATTCCAGATGCAGTGACTGGCAAAGAAATTTTCAGACTACCACCAAACAAGGTTAGAGAGCAGCAAAAACATGCTTAAAGTATATGTGTGTGATAATACTCAAAATACATGATAATGTTCTTAAGTATCTGTATTCATGAAGTTCGTGTGACCTGCTAAAACCCTGAAGCCATTTCAGAACAAATCCCATAAAAAATGTACATGATATACCACAAGGATGAATAAACAAACCAATTGCCCAACATACGTTTAGTATGCTCTTGTTGGCACAGATCATGTTGTGGAGAAAAATCAAACAGCAAGAAAATAGAGTCAGTAAAAAACATGTAATGATTGCTGATCTACTACAGAGTAATTTCCTTCATGAGATCAGCATGGTGAAAGAGTTAAGAATGAAGGCCTGTGGGCAGACCATGTGTGTCATGGATGGGCTGCGTTTTGGAGGTTTTTTTTCAGTGTGAAAATTTTGTTTCAGAACAGAGACTTAATATAAATGTATTTGACAAGATAAAGAAAGGTTCCATTTGAAGTTCAAAGGTCATAATGTTTACGAATCGGGAGTGAATGGGCAAGACTGTGTGTGAAAAGAAAGTGGGACAGATCTTTAAGGATGGGAGTAATGTATGCTGGCTCAAAATCCGTGCAAGTCTAGGATAAGAATCCATAATTGGGGCAGAACTCTCCCCTAGGAGAAGCTGTTTACAAATGGCAACAGTCTCAATGCTTGATATCACTACATAATTAACATGGTCATCACCTGAGCATGGTCATCACCTGAGCTTGGTCATCACCTCCTAAGCAGCACACAGTATGAACGATCCCTGATCTCATGTCACTAAGGAAGTAAATAACTGAACCCACATCTGATGTCTACTGCACATACTGCCTGTATCGCATGGTATTACCTTATTATATAACCGTATTTATCTTACCTCACATATAATTCTAGTTTTCTGATTGGCTGAGCACTCGTCTATTATTTTTTTCAAAGTACCCTGTTTACAAGCGAGTAACATTTCTATGTACCCCACTGGGAATGACAAACACATTTGGTACTTTGTGATAGTATGTCTTTATCTCAAATAACATTAAATCACATATGACACACAACAAATACTGATGTTTTGTGAATACAAACTGATAAAATGGAGATAACTTAAATTTTACTTTTTTTTAGTACAAAATCTACTGATAGCTATGAAATGATTTGTATTCATGCCTCAAACAAATAAAAATTTACCCTGACGGGTTCAGTAAAATAAATATGTTGTTCACTGGTCCCTATTGGCCCATGAATTGATGTACCCTCCATATTTGTTTATGCACCCTGAGTCTGAACAAACATGGAAGGTACATCAACCTATGTCACCCTCATGACCAGTTAACAACTTAATATACCAAATTGTACTACCTTTTTATACAACTGTACACATCATATGGTAATACCTTATTATTTAAGTGTACATATCACAAGTATTACCTTATTATATAAGTGTACATATCACATTATTATATAAGTGTATATATCACAAGTATTACCTTATCATACAACTGTATATATCACATGTATTACCTTATACAACAGTATATATCACATGTATTACCTTATCATACAACTGTATATATCACATATATTACCTTATACAACAGTATATGTCACATGTATTACCTTATCATACAACTGTATATATCACATGTATTACCTTATACAACAGTATATATCACATGTATTACCTTATCATACAACTGTATATATCACATGTATTACCTTATCATACAACTGTATATATCACATGTATTACCTTATCATACAACTGTATATATCACATGTATTACCTTATACAACAGTATATATCACATGTATTACCTTATTACATAACTGCATAAAAAGTGAAGTCAAGTCACACACTAAACTGTCTTTGTAATGATATTCATTCTTTGTTGAGGGACTGGTTACATGGTCTTCACAGTACCATCTTTGTCAAAAATCAAACTGTGCATACTTTGTATCAACACAAGATAAATATCACAAAAAGTTTCCCAATATATAATGAAAATAGTGAGATCCCTATAAAGAAATGACTGCAAACAGAGAGCGTATCTACTGAATGTCAATGAAACTGTTGGAGATAAAATAAACAAAGGTGATTTTTTCAAACTTGAAACACTAATTTACTTTTGTATCTTGTGAAGTATCTGTGATATGTCATGTGCGGTTTTGTTGAAAGATGTTCTTGAACTCAGCCGGTGAGTTTGGGATAATCTACAATTCCCAGGAATCAGCAACAGTTTGAACATGATATGTGATAGTAATCCCAACATTTGTCTGCCCGGGGAGGCTTGTTATCAGTATTCCAGGAGGAAACGGTATACAACAGGTCAGTTGTATTCATGCAGTGTTCTGAGAAAAGGGAGTAATAAGCTGCAAAATTGCTGATGTGGTCAAACACAACATTTATTCTCTCTACTGGAGAGCAGCAATGTATCTTCTACCAACACAGCATTCAGTCAACATGCAGTAGTTCTTGTAAGCTACATATCTGAGGAGAGAACTACAATCTACTATATATAGTCTGGTTCATAATTATTGAGAATTTTTCTTCTTACTTTGAGCTATCCTAACACCTCAACTGATTCACTGATACTTAAAACTAAGTAATGGTATAAGGGAGGTAACTCATCTTGGCCTACTGAGTATAGTACAATTAGAGTTACCTCCCCTGAATTTGTAGCAGACGTCATTTTCCTCAGCTCTGTCAACAATGTCTGCTGAAGATAAAAGAAGGTTGATTTTTGAGTTGTGTAATCAAGGAATTGATGATGTAAATACATTGGCAGAGAGAACAGGAACTGCTCTTTCTACTGTGTATAGGATTAGGAGGAATTTTAAAGAGGGAAAGGATTTTGGGCACCAGAAAGGAGCAGGGAGACCCAGAAAATTGGACTTCTCAGATCGCGTCCGGATGGGAATTTTAGCGTCTAAAAAGCAAAGGGCAAGCATCTCCAACATCAGGTATGAAATGATAGAAAGGGGATCAACAGTTGTATCAAAATCTACAGTTAGAAGAAATTTGATTGATCTTGGATGGGAGAAAAAGACTGGAATTCCTTCTCCTCTCATGAAACAAGAACATAAAGACAGGCGTGTTGAGTGGTGTTGGCACATGAAAACTTTGACTGGGAAAATGTGATTTTTACTGATGAAAGCTCAATATGGGTATATCCCAATAATGTGAAAATATGGACAAAGTCTGCTCAGAACCGTTGTATCGACGACCTAAATACAGCCCAAAGTTTCATGTATGGGGAGGGATATCCTTATTAGGAACGACCCCGCTGTGTGTGTTTGAGGGAAATCTGACAAGTCAACGCTACACTAACATATTAGATAATTTTCTCCTTCCAAGTGCACATGTGTTTTATGGAAATGACTGGATTTTGCAGCAAGATAATGATCCTAAACACACCGCAAAACATGCCAAGCAGTGGTTTCAGGAGAAACATGTGACTGCATTACCATTTCCTGCGTATAGTCCTGACTTAAATCCCATTGAGAACATTTGGGGGATGATGAAAGAATGTGTGAATCAAAAGGGGTTGACAAAAATTGAAGACATGAAGGGAGAAGTGGTCCGATACTGGGACAGCATAACTCACGAGACACTAACCTCTCTGATAGGAAGTATGCCTACCCGTCTTAGACTGTGCCGTGAAGCTCAAGGAGACATGATAAAATATTAAATTGTTACCTACACAACATGAAAAGGTCAGTTCACTTTCACAATACATTCAATTTTATCTGATTTGTTCTCGTTTAATAATATGAAATGCTTTAGCTATTCTCAATAATTTTGAACCATACTGTATATAGCATTCACTCAAGATGTAGTAGGTAAACGATATATGTGAGGACAGAGCAGCAATTTATTATACATATAGCGTTCACTCAAGATGTAGTAGGTCTTGTCAGCAATATATGTGAGGAGAGCAGCAATTTACTATATATATAGCATTTACTCAAAATGTCCACATCTGTATCTTAAGTGAGCATAGATGAATGTGCTGCATCTTAATCTTCGGTCTCCATGTAAAGTGAGTGAACAGTGAAAGGGATCAGGAAGTCGCTTACAGCAGATATGTCTTGTATTCAGGAGACAGTGGGATTACGACCATCTGTTGACTGGTGCTCCTGTTAGTTCACACAGAGTTAGTTCCCTTCTAACATCCTCTGGTAACTCTGGTGTCCATAAGACTTGGAATCATTTCTGCCAAGATTTATTTTTTCAGCGTTATGTCGAATTACCAATTTACTGTTCTGATTAGGGTAATGACCTGCCAAAGATGGTTGAATGAAGGAATCAATTTCTGCCAGTGCCAGATAAAGATGGTGAGGCAGCAAAGAGAAACAGTGTTTGTAAATTGCAAGCAGATGGTGCTATCTTGGAAACACTCTCAAATCAGTTTCAATTATCCACAGAATACAACACATTCATTACACTAATCTTTCCTTTTCAAAATCATAACCATTCTTGTAAGCTATATATTATTCATAATCATGTCCAACCAAGGCAATGAACATTGTATGTTGATATGAATTGAAACCAGGCAATACTTGTACATTCAACAAAGCTTTTCAATTTTATAACAAAAGTCTTATGGCCAAATGCACATTGCTATCAACTCAACGGTATCTAAATCTGTTAATACATAAATTGTAGTAATATATTTGCAAAAACATTTTTTCCCCTATTTCCAACAATACTTCAGTGCAGTTAATGTTTGTTATTTTCCTAACTTTTCATATTGTTTGTAAAATTGGTTTATGCCACTTAAGCAATATTGAGGAACAAACATATGTGAGAAACAAACATCATAAGTTGTTCACTGGTCACAAAGGGGGCAAGTGCACATCAACCCATTGGCTCAAGGAAATAATACATAATAAGATAAACACATTGTTCACTGCTTTCACCCACTGGCTCGAGGAACCAGTGAACAACATATTTATCTTACCAAATACCTCAATGTTCATTCTGAACTGTTTGATGCATGTGTATCAGATTGTACACTTCAGCCAACCTGAGTGAATCAAATGATTCGAATCTTGCATCTTGCTCATTTTCCCGCAGTTGTTAGTGTAATTCCCCTTCTTAAAATTCATAGGGACTACATTTGAACATTTTGTAAAAATATATTTACTGGAATGTGGGGCAAAGCCTTTTGTAGCCATCACTAGATTTTGCAGACAACACAAGAAAACAAATTTAGAGTTATCTCCCTTCCATTGATTTGCATTGGCAAAACATTGATAATTTCCATGCATGATGCATGATTCAATGTTATTCGAGATAAGGAGGTACTACCATGAAGTACTGAACGAGTTGCCATTGGCAGCGAGATACATTGCAGTGTACCTCACCTGTAAGCAGGGTATATTGAAAATAACAGAAGAATGCTGAGCCAATCATAAAATGACATTTGTGTGAGGTAAGATAACATAAGTTGTTCACTGGTCACTGGGGAGCATGGGTTGATGTACCTTGATGCTTGTTTATCTATTCAAACACTTCAATGTTAATTTTGAATTGTTTGTAGCATGGGTATCACATTGTACACTAAAGCCAACCTGTATGATTCAAACAAATGTAATCTTGCTTCTTGCTGTTTTTCCTGCAGGTACTGGTTTAGTAAAGTCACTCTGGTGTAATTCCCCTTCTTAATATTCTCTGGGGCTACATTTGAACACTTTGTCAAAATTTATTTATTGGAATGTGAGGCAAATATTTTTGCAGTCATCGCTAGATTTTGCAGACGACACAAGAAAAACAGAACTACAGTTATCTTCCTTCTATCGATTTGCATTCACATTGGTAATTTTCATGTACCATACATGATTCAATGTTACAGTATGGTTCAAAATTATTGAGAATAGCTAAAGCATTTCATATTATTAAACGAGAACAAATCAGATAAAATTGAATGTATTGTGAAAGTGAACTGACCTTTTCATGTTGTGTAGGTAACAATTTAATATTTTATCAAGTCTCCTTGAGCTTCATGGCACAGTCTAAGACGGGTAGGCATACTTCCTATCAGAGAGGTTAGTGTCTCGTGAGTTATGCTGTCCCAGTATCGGACCACTTCTCTCTTCATGTCTTCAATTTTTGTCAACCCCTTTTGATTCACACATTTCTTCATCATCCCCCAAATGTTCTCAATGGGATTTAAGTCGGGACTATATGCAGGAAGTGGTAATGCAGTCACATTTTTCTCCTGAAACCACTGCTTGGCATGTTTTGCGGTGTGTTTAGGATCATTTTCTTGCTGCAAAATCCAGTCATTTCCATAAAACACATGTGCACTTGGAAGGAGAAAATTATCTAATATGTTAGTGTAGCGTTGACTTGTCAGATTTCCCTCAAACACACACAGCGGGGTCGTTCCTAATAAGGATATCCCTCCCCATACATGAAACTTTGGGCTGTATTTAGGTCGTCGATACAACGGTGCTGACGCAGACTTTGTCCATATTTTCGCATTATTGGGATATACCCATATTGAGCTTTCATCAGTAAAAATCACATTTTCCCAGTCAAAGTTTTCATGTGCCAAACACCACTCAACACGCCTGTCTTTATGTTCTTGTTTCATGAGAGGAGAAGGAATTCCAGTCTTTTTCTCCCATCCAAGATCAATCAAATTTCTTCTAACTGTAGATTTTGATACAACTTTTGATCCCCTTTCTATCATTTCATACCTGTTGTTGGAGATGCTTGCCCTTTGCTTTTTAGACGCTAAAATTCCCATCCGGACGCGATCTGAGAGGTCCAATTTTCTGGGTCTCCCTGCTCCTTTCTGGTGCCCAAAATCCTTTCCCTCTTTAAAATTCCTCCTAATCCTATACACAGTAGAAAGAGCAGTTCCTGTTCTCTCTGCCAATGTATTTACATCATCAATTCCTTGATTACACAACTCAAAAATCAACCTTCTTTTATCTTCAGCAGACATTGTTGACAGAGCTGAGGAAAATGACGTCTGCTACAAATTCAGGGGAGGTAACTCTAATTGTACTATACTCAGTAGGCCAAGATGAGTTACCTCCCTTATACCATTACTTAGTTTTAAGTATCAGTGAATCAGTTGAGGTGTTAGGATAGCTCAAAGTAAGAAGAAAAATTCTCAATAATTATGAACCAGACTATATAGTCCATGAGGTACACAACTTTTGATGCCCAAATGGGGTGACCAATGTTTGAGGTGTTTAAAATAAAGATACATCACTAATATCAACTTTAAAGCATGACAGCAATCATATATTAGCAGCTGTTGACTTTTATGGCAGTTTTAAAAAGTTGCCTGACGCTGTTTCCCTAAAAATAGATACGTAATTAGTTGTTAGGTAATATTATGAGTAATCCATGATGGCCGCACTTCCTGTTTATACTGTTGCTACAGAGGATGATGTCACTGATGACATCAAAAACCACTACAAGCCGTGAAAGTGGTAAGTATTCATTAAAAACTGTTTAACAGTATTTCTGAAATAATATATGATATGAAAAGCAACCCAAATCACATCATTTCATTCATTATATTGCTCCAAATGACATAATAAGTTTCCCAATGTGAAGACATGCTTAGCACTCAAGCTTCATGCACAGTCTAATTCTTTGGAAAACTATCCTTTGAAATGTTCATACATTAATATTTAAATTCTAGCACTTGTAAGATACTGATTCTAGTTGATAATTATAAGCAAAATGAATTGTTTTTCTAACATATTTGCTTATAAAGAGAGCACCAAAACTGTCAATCAAATGTCTTAGATACTATTCACCTTCAACTTTTCATATATATTTTTTCAAAGCAACACGTCTGATGGTTCCTAAAAATTTTAAAGCCTGATTTTGTCAATTCAACTTCATCAAGTCTGAAAATGATTATGATTATATTGTACCATTTTATTGTTCATTTGATTTGAATTATTTTCATTGTTATAAATATTTACTTTTTTTTTCCATCAAACATAAAAAATTTTAATATTCATCATTTTTCCCCCTTCTTCAGGATTTTTTTTCTGGCACTATCTTCTACTTATTCGTATTAAACTGTAATGCATATGCTGTAAAGAAATCAGAAATATTTACAATTATTTGGGCAGAATGATGGACAATGGAAAGTTTGGAATCTTCTCCAAAACTCCTAAATGAAATTTGGTAAATACAATCATTTCAACTTAAATTCAAATTTTTCTGTTTTTTCATTTTTGTGTTTATTTTATTTCATTTTGAGGGGAGGTGGGAGGCTTGTGTGTGTTTTTGGAAGGTGTGTTTAGGGTGAATAGAGGCAGAAATTGTATGGTTGAAACTGCTCTTTAGTTTTCAATGATAATGTCTGATAGGATTTCAGCCTATTGATGTTAACAACATACATGTTCATGTTGACAAGGTTATATTATATTGGGTATTATGTCTCAGGAATAACCCTACAATCATAATGTTTTCCAGATGTTACTTCATCATCATGACAGCCCCAGTGTGCATGATTCATACTGGCACAGAGGATACCTCATCCAATCTGGTATCACCAAGAGATCTCGAATTATGGACTACGCTTTACAGGGCAGCCCAGTTAAAAGGACATAAACCAATCCTTGAGTTATGTGAACATTTGCCTGAAGGTAGTATACCTAATGTTTACTATCACAGAAAATGTAGGCAGATATTTACCATGAAGAGGGATTTAGCTAAACATGAAGAAGAAAATGAGTCAATGGCAAAATCCCCTAGGAAATCTGCTCGTGAGAGAGATAAGAGATCAACCAGCATACTTGACAAGGTTTGTATATTCTGCCCTCCTGGAAGATGCAACAAGTACCTGAAGTCATCAAACACAAGGGAACCTCTCACACAGTGTGTGGAACTTCAAGCGGACAACACAATTAGAAAAGCTGTACTTGAGAAAGAAGACAAGAGGCTCTTACCCCTTGTAACAATGAAAGACCTTGTTGCTGCAGAGGCCTGGTATCACAAGTCCTGCTACAAGAAATACACTAAAGGTACAGGAAAAACAATGCATGAGGGTGTACCACCAGACAAACCTGACGACCAGGAAGATAACAATTACAAAAAAGCTGAAGAAACTGCCCTGAATTATTTATTCCACTTTGTCAGAACAGATTTGTTTGAATCTCCTAGAGTCATGCCTCTTACAGATATGACAAATTTTGTCTCAAGCAAGATGACAGAATTAGGTGTTCTACAAATCAGGCAAACAACAGAAAGCACATCAAGCGGAAGCTGCAACAAGAATTTGAGTCAGCCTTGCAGTTCACCACCTCCACCAAAGGAAAAGTTCTAGTTTTCCCAGATAGACTGAGTAGAGAAGAACTCGTCAGAGAAAATCAAAACTTGAGAGAAGAGCTAGAGATCACAAAACTTTCTTTAGAAAACTCAGACTCACTGTTGGTAAAAGCAGCTAACTATCTGAGAAATGCAATAAAACATTATCATTCACCCAGTATGTGGCCATTTATTCCTCACAAAATTAAAGAAATGTTCAAGATCCCATCACCTGTGAAAACATTCTTTTGCTCAGTTGTTACTGGAGAACCATCACCAAGTTCTATGTCTCAGCGGTCAGAGTGGCTCATTGATTCATTCAGTCAAGACATGGTTTATGCTGTGAGCCGTGGGGCAATAACCCCACCTAAACACATCTTGCTGCCAAATGCTGTGAAGTCTCTGACAGGCAATGTTGAAATCATCCGTGCTTTGAACAGACTTGGACATGGGATTTCCTACACCACCATGGAGGAAAATGAAACAGAGCTAGCACTCTCAAAACTTTCAGGGGAATCACAGAAGATGGGACTCTCGGAAGCTGTGAAGCCACATGTCTTTACTACTTTGTCTTGGGATAATATTGACCGGCTAGAGGAAACATTGACTGGTGCTGGTACCACTCACCGTGTAAATAGTATTTGTGTACAACCCCTAGTGTTTGGACCTGAGACCTTAGCCTCTCCCACAACAACAAAATCAAAATCAGGAAGAAGAAGCATTGACATCCTTGAGCATCAACTACCAATCTACAATGCTGGCAGGCGACAGGGCCCTGTTGTCCTGCAAAATGAAGACAACAGAAGAGAAGAGGTTTCTAGGGAAGCACTGGACAAGACGTTAATCTGGATGATATCAAGGCTTGGAGATTCATCTAATCAGGTTGTCACAGGCTGGACTGGCTTCAACATCACGACAAGGAATGAACATCCTGTTGTCCCTGATAAAGTTACATACCTTCCAACAATCAACGCTCCTGCCACAGACATGTCAACAGTTTATGAGATTCTCTCCCGCTCCCTGGCCATCAAAGATTGTCTCCACCTTCAAAACATTGTCATTGTATTTGATCAAGCTTTGTATGCAAAGGCAACTGAGATAGTTTGGAAGAATAAGGAGAAGTTCAAACATGTCATACTTCGCATGGGAACCTTTCATACAATCATGAACTTTCTATCCATACTTGGTAAACGCTTTCAGGATGCAGGCTTAAGAGATATCCTCATAGAAGCTGGAACACTTGCACAAGGCTCTGTGTCAGCCACCATGGATGGACGCCATTACAACAGAGGAGTCAGAGTTCACAAGTATATGATGGAAGCACTTCTTCGTCTTGCTTGGAAAGGCTTCATTCCCTGGCTCAACAAAAACTATCAGGAAAGGATACCCATCACACTCACTGGTCTTGACATTGTAAACCATCTAAGGGAAAATATTGATCAAGAGTCTTTCAGTGCAACTATGCAAGATTGTTCTGTGACCCAACTCCTTGAAGATTTCAACAAGTATTTGTCATTTCTGAGGGAGAGGAATGGGGATCTGTCTGCGTTTTGGATGAGCTACGTGGATATGGTCGCAGGTGTCATGCTGGGTCTGATTCGAGCATCCCGAGAAGGTGACTGGGAGCTGCACATGTCTTCAATTCGGAAAATGATCCCTTGGTGTTTTTCTTATGACAGAATCAACTATGCCAGATACCTGACTGCCTACTTTGCTGAAATGTCACTGTTGCCATCAATGCATCCTGATGTCTACAGTCAGTTTAAAGAAGGACGATTTGCTGTTCAGTTAGGAAACAAGAACACCTTTGGAAGAATTCCTGTGGATCAAACAACTGAAGAAACGGTGAACAAAGACACTCAAACTGCAGGAGGTACTTGCCGCTTCAGCACCAAGTCAGGTCCAGTCAAACGATTTTACCTTACAGCAGAGCATAGGAGTGAATATATGCACCTGTTCAGAGGTATGCTTGGACTTACATCAAGATCATTCAGTCACACAGAGTTGCAGAAAACAAGAATTCAAAAGGATGAACAGGCAGTTTCGAAACTGGTGAATGTCATCGAAGAGATGGTAAATCCTTTTGATGTACATCAAGACTTTGGGCTAATCAACATTGCCAGTGCAACTTTGGCTCCATCTGATGTCACAAAGGATCTAATGAAAGCACAAAAATCAGGGGAAGATGCTGTTGATGATTGAGATGATGCTTATGATGAAGAGAGAATGTCAGAAACAAATTCATCAAAGTTCTTTGAGAAGCTTTCAAAGCAAAACTTGAAAACTTTTTCAAGTATCTGCAATTCAAGAAAAATGAAAACAAATGGAAGAGAAATTATGCTGAAGGCAACCACAAACATTTTTGGCACAATGCTTATGATGGCTCAGACAAGAAAGCTGGACTTGAGAGAAGTTTTGAAGCATCCTCTAGGACCCTTCCCCTGGTCCTTAGCAACATCAGATGGTGCACTGCGCAAGACAACAAAGGCAACACTAGCAAAGGAACTACAGAAGACCATTCCAGTCGTTGAAGAAATTCCTCAAGATCACCAAGCATGTATAGTGGATGGCATGGCAGTAGTCCAAAAGATAAAGGGTGATGGGAAGACTTTTGGTGAGTTGGCATCTGCAATCCTATCTGTGGTAGTATGTGAGGCACAGACAGCAGAAAGAATAGACATTGTCTTCGATGTTTACAACCAGACCTCGATAAAAAATGCAGAGAGACAGCTGCGGGGAATGTCAAATGAAGACATTGTACAATACAAGGGGATTTCATCAAAGCAGACTATCACTCGGTGGAGACAGTTTCTTTTGAAAACAAACAATAAAACAGAACTAATCACATTTCTGGTGGACGAATGGCAGCAATCCGAACTCAGAGAAATGTTGGGCAACAGGGTACTTTATGTCACCAGAGAAAAGGAGTGCTTCAAGATCAGTAAAGATGGCTCAGTCAGAGATGAAGATCTCCAGTCAAGTCAGGAGGAAGCAGACACAAGGCTACTTCTTCACAGTGCTCATGCTGCAGACCAAGGCTTTCAGAACATTTTGATGATTTCTGATGACACAGATGTATTTGTCATGTGCTTGATGTATACCTGGAAAATTAAAGCAAAGATCTTCTTGAAGGCTGGGTCAAAACTGAGAGTACAGTACATCGACATTCACGCCATTTCAGCAGCGCTTGGTAAGTCACTGTGTGATGCTTTACCTGGGCTACATGCCTTCACAGGATGTGACACAGTTAGCGCATTTGCTGGCCAGGGAAAACTATCAGCTCTGAAACTCTTAAGAAGTAATCTGCTATGGCAAGGCACATTCAAAGAACTCGGGAATGATATGCAGGTATCAAATTCTCTTCAGAGTCAGCTGGAGGAGTTCACTTGCCTCTTGTATTCAGCCAAGACTAACACAAAGAAGGTGAACAAACTCAGGTATGAAATGTTCGCTAGTAGGAAAGGAAAGATTGAGCCCCATCAACTACCACCATGTGCTGATGCCCTTCAGAAACACATTCAAAGAGCCAACTACCAAAGCACCATATGGAAGAACAGTCTTGTGCAGATGCCAGTTATACCATTACCAACTGGTCATGGATGGAAACTTGAAAATGGAAATCTTAGTTTTGATTGGATGGATGGAAGTCCCGCACCTGAAGGTGTCCTAGAACTGATTTCATGTCCATGTCGTAGGAACTGTTCTCTGCCTCAATGCATTTGCCTTGCGAACAACCTGAAGTGTTCCGAATTATGTAGACTGGCAGACTGCTCAAATCAACCAGATGATGAAGAAGATGATGAACACGGCCATTCTTTTTCCGGAGAAGACAGCGACAGTGATGAGGAGTTTGCACAGTAACAGAAGTGAGTGTATAATTAAGAGTGGATGTACAAGTGATACTGAAGCCCCACCATGATAATAGGGGAGCTGCTATCATGTTGATATTTGTTATCATTCTCTCTGAAAATGTATTTGTTTTAATCAAAAGTATCAAATGGTTACAGGTTATTCTCAGTAATTTGAACTTGTGTCCACTGAAAAAAATGGCAGCAATCTCAGTATTCAATATTCATATAATGTCATTGATTTGGTTTATTACCAGCCCTATGCCGCTTTTATGTATCATATTTTCTCCAGTAAGGATTTGGGTTAAAGTAGCATTTAGGAAATAATCGTGCGGTCTTTATTAAACATCAGATGCAATTTTTTATTTATAAACGTATTCCCCGTTGATCCCAAAATATATTTATTAAGGAATGTTTTGCCTTTGAGGTAACGCTCACTAACAATTAATTAATTTCTCCCACCGGGCGCTTATTAGAGGAAATACAGGATATTTTAAAAGTCTAAATATCATTACTAACTATGATTACTTAATATCTGTTATATCTTTTTTAGATTATTAGAGATGATTTCTTAATAACTACTGCATGGGATTTCTATTGGTTGTAGTACAGTGAAAATCATGCTGCCGATGAGGTTTTCCGTGTAGGGGGTACCCATATTCAAGTAGCCAGGGAAAGTGTAAGCTGTGTCACCCATCTTGCTATCATGTTTCTTATTAAACTAGATATATTGAGCTTCCATAAAAATACAACAAACCTTGGTCACCTCAAATGGTACCGATGACTCAATTTTCAAGCCGTACCTCATGGACTAATATATGAGATAAAGAAGTACAACCATGAAGTACCAAATGAGTTGCCATTGGCAGCAGGGTACACTGAAATGTATCCCGCTTGTAAGTGAAAAAAAATTAAAAATGAGAAAATATTAAAAGAGCACTTAGCCACTCAAAAAATGACATCTATGTGTGAAGTAAGATGAATAATCAAATCATGTCCTTGTCCATCAGTTTAAAAGATTTTGCTTAAAAACTAAATGTTCCTTTTCATCACATTACTGTATGTTGCTATGTGAGAACTTCAACTTCTTGACCTCATCTACACATGAAATACAAGATGAATTTAATGTAAATTAGCCTCTAGCCAAGTATAGTCACTCTCATGAGACCTTTCATCTTGTTGGTATGCAACATGTATCCATTTTTTCCTAATTCCTTTAAATTCTTTTCATGAATACAAATGGCTGGAGAAATCAGTGAGTGAGTGAGTGAGTTTAGTTTTACGCCGCACTCAGCAATATTCCAGCTATATTGCGGTGGTCTGTAAATAATCGAGTATGGACCAGACAATCCAGTGATCAACAACATGAGCATCGATCAGCGCAATTGGGAACTGATGACATGTGTCAACCAAGTCAGCGACGCTGACCACGCCATCCTGTTAGCTGCCTCTTACGACAAGCATAGTCGCCCTTCATGGCAAGCAGGAGCAATCAGTGATATCTGAGCAAACAATTATGTAAATACAGACGGCCATGAACAACAAAGGGCATGATTCCTATTGAACAGATGATACACTGATACTTATACTGTAGAAGTATCATCTTGCAAATATGCCTGAAACAGTAACATCAGTATCTGTCCATCTTAAGATCAATTTGCCTAGGAGGTTAATTGAAGACCTCATGAAAGGGAATGGCTTTTTTCACTGAAGAATTAAATATCCCCAGCTGCAGAGCTATGTGATCATTCCTGTATGATCCTAGTCACTGATGACAAGTAAATGGAAAACACGTTCATGAAAGGTTTACAGAAGATCATGTCAACATCATGAGATACAGATCCTATCAAATCCATCCCTCCAGCAGACATTTTATGTACATTGTTTATCAGTCTCCATGAAGAAGATGGTAACAAGTACTAACTGTCATCAGTGTGCAGCATGGTCAGTTTGTCACAGCAAAGGAGAATTGGTCAGCCATGATCCGTGAATGCAAAAGGTTTACAACTGTCATCTAAACAAAGGAAATATTCTGATAAATGTAAAACACACACAATGGGGTGTCAGTGAAGATGACTTCCACAAACTGTACGTATGAAACAAACCGGCATATTCCCCACAAACGTGAATTCATTTTGAATACCATGCAATTGAACAAGACCACTCATTTTGAGAGCGGTAGTGTAATCCCCTCACTGACATGAAATGGTAGGAATCTACGAACACAGTACAAATGTCACTCTTAAAATATTCCTCTTGTGCATGATATGCAAATTTCTAGTGACTGCAACATGCAGAGTGGCAACAACTTCTCCAAATCCTTGCAACACTGTAACACCTTTAACATCACAAGTGGCAGGACTGGATTCCAGAAAAACAAGATGGCTGTGGCAAGGATAGTGAAAGAAATATGCCTCAGTAACTTTGGCTGTGGTCTGTGGGAGGGGGATGCCTTGAACTTAAATGACTTTTAGAAAGGATAAATGCTATGCATTTTTAACACATAATGTCATGCAAACATGAATATATAACACATCTGCACTATTCATTTAAGAAAAAAAGTCCAAAAAATTATAAATATGCACCAAAAGTAAACCTACTTTAGCCCCGCCCAATTGTATGCATATTTTTATTTTTAGCAGTCTGTTGTCTATGGGTGTGATGTCATATTAGAGAGTCTGCACTGTGTGTTTACATTTCAGTGGTGTATACCCTATCGAGCTGAGAGTGACAGCAAGTGCAATATTTTAACAAAGTGTTGTTGTGGTTATGTACTGGAAACTAACAATTGTGCAAAACATATGTACATTTTCTGAAAAATTCTGTTTGACAAGAAGAAGGGCATAGATTGTTTACAGTCGTTGAGCAGATTTTGTGAACCCCTCCATGCATGGTCATCTGTGTTTGTTACATTTTTCTAAGAAGTACAGTATAGTAGTAAGATTGAGCTTACCGACTTCCGAAACAAGGACGTGTTTCATAGAAAAGATCACCATACTAAAACCTTTATGGATAAATTTAATCAGAAGCTGAATTTTATGAAAATAAAACTCAAAGTTACTTAAAAACCTTAATAAAGTCATGGACCTCGGCTGTAACTATTTCCAGTGTTTACCTTCCCGATGTAGTACTGAAAGACAGGCTAAACACACTGAATGAACATTGCTGTTATCATGACGGCAAATTTTACAGTGACTGCTGAAATATTAATTCTGCATCTGATATCTATATGTTTTCAATGACTATATGATAGCAAGTGGCTTGCATACCAATCTGCAGTAGTCTATTCAAAACGTACTCAGGATCAGGATAGTGCCACGGTTGTATGCTGTCAGCTGCTGGAATTGTTGTCAATATTCATGTCACTCTTGCTGCTAGAAGTACTTTCAAATTGAAAAGGTTGTGTGTATGTGATATTATCTGTATCTAGAAGGTCATCCAAATCCAGGTTTGATGATCTCTCGAGGTATCAGTCTGCAGCATCACATGCTTCCCTCAGATGCAGTCAGAGATAACCTACATCAGGGATAGTAAGTAAGAGGACTAGGGCATACCTTAGCCAACTATTTTGTCGTTGAGGCCTTGCGGGACGAACGTTTGGAGTCGGAATATCCACCTGAGTTCGAGGGAGCTCCTCTTTTTGGTGGTGCTGGCAAGTTCAGTGTCTTCCCTGAGCTGTGCTATTATCTCGTATTTGAGAACTGATTTGCCATGGTTTTCTGAGTTGAAATGGACATTTAGTAGTTGAGATCTGATTTGCCATGATTTGCCATGGTTTTCCGAGTTGAAATGGACATCAAAGCCATTATTCAGTAGACACGCAAGGCATCCACAGTTTATGACGTGGTCCCACTATGACATAATAAATGATGACGTCATTTGTCTGCTCTAACGACTATCAACATAACCATAGTTACAATGTCAATGTTTACCTGCTCTTCATGCTCTGGGAAATTTTCCAGAAGAGACAGTCTTGCCTGACACGTGAATACAATTCACGGTAACAGCCGGTTCCAATGCCGCATTTGTGCCAACAATTATAGACAGCGGGATGATTTCATGAAACATTTCAAAAAGAATCATCAACGCTATACGAGAGAAAACATAAGTAGCTTTGTTGATATCATCGAAGCCCCCATTGCTGTGGAAGCCTCCCACACAAGCCACTATAGCTATGGCCAGCACTGCCAGGCCCGAGATTGACAGCAAGCCCACTGCCATCACTACAAACGGACCCACCCACACGGATGCGGACAATACCACAGACACGACAGGGTGTCATCGAGCATAAGGTAATCTACTTTGAACTTGACAAACATTGGGAATATGGACCTTTTAATACCATTT
This sequence comes from Haliotis asinina, assembly GCF_037392515.1. NCBI lineage: Eukaryota > Metazoa > Mollusca > Gastropoda > Lepetellida > Haliotidae > Haliotis > Haliotis asinina. The sequence goes on from NC_090293.1 coordinate 39,848,526, forward strand.
GTGGCCCTGTCCCCAAGCCGCCATTCACCAATTGGAACGATCCAAATCTTGTAATAAAAAATCTGATAACAGAACCCTGGCCAGTATACAGAAAACAATGCAGGGATGATCTACGCAGCTCCCCTAGCGGCACCCCACACCACGGAGGACGAGCTCGTGAAAATCCTAAGCCAGTTCAGAGAACTGCACCTGGGTGCGTCCCACACAGATATCATTCGTACTAGCTTACTTCTCACATTGACAGAGATAGCAAAATAACAGTGCCATCTGTAGATAATCAGGTCCCCCATGTGTAGCCACGTGCTTAGGGCAAACTATCATCGCCCCACTGCTGTACCAATCCCTTAACTCATCTCTATGAGTTTAATTACGCCAGTAAAACTCTGTCAAAACAACTTCTCGTGCGATCTTTAGAAGGCCCCTTCTTGAAACAAGAAGGGACCCCTGAGCCTACCAAACCGATAGGCACCTACATATGTTTCCTTAATAAAGGAAACAACTGATTACAATTTGTAAAACTTCATCACATTGTCTCAAACAGGTATACTAAACACACTCACAATACTGCAGATGCGGCCACATTTCCGCACAATCACGGATATAGAGCCAGGTACCCTTAACATACTATTTTGTTAAATTCAACGTCGCAGGTACCGTCACAAAATACGCTAATTTGTTACACCCGCCAATCAAATCGGCAAATTACCGATGGTCTCATAGCCCCGGATAGTTGGAGCTTAACCAACAATACCGACATCACTCTGCCGGTAGTTGAATAACTGCCAATACATTTTGGAGTGGAGCCAGCGGCGCTGACGATAACATCACTGGCGGTTGAACCAGTGTCAAAACAAGACAATGGTTATGATGTGACACGCATATCACCGACACACTTACCGCGACATCACACCAGCTCCCACCGGCGACTACAGAGTATATAAAGGGCAACACAGCCAGAGCAGAACTGTCTGATGAGTTCATACCGAACAAAACCGGTAACCCCTTTGCCACACACAAGTGCCTATCTCACTTTGACGGGGCCCACAGTCGCTTTCAATTTTACATCAGGGATAGGTCCCTCACTTGCTTCTTTAATCTTTTGTCATGCTACAATGCATGCAGTGACTTGGTTCGTTCCCAATGCAACTTCAGCTGTGTTCAGCAGAACGTCAGCCAGTTTATAGTATCAGTCGGAATTTTACAATGAGTGAATGAATAAATGAATGAATTATAGTAAGAATTAAGAGCAAGAATTATATGTGAATGACTGAAAGAAACAAATAAAAAGAATAAAAGAAAGAAGTACATACGTTAATGAATGAAAGGATATATGATACACAGCGGCCTTTACTTCCAAAACATGTTAAAGAATGCAAAAGTATCACGAGAACACACGTGTTAACATCAGCTGTCCTTTTTAACAAATCTACTTTGATAATTTTTGTTTACATTAATAATCAATTCAGATATCCTACTGCATGTGGGGAATGGCATGGACATTAACAAAATGTTAACTGACACTGTCACACATGCCTCAAAAACAGAAAGTGTAAACATGTCACAAAGCGTTGTAAACACCTTCCTAGTTTTGCCAAATAATAAGATCAACATGAAAGAACTACAGTCAGGCTGCATTAGTCCCGAACCCAATAATATAGTTCCCCCGATATCTGAAGAGTAGCTGGCTGTAACCAATCCTGTTTACTATATAAACTCATTACCTGTTGATTCATTAATCCGATGCTTCAGTCTCCGTATCCAGACGTTAATTAGTGGTAACAGATTAGCTAGTTACACATGGTTTTGCTTCATTAATCTGGCGGTACATCAAAAAGGTTCGGATAATGGCCTTACCTCGTGAACACCTGTGATTAGTGCGGGTCTTCATCGGTTGACTTCAACGGTAATTGTTAATCAAGGTGACACTTCTGAGTTGAGCATGTCATTAGTTTGTGATTTTAATCAGTTAACAGGTTTCACTTTTAGTTAGTTTGAGTAATACCTGTCATGTTTCCTTGCTGTATAAAATACCGATCGAGTCAAAATGAGATCAGCTCCACTTGACACTTGTCAGTCACAATGGCAAGTCCCGCCCCTAAGCGTAAACAATGTGAAATTACTGCCGCCCAAAAAAGAGAAATTTGTAGATACAAAGAGAAAACTCCTAACGCCAGTTTTGATCTATTAGTAAACATTTTGGTCAAGAATTCGGACACTCAAGGGCAAGAGCAGAATTTTGGACATTATGATAAACTATTTCGAGTGTGTTGGAGATGGCAAAAGCTTGGAGACAATGGTAAGCATGTGTGTGTCTTCCATGCCACTCTCCAAGCAGATTGTTATTGGAGATTTCACACAAGTGAGTGTCTGAGTTTTGATTGGTATGTGTAATACTATGAATAACCTATCCAGACATTGTATGCATTGATTGCTACATTCACGTTGTTATGTTTACATATGTCAACTGTGATAAAGTCATTTGATATATGTATTCGTTCATATGTTCTTGTCTCAGTATGTCCAAGGGAAGTAACTCTACAGAAGTGGTGTTTGTTTCAGTAGTCTGTACATTTCACTATCCGAACGTTTTTGATGAAAAACTGAAGTGTCCGGATTAACGCAGCCTGACTGTATAAGGAACTTTAACCCTCAAGCATCACAAGCATCAATGGCGGATCAGATCAAATTGAAGATATGTCATATTTTTCACACACATCACATACACCCTAACATTTTGTTTAGATTATGAAACTATCACTATTACTTGAAAACACATTTCACCAGATAGTATATTCCCCTCCTAAGAATTAAAAGTGTATGTGAAAGATGTTTTTGAAGAAATAACTAGAAACACTCAAACAACCATATCAGACAAGCGGACATGGATGCAGTGTTTAACCTACTAACATGAAGACGTGATTATGGTTCACATGTCGACACGTAGTGAACATACTAATTTTTCCCATTTGATCTCCAGGCTCCAGGCTCATGGCAAGTGACATACTGTTTATTGCATGTAATAACAGGATAAATAGTACACAGTGTATAATGTGTACACATGATATACTGTATTTTGTACATTGCAAGGTGTATGTTACATGTGATATATAGTGTACTGCATGTGATATGCTGACACTACACTGGACACAATGCATTACACCTTGTATATACTGTATATTGAGTGTGGTTGACAGTGCATGTAATATACTGTATATTGGCTGTGGTTGACAGTGCATGTGATATACTGTATATTGAGTGTGGTTGACAGTGCATGTAATATACTGTATATTGGCTGTGGTTGACAGTGCATGTGATATACTGTATATTGAGTGTGGTTGACAGTGCATGTAATATACTGTATATTGGCTGTGGTTGACAGTGCATGTGATATACTGTATATTGGCTGTGGTTGACAGTGCATGTGATATACTGTATATTGAGTGTGGTTGACAGTGCATGTAATATACTGTATATTGGCTGTGGTTGACAGTGCATGTGATATACTGTATATTGAGTGTGGTTGACAGTGCATGTAATATACTGTATATTGGCTGTGGTTGACAGTGCATGTGATATACTGTATATTGGCTGTGGTTGACAGTGCATGTGATATACTGTATACTGGCTGTGGTTGACAGTGCATGTGACATACTGTATGTTGGCTGTGGTTTACAGTGCATTTGAAACATTGTGTTTTGGTTGTGTTTTTTACATGTTGTAATGTACAAAACAGTAGGTAACAGTTGCATGGTTTTAATATTTCTAACTCCAAGGGAGTATGCAGCGCTGAATTCAAAGATTGCTATCCTACTTGCACCAGGTGCAGCCTATGACAAGAACCCAGCTGCACCAGCCAAATTCCAAAATTTCAATTGTATAGTAGTGTGTAAAACATCAGAGGTTTAAATGTATATAAACTTGATGCAGTTACCATGAAACTAAAGCAACAGGAAGTCAAAGCTGATCCATGTTTACATGCATTTCATAGCCGAGAAGTGTCCATGAACAGCACTGTGTGGGTGCTATAGCTATTCAAAGTGTAGGAGAAAGGAGCTGACATATATATGCTTATAATGTTAAACTTATTGTTGATGTATTTCTCAAAGATTGACTTGCACCTTGTGCAGGTTAAACTCACAAGCAGGTTCATTTGGTAAAATTAGACTGCACCAGTTCAAGTAACAAAGCATTAAATCAAGCCGTGATATGTATTCACAGGTATGTGATAGTGTTAATGTCATAAACAAACATGTATATTGCTCTACAGTCTTTGCTTATGTTCAGTGTTAGATATAGACCATATCCAAAGCAGGTAGTACATTACTAGGCAATTGAAGTATGTAGTGATGACCGAAATCTTGTAAACTTATCATATGAGCAAGTTGTAAAAGTGATACATTTTGAGACATAGTAGTACTGGCAGCAGATTCTAACAATATTCCTTTGATCTGGTATTATTCCATATTTTCGGTTGCGAAAGATTGTTTGTTTAGTAAGAAGCAAAATTACATTCAAAGGATCATTACGATTTTCCTTTAATCCAAATAGTATGGTTTGTGGGGTAAGGTTAATTCTTACTCCAGCATGAGACATGAGCCACTCTTCAATTTTCTTCCAAAGTCTATTTATCAAATTACAGTCCCCAAAAAAGGTGTAAAATAGTTTCACTGGAAATTTTACAATAACTACACAGGGGTGAGTCACTGGCTTTTATTTTATGTTGATAATAGTTTGTGCCTAAGATATTGTTAATAATTTTCATTTGGAACCATCTTAATTCTGTATTCTGTGTACTCTGATGATCTAAATGGAAGAATGTTGTAGGTTCTCGAATCTGATTCATCAATGTTAGATTCAAGTATGGTTTCCCATTTTAAATTTGAGGCTAATTTCTTGAATTTTGCTGGGAGAATAGTGATATAAAACAACTTGCTACCCCTATCAGACTGTAACAGTTTATGAATGTAGTAAGGTGCTATAGGCAGTGCTAATGTTACGTGGTCTGAATTAAGGGGAGCAAGATAATAATATTTTTGTAGGTGTTTAACACTACTGATCATACTTTGATAAGATAAGAAATTGGCATTGCAATGAAATCTAGTTACAAATTCATTAAAATGTGAATACTTTCCATCATTATCCAGTAGATCTTTGACTGACCTTACTCCTTTCTTGTACCAATCTGAGTAGAAAGGTGTTTGATTACCAATCATTAGTTTGGTGTTGAACCACAAAGGAAATGACAGAAATTCCTCAACACATGGTGAGTGTTCCAATATGATTTCAGTGTAATCTGCCCAAGCCAAAAGTACATCACTCCAAAAAGGATTATTCATGTTATCTGCATATTCTCTTATTTGGCTTACAGGCAATGGAAGGAGATATATGAAGAAAAGATTTTGCAGGTTTGAGTCTTTTAACAAGATTCTTTTTATCCAAGAAAGTTTTTGTGATTGGATTGTTTTAAAGATATGTGGTACTTTAATTCCTCCATCTTTAGGAGTACAGAACTTTTTATCTCTCTTTATTTTGTCAGTCTTTCCACCCCATATAAATTGAAAACAGTTCCTTTGCAGTTCATCAACTATACTCTGAGTTGGATTAGGTAGTGTTGAGAAGAGATGGCACAGTTTCGGCAAGAGAAGTGATCTCAGTATTATATTTCTTCCTAATGGAGTTAATGTCCTGAGTGACCAGATTTTCATTAAATTTGATAAGTATTTTGTTATTATAGTTTTTTCCTACCATTACATCCAAGTCTACATCAAAGTCTATTCCTAGCAAATCAAAGCTCTCTACCCATTCAAGGTTCCATTTGTTACATAGTTTATGTTTTGATCTCTTTTTAGATTCGATCCATATAATTTTACTTTTTTCAGTGTTAACTTTCAGTCCTGAGAACCTAGCAAAGAAAGTTAATTCATACAGTGTTGCATATAAAGATTTTTCAGTTCCATCAAGAATGATTGTTGTGTCATCTGCAAATTGTGAGAGAATATATTCAACATGTCCAATTTTTACACCTGTAATATTTTGGTTATTTCTCAGCATAATGGCAAGTATATCTACACATGGAATAAAAATGTATGGTGATAATGGTTCACATTGACGACAGCCACGAGATATTGGAAAGAAAGGTGTAGCAAATCCATTCACAAGAATACAAGATTTTATATCTTTGTAGAGTATATATATCCAATTTTTCATTACTGGGCCAAAGTTGAAAAAACTTAGTACTTTGTCTATATATTTCCAGTCAACTGTATCAAACGCTTTTTCAAAGTCTACCTGAAGAAGCAATCCTGGGATTTGGTAGGTTTCAGTGTAATGCATGATGTCATAAATAAGCTGGGTGGCTTTGTCAATATAACGGCCTGCCATAAATCCTGTTTGATCTTCATTGAGCAAATGTGGCAAGACAGATTTTATTCTTTGAGCAATGACAGCTGAAGCTAGCTTACAGGAAACAAAAAGGAGTGAGACTGGTCTCTAATTTTTAATAAATTGTTTAGGTCTATTTCCCTTTGGGATACAGGTTATAAGTCCTTGTTTTTGAGTAATAGATAATTCACCTGAATCAAAAGAGGAATTAATAGCATTTAAAAGGTACTTGTTGAGACCCTTCAAGAAAAATTTGTAAAATTCAGAAGTGAAACCATCAGGTCCCCGTCTTTTCTCATTTTGTGTTCGTTTTATTGATTCTAGCAATTCTGTCATAGAGATTTGATTTTCTAATAGTGATGCTGTGTCATCATTTAAGGTTGGATTAGTAATATCTTTAAAAACTTGGTTTAAGTCAGCATCTGAAATTTCCTGCTGTTGATAAAGTTTATAATAGAACACTTCTTCTTCAATTAATTTTTGATCTTTTACCATGTTTCCAGAGGTATCTTGGATTTCTGTGAAGCTTTTCTTCAGGAAATTTCTTGATTCCAAATTCAGAAAATATTTTGTGGGTTTTTCTCCTTTTTCAACCCATCTTGCTTTAGCCCTTATAAGGATACCTTTAGTTTTTTCTCTACTTATATCATCAAGTTGTTGAATATTTAGTTTTTTCTCTACTTATATCATCAAGTTGTTGGTTTATTGTTAAAATGTCTCCTGATAGTTTTTCTTTTAATTCTATGTCTGTAGTCCCGTTCATTTTTTCTTGAACAGATTCTGTTTCTGATAACAGGTCCTTCTCTAGTGTTTCTCTATTTCTCTTTCTCCTTGATGAATACTGAATGGCTTCACCCTGTATTTCTAAAAGAAGAGTTTCCCAAAGGAGGCTGTCGTTAATAGTATAGTCATCTTCATTTGTATCTGGTCATCTATATTGTTCTAACGTTTGATTGATTTTTTATTTTATTTTCATGACATATTCTTTATCTCTTAAAAGACTGTTATTAAATTTCCAAAAACCTTTTCCCATAGTTAGTTCTGTTAATTCAAATAACATTTCTACAGGTGAATGGTCTGATTTGAAGGCTGAGTTGATGCTCCATGATTCTACTGATGCAATTAGAGTATGTGAAATTAGAAAAAAATCAAGTCTTGATTGTTTAATAGGCGATTTTTGTCTCAATGTAAATCTTGTTTTATATGGATTAGCTTCACGCCAAGGATCTTTCAGGTCTAGCGTTTCCATAATTTTTAGCCTCTAGGTTATTGATGTGTTTGTAATTATATGCATCCATTTGTTGGTCTTGTACTAGATTTCAGTCACTGTTTAGGATTATGTAAGGGTCGTCAAATTCCAAAATGATATTATTTATTTTCTGAAAAACACCCAGGGTTGTCCCCATTTGGTCCATAGAGTTTCAGTAGAGTACCTTTTTTCCCATTAATAAGTATATCTAGACCCAGGAAATTTCCACTATCTTCAGACCTGGAATTCAGTATATTTACATCAATGGTGTTAGAAAACAGGATAGCAACACCCCGAGCATTACTTCTAAAAGAGCTAAAATAACATTTTAGTAAAGTGAGTATCCTGTAGACAACATATTGATGGGTTTCTATTCCTAAGATGTCTGTAAATTTGTCTTCTCTTGAATGAGTCATTGAGGCCTCTACAATTTGCAGTTATTATTTTCAATGTTTCAGCCATAATAATCTAAGTTTTAATGAAATCTATTCTTATAGATAGGAGCAGAACATGACGTATTATAGTACATGTAATGGTTGAGTGAGTAAAACAATTGGGTAGGACATGTGCACCTGTACCATTTTCAGTGTCGCTTCGCGGTGTTTTCGCTACACACCAAAAATGTGATAGAAGGTAATCCAACATAAAGTAAACCTTTACAAAATTAAATGTTGCATTTCCGGTAGTTTTAGCTACCATATTGACTTCAAATGGCATTACTTGCCAAGTAACTTGACCCTAGTTGGTCTTGACTCAGGGAAGAGAGTGCGGTCACATTTCCCGAAAATGATAAATTATATGACAAAACGCAAGGTACACTTATAATAGAACATAAATGTCCGATTACCTGATAGTCAGTTTATGCTTTTGTTACTTCCACACCTTCGTGGCTATATGTGCGGGTAATTTCAGACAAGCGACCTATAGCTAGTTGCACTATAAATACAAAGGCAGGCTAGTCTAACTACTTCAACATCAGGCTAACCACTAGTGATATTTTTCCAAATTGATGAATTTCATATCGTGATAGACCAGTAGTACATTTGTCATGTGTGAACTATTTTTACAATTATACATTAATGTTTTTAGGTATATCTACACATTTAGTTTTTAAATTATGAGTTTATAGGTGGGTCATATATTTTACAATCTAGTTGATATTGATATATGTTTAACAACTGTTGACAGTTTCATCATAGATGAGAGAATATATACCACACAAAGGTGAGCCACATATATCACTTTCCATACGATATAACTAAATGTTGAATAATGTGTCCACTTCTTACACAGCAGGGAACATATAACACGCTAAGGTGGGTGACATGTTTTACAGCCCACGTGATGTAAACAAATGCTGTAGAATGTGTCTGCAGCTCGAACATAGTGCAGGGAAGGTGTATAACACAACAAAAGTGGGAGAAATATTTTACAGCCCACACGCTGTAAACAAATGTTGAACAATATGTCAGTCACTTGAACATAGTACACGGAGTGTATATAACACGCAAAGGTGGGTGACATATGTTACAGCCCACATGATGAAAACAAGTTGTTTTGTTAGTGACAACCGAGAGTTAGTTGCTCTGACGGGATTTTTAACGAGTATCCAAGAGATCCCAGGTTACATGCTGACATATGGCGGGTACCCTACAACCTGTGACGTCATTCATATTCGCCTACATCAGGGGAGGTTACTCCTGAGATGAGTCGTCTGGAACCCTGATGCGCTTTACATGACGTTTTACAGCCGACATGATGTAAACAAGTGTTGAACAATATGTCGGCTGCTTGAACATAGTACAGGGAGCGTATATAACACGTAAAAGTGTGGGTGACGTATTTTACTACCCACATCATATAAACAAATGCTGAACAGTATGTCAAGAGCTCGAACATATAGCAGGAAATGTGTACAACACGCAAAGGTGGGTGACATAGTTTACAGCCCACATGGTGTAAACAAGTGCTGAACAAATGTGACGGCAGCTCAAACATAGAGCATGGAGGATATATGTAACACACAAAGGTGGGTGACATAATTTACAACTCACATGATGTAAGTAAGTGTTCAGCAGTGTGTCAACACCTCAAACATAGAGCAGGGAAGATGTATAACACGCAAAGGTGTATCATGCTGTGTCTAATGTATCAGTGGTAATTTGTAAATCGTGTGTCAGTTCCGATGTTGGCTCAGGTAGACAGTAGTTAAAAGAACAGAGGCAGTTGAGAGATAAGTAGAGTAGCAGACACTGTCGAACTTCAGGTAGGCAAGATGTTTACATCAATGGGGTTTCTTCTAGACCGACAGACTTTCAGGGGTAGCCTGCGCTTTTCCTGTAATATAGAGTGATGTCTATCCCCTTTTCCATGATCTTTGTTTGTACATTAAAGGTTTTGCAAGGTTCATACGCCTTATTGGCAAGCTTGCCCCTGAATTTTTTCAAAGCAACAGGTAAATCACTCCGGATTGATATTTTCCCTTCGAGAAGAGTAGAATTGTTTTTGTGTGTGAAAAGTTCTCGACATTCTGTGTATGTGTCTTTATCGTCAGCAGATTAGTGATTTCCTTTTGGAGGTGTTCGATTTCTGCACTGTTTACATTTATAGCGTCCGAGTTAAACCCTACTGAACGAACAATTTCAACTGTTTTCACTTTTAAATTGTTCACTTCACATTTAATAAAGTCAAGTTTGTCAGTTAGCTCATTTGTTTGTTGGTTCAGTGAGTCTGTGATAAATTGTTTTAACTCACATGTGAGGGTAGCCATATTCACTTCATTCACCTGACCTTCAGACGATTCACTCTCCATTTCGACGGTTTGTACAAATTCATCCAAATTTAACTTTTGAGGAGAAGGCTGACTGCTTTGGTTGGCTTTCGATTTGCTATTTTTCTCCCCATCCGGCATTATTTAGCGATGTTTTTAGATTTTGTCGGAAGAAAGTGAGACGTCTTTTCTAGCTAATTAGCATACCGAAAGAGTCATATTGGCAGTGGTTGACAGTGCATGTGATATACTGTATATAAGCTGTGGTCGACAGTGCATGTGATATACTGTATATTGGCAGTGGTTGACAGTGCATGTGATATACTGCATATTGGCAGTGGTTGACAGTGCATGTGATATACTGTATATTGGCAGTGGTTGACTGTGCATGTGATATACTGTATATTGAATGTGGTTGACAGTGCATGTTATATACTGTATATTGGCTGTGGTTGACAGTGCATGTGATATACTGCATATTGGCAGTGGTTGACAGTGCATGTGATATACTGTATATTGGCAGTGGTTGACTGTGCATGTGATACACTATGTTTTGGCTGTGGTTGACAATGCATGTGATATACTGTGCATTGGCTGTGGTTGACAGTGCATGTGATATACTGTATTTTGGCTGTGGTTTACAATGCACGTGATATACTGTGTATTGGCTGTGATGGTCAGTACATGTGACATATTGGATTTTGGCTGTGATACATGTATTCTACATGTGATACAAATCCTTCCCCTTCCTCTCAAGTTTAATTTCGTGAAACATATCAACTTCACAGATATTAAGACTTATCCACAAACGTTTGACATTACATTTTGAAAATTTAAAAAAGTGTAAAACACACAACAAATGGCAGGTGAAACCATCCCCATAATGACAAACAGCCCATTCTAAAATAATGTCACAGGTGCTGATGAAGATCCAGTCTGCCGCATTCTAAGATCATTAATACACTGAGGCCTTTCCCTGCCCGCTCACTATGATTACCATGTCCACAATTTATTCCAGCTTAGCCTTGTTAATAATAATACTGACTATGCCTTGTGTACTGAGGGAATTATCCTTGACAGGCATACATTGAGTAGAACAGCATCAACAACAGCAGGTGCTTCCTATCTCAAACACCATTCTTGAAACTGAACTAATTGTGAGTAATCAATAAACGTTAGTATGTCAAGATGAAAGGCAATTTGACACAAAAAACAACATATGCATATTAGTTATTTATGCTGGACAATAGCAGAGAGATAAATTAGTAATGTCAGAAATAGTATACGATGTTTCACGACTTACATTCCTCTCATTGAGCCACAGACAGTCAAGGAAATTTGTTTGCAAGAGATCTCTTTGTCATCATTATTGACTAAAATAGTCTAGTTTTAGAACATTTGTTACATACTGTACAGTTTGTGACAGGCAGTCATACAGGTTGTATCATGTTTTCTAGAGAGTATAAGAGGACCTCACCTTTGACATATATTGATCAAGGATGTGGTGACATCTTGACTGCGCTTGATGAAAGATGTGAGCTCCACAGCCTCTCTCTGGAGCTCTTGTCTCTTGTGGTTAATAATTGGCTCTGTGTAACCATCAATTATAAGTTGATTCTTCATTGCAACCTGGAAGTTGAAACATTCTACACATTAAGGAATTCCACTTTAAGTGTTATTCATAAGCTGGCATGGGGAAGAGGAACATGTCTTAGTGGATAGACAGTGATCCATTCATAAAAAGTGTTCTTCTTCAGATAAAAGAATGCCCTATTTTATGTCAGGTTGACCAATCACAGAACAGAACAGTACAAGATGCAGACAGTTGGCAGAAATCCAAGTTACTACTTACCTAATATGAGATAGTATACCATGAGCAAAAGACATTTTGTATATTTTCCACACATCTCGCGCATTTCACATGACAGTTCAGCTACTAGACACTATTTAGTGCTTTGGTGTCATTACTTTTCATGTGCAAGGACTTTAATTGGCTAAAAATCGTGTTTGTTACTTCATTCATAAAGAATATTTTTGAAGAATTTCAAGATGATTTGGACATTAAGACTTGAAGCATAGTCTCCCTTTGATCCGAACTGCAACATACTAAACATTGAAGAGTTGTTCACCTTACACTTCAATCCAAGTTGGGAGAAAGTGTGTGAGATGTCACTCACCTCAGTGGTAGAGACAGCAATGATGACTGGGAGGAAGTGTGTGTGATGTCACTCACCTCAGTGGTAGAGACAGCAATGATGGCTGGGAGGAAGTGTGTGTGATGTCACTCACCTCAGAGGTAGAGACTGCCAGGTCGGCTGGGAGGAAGTGGTGTATGGATGTACTGGTTGCTCCTTGTTCCTGACACATTGTTTTGACAAAATGGGAAATATCCACATGTGGGTTTACTTGGCGACAAATCTTTAGTAGATCATCATATCTTCTATGTTGTTCTTTGGCCTGGAACAAATCCACTTTGTGTTAACGTCAGCAAATTTCATGATACCAATACGAATACAGTAGGCATAATGCCAGTTTGATCCATACTTGTGTGCAGAACTCACCTTGGTGAGCAGCAAAAGGGCGTGACTTTCTATGGCTACATTGATAGTGTTACTGGTGTCAATATATATTTCCTCCAGTTCCTGTAACAAGCAAACACTCAGTGTTAACACACAACACTACAGTGGAAAATATGTATGTGAATAAACATGAAATACTGCAAGTGATGATATAATACATGTTCATACCCAATTGGAACAAGCATGTATGATTTAACAATGTGTAATAATGGCCCTTAGAAAGATGCAGCAGATGACCCACCGAATACAGTGTTTTGCATGGATAATAGAAACACGACAGTGCTTTATGAAGGACCATTTCCACATCTAAGACAAGTCTGGATTTCATGTGTCACATTCCATATGTTGGATATGTCAATGCTTACCCTCTGGTAACTAGGGGCGGGCGAATATCCTGGTTAACCAGTATATTGCAATACCAGCTTCACAATGTGATTTTTTGTGAACTGGTTCACCTGATACGATCAGCAATTTCCGTGATCAATAATTTTCGTGATGAGGTATTTCCTTTATATTCCTATACATTAATAGTTTCAGGATTGTTAATTGGTCATACTATTGCATTTGTGTGACTTTTAAACATAAGCACATGTTGAAAACAAACCAAAAATAAAGGACGACACTGCAGACGCTTTTATTTCGAGTTGAGAACTATACAGTGCAGTCTTCCATTTGGAAACATTTTCAATAGGTCTCTTGTATAACCACATCTGGGTCCTGACACTGGCCACTGGCATTGTTTGAAAAGAAAGAAAACAATAATTTCATTCCCTTAGCCATGTGTTACATTTTCACAATATATTGCAATACACCAACACATATCACAGTATATCGCAATGTGAAAATTTTGGCAATGCCCAACCCTACTTATAATGTATGCTGCCAAGGGTACACAGGATTTAGCAAGGACTCTTCCCTTGATTCAGGGATCATTTGTACATTAATATAACATTAAGTAATGAGAATTATTCTGATAACTGTGTATTGTTACATGTGTTTATCAGTTTCATTGCAATTAAGAGAAGCCAGGAGCTGTTGATTACCATTGTCATTCTGTGTGATTTTGCATCAGTCATGCTGCACAGTAACTTTGACAATTTCTCATTTCCTATTTCTTCGATACCCTTTGCATGCATATTAAAAAAATATTGAGTCATTGCAAGCAATGATACTCCCAGTAATTATTAGATTTTTACATTTCAAAACATACCGCAAATAATGCTGTGAATCACGATTTCGTATTGTGTCACAAATGGCGACATTTTCAGTGAAGCCTATTTTGAAGAGTTATTTTAAGCACTCAAACTGTATCTGAGAAAATAGTGGACAGTATGAGGAAAAAGGGAATTTCCCACAGAATTCAAAACTGTGAGTGAGTGAGTTTAGTTTTACGTGGCACTTAGCAATACTCCAGCTATATGGCGACGGTCTGTAAATAATCAAGTCTGGACCAGACAATCCAGTGATCAACAACATGAGCATCGATCTGCGCAATGGGGAACCGATGACATGTGTCAACCAAGTCAGCTAGTCTGACCACCCGATCCCGTTAGTCGCCTCTTACGACAAGCATAGTCACCTTTTATGGCAAGCATGGGTTGCTGAAGGCCTATTCTACCCTGGGACCTTCACGGGTCTCAAAACTGTGAAGTATTTGTGTGCATGATTATTGGACTTCAAAGTGAGGGTGGAGCAGGAAGGACAAATATGTCCCTCTAGCATCCAGGGTGTTAACTAAACTGTCTATGTCTGTTTGTTAGCTGACTCTGTGAGGTACTACTCTGTCAGTGTCAGGCTGTTGTCACAATTTGTTACATCAATATTAATATATGTTCATAGTCCCCTTTTTATTGTCATTTTTGATTTAGTTGATTTGAAATTGATGGTTATATGTACTGCAGACACATATACAGTTTCTTGTTACTGGCAGTGTGTATCAAGATCATATTAAAAGTATGGCTGGCAGCTTAGTGCCAGAATACAGTTGCTAACATGGGTCTCTCAGCACAAAGACAACTGTTCTGTATCAGCTGCTCTCGAGGAAAGCCTAAAGCTGTCACTTTTGTAGCATTAAACAGTTTTTTCACTGAAAGTTGTCGTTGCTTTGATTATGTCAGATCTACCTGAATTACTAAAACATTTTAAGGGCAGTACTTGTTCAAGTCACAGGACAAAACATGCATGACCAATTTCTACTTCATTGCCTGAAACAAATGGATGAATATGGTTTCATGCTATTTTTCAGCAATTTTCCAGTCATATAGTGGAAACGGGTACCGAGGTGTGGGAATTGGACCTGGGTCTTCACCATGATGTGTGAAAACTTGAACCACTTGGATGCCCCACTCCCTTCACAAGATGAAACAAGCCTGTCCAGTTATGGTTCTGGGCCCTTATTCTCCAAACGTTCGTAGCCCTAAAAATTCGTAACTTTGATCGTAGCCAATGTCTTAAGAATGGGCTTACAAAGTTCGAAAGGTTACAAACGTTTCGAGAATAGCCTGGCAGGTGCACTGAGCCATCTGTCTGTGTGGAGAAGACATTTACATGTGGCAGTCACTATGATTAAACACAGACAGCCATGACATGATGCATGCTCACTTGTCTTTCAGTTAGGCGAACTAAATAGCTGTGAGTGTTTTGTGTGGGATGCTTTCAAGACTGCAGCATGTGCTAAGGTTTGAAACATTGAAACATAGCATTCTATGTTAGCATACTTCCAATACTTGAGGAATAACCTCCTGGAACTCGTCAACAATTCTGTTGGAAGCCCTTAGTTGAAGCACATAGTCGTTGTGAGCATTGTACATTTCTTTCTTGGCCGCCTCTCTACCCTGCACACTGGTACAGCCACTGAAGGTCTCGTAGGTGTCATAGTAGCCACGCTCAGCCTGGAACACAAGGGAAGCAGCTTCACATCTTCATTCTTGTATATACATATGTAACTATACAAAACACTTTGTACTGACAAATGTATACAGACACCTTGCTTACAGAAACATACTGAAACCTCACTGATTTGCAATGTTACATGTGTCTGCAATGGATGTGTATTATCTGGTTCCTCCAACAATTGATACTGTAATTTCACCAAAACACAGTAACACTTTGTACAGTGCCCTCTGTCCAACTCGGACTCTTTCTCAGACTGCTGTATAAACTGAACTGAACTTATGATCAGAACCTTCAGGCATCGATACAAGAAATTTCTGTGTAACTCGGACTGCTGTCCAATTCAAATTTTTCAGTCAGTCCTGGTGCAAATTCTTTCAGTTCAGCTCACAGTTGAGTTATTGCTTTCAACAGACAGTTGAACAACTTCCTTTGTGGAGACTCAAGCCCTAGTCATGAGAAGGGATCAAGGAAGACTCACATGGTAATTGGCTGAGGTCTCAAATGTCTTTACCAAAGAGAAGACATTTGGCATGGAATAATATCAAGGGGTGACATATATCCTGATAATGTGGATGCAATGTGACTCTTTGACAGTTTGTTACTTTTCAATTGATGTCACATCAAATAACTTGTAATGTAGTGTATGTACTGTGACCCAGAAGCGTAAATGGATGTACTGTATCCTGAGACCTGTGTTGTGATGTGATACTGTGATACAACAAAGTACTTTAACAGTTCCCTGTTCTGACATCAAGAAAGGTATCTTTTGGTGTGACAACTGGATTGCCATATGCATTCTTATGGATGACAATACAGTGGAAGCTGTCAAACCCGGCATCTGTTCAATCCGGCAAGTTCTCAACAACAGCATAAACTCTCAGTCCGCTCTGCGGCATGTACATTTATCAACAGCTCTACAATCCGGCATTTTGTCTGAACTGGATTATTTCTTCAGTCCCGATGAATGCTGGTTTAAGACAGCTTCCACTGTACATTGTAGTGAGGAGCATCATTGGTGTAGTTAAGACTTCAGGTAAGGGGCATTCACTTGAGCGAACAAATTGTTATATAACTGAATGAACCCTTTGAGATTTGATGGATTCAACCGTTTGGAAGTGGCTCAAATGATTGTTACAGAAGCTCAGTGTTAATCTGGTCTTGAGGGGAAAATAGTCTGTAGACTTAACTGTTCCCATTTTTTTTTTCTATGATGATAATGTTCTAAAGTATATACAAATATCCTATTTCTGAGTTTTTACCTCGATACTTAACTATGTCATATAAAATTATGATATCTACAAGCATGTAGCAAGCCTTTTGTTTCACATAAATCAATCAAGTTGGATGTAAGTAACTGTCAGATGAATTGTTCTTCTGAATACATGGGGGCCAGGGGATTTGTCGTCTTCTGATGACACCTGTTTTCTGTTTTCATGGCAACAAGTTGGACTTTGTTTTTTTTTTAAGGGTAAAGTTCATTTCTAGAGCAACAGATTCATTTATGCATTTCATAACAGAATCGTTTACAATTCTGAAAGTTTTGTAAAATATAACTGTAGAGTTGAAATTTGTTGATAACAAAATAAGTTCAACTGAACATAAAAATATTAAATGAAGTCTTTACAAACATAATGACATACACTCAATAACATGTATTTCCGTACTATAAACAGATTTTGAAATTGAAGGAATCCAATGAATTGTTTGAGATCTCAACATTGAAGTGGGGGACATCAGTTTTTATGAGTAAAAAAACAATTTCTTGTTATGATTTGTGCTCCTGAAGTTTCTGAGTCAGGATACAATGAGGGATGGTTAGGAGGCATAAATACATCTAAAATCAGAATACCTACAATATATAACTTGTCATCCTCCACAATACTTGTGCCAATGAACATTAAACTAATTTGTCCAACATTTAAAACAATATTTGGTTCTGTCCTATATGTTTATTTTTCACAACAGTTTTACAAAATTCAAGCCTAGTTCCTTTAAATGTTAAAACTGAGGGGGAATTCTTTTCTGTTGCAGTGTTTCTAAGCAAACTGGTTAGCAAACATAAATACATTTGTACATAAAGTGTAATTTTACTAATTGACAAAAAGATGCAAAGTCAACAGAAAGAGGAACATGATTCAGCTGAAGATGTCTGCAGACTAAGATTTAGATAGAAATAGTGAATATGTAACAGTTGATGCTAGAAGGTAGAATTTGTAAAAGAACTCAAGGCAACTGAAGAGCAGTAAAATCTCCATGTATAGCCTCATCACCTGCAGCTACAGCAGCCTCATTGCATCAAAACATCATATCAAGTTTCGTTCTTTCAGAAATAGAACAGCGAGCCTATTAGGTATATCTTGTTGTGTTTTAACACAGCCTTTAATAGCACTGTTTGAAATTCCTTGCTGCCAGGCAATTTTCTTAAGTTGAGAAGGTTTTCATCATGGTCCAGAAGTGTTATGACCATTGCTACAGATATTGAAAAGTGAGTGAGTGAGTGAGTGAGTGAGTTTTGTTTTACGCCGCACTCAGCAATATTACAGCTATATGGCAGCGGTCTGTAAATAATCGAGTCTGGACCAGACAATCCAGTGATCAACAACATGAGCATCGATCTGCGCAATTGGGAACCGATGACACGCGTCAACCAAGTCAGCGAGCCTGACCACCCGATCCCGTTAGTCGCCTCTTACGACAAGCTGAGTCGCCTTTTATGGCAAGCATGGGTTGCTGAAGGCCTATTCTACCCCGGGACCTTCACGGGTCGATATTGAAAAGAGTATGTAAGACAGAATTATGTTTTTGACATTTTTTCACTTCATGTTAAATGAAAATCATGGACAAGTGACCTATTGACAAAGATGGTTTCAGGTGCTGGAGGAGATTTGAAGGAATCTCATACACTGTCAACGGAAAAAACAAATATTACTAGGTCACACCAATATTATTTATTGTTTTATTGATTTTTGTGAACAGAAACCCTAAAGACAGAAGTGAGGTAAAAAACATAAAATTACCAGTCAAAGTAATACTTATTAAAACTAAATATTAAAATTATTTTCTTGCACTCAAGTTATGAAATGTTTATGGGGCAAAATTAAAACACAGTCAAAACAGATTCTCATTGTAAGTTTACATTTTTGGCAAGTAAAAGCATAAGAATTTTATTTCTTGAGCAGAAAATTTTTTTTATTATTCTAGTAAAAATATGACCGTCTTTTCCATGAAGTGAAAAATAAAGTAAGTCTGGCCTTATGTGAAACTACATATTTATACCTGTTATATAAACTTGAAATGTGCTTCTCAATATATATTAGGTCCTCTCTTGTTTTCCCAGAATAACTGCAAGGCTTTTGTTTTGCAGGGACAGGTTTTACTTTTCGCTAAACAGACCTCTTCCAAAGTTTTACTTTCCATTCGTAAGACCTCTTTCCAGGTATTACTTTGTGCGATCCTCTTTTCCTAACTCTATATGAACATCAACATTCAAATGATATAGGTGAGTTTAAAATTGAAACATATTGTTTAAGATTAAACTCAATGTTTTCCCTTGCAAGACTGCAACTGCAACCGTCAGATTTGAAGGCAGATGATCACTGTCTACCAGGCTGATGAAGGATGTGGTGATGCATTATCAATTTATAGCTACTGCCATTAAATTGATTTTACATGTGCTTCAGTTATTGTTATGTAGCTTCATTAAATGATCATCTACATTGTAATTATCCATCACAGACTGTATATATGTTAGAGAAAACATTTCTCCTCGGTTTTGGTAGACAATATAAAACCATCGAGGTTGGGAAATCCCTCGGGGCTCCATCCCTTGAGATTTCCCTTCCGATCCAAGTTTTACATTGTCTACGAAAACCTTGAAGGTGTGTTTTCTCCTATACTTAACATTGGTAGAGACTCCACAGAGCCTCTGCATGGTGGCTAGGGTCTGCCTCTCATGCAGACCAGTGGTTACCTGGCTGCTTCATACCAACAGAAACACACCCACTCCTCACAGAAATAACCACCTATGAATGTAGAACCCTGGGTGATTCCATCTTATCCAAGGCACAGGTTTCACTTCACATAAGTACCAGCACTAGCTATTTTATCTGATGTTTGATAAAGATGTCAAGACTAATGAAGCAGTTGTAACCAGATACTGGCAGCACAGATGAGCATTCTTGGTTCTGATTTGTAACATGAGGCCATTACTTAACATTCTATGTTCACTTCACAAATAATATTTGTAAATCATTTTAGTAATAATAAGAAAATATTACCACATGACAAGAATCTCATAAACATCATATTAATAAATTGAAACAAAATCTTCGACATTGATAATGAAACCTGACATGAATTACTAGTTTTTCAAGGTACTGTAGCTTGCAGAATGGTTGACCATTAACTGCTCCACGAAGGAGTGGAGTTGTGGGGACTGTGTATTTCCCCAGATTAATGTGTCCTGCTTTTGAAACACCCTGAATCATTACATTTGTATGCACATAACATTAGCATGATTGATAGTGGCCTTGAGCAATGTCAAATTAGAGTTGCCCAGCTTGTACTCAAACTCCAATATTAGAGAATGTTAATGTAAGGCTTGCAGTTTCACAGGCCACACTCAGACTTTCTTAGGAAAAAGCAAACTACAGAACATCTGTATATTTCTTCATGCCATTGTGTCTCCATTTTCAGGTATATGAAGAGATAAGAAATAGTGGTTCCAACACAAACAGCACAAACCAGACCTATTAGTGGTTCGTGACTCATGACTCAGACTTTGATAAGGATAACAAAAATTCAAATAACGTAGGAAACGGTTCTGTATGACATTTGTGAAAAAGAAAATGCACATGCACATAACTTACAACAGATCAGAGGAACCAAGCCTTAGGACAACTGCAAGTTACCTGGACTGCACAGAGGGTAGCCAATCATTTTAGTGTTCTTCTTGGGACAATCTATCGACTGCAGGAGTGATATCAGGACCGTCAAAGCAGTGGGTGACCTTCAATAACATCTAATGAAAGCTGTGATACAGTGCACTCTGTCTATTTTGGACTGGCTTCGGAGTCCGAGTTCCCATACCGATGCCTGATCATCTTAATTATATGATAATCTCAATTATAGTTTGCAAATTAGTGTTAATTGCATCAAAGGTAAATTCACTGCTTGGAAAAAATACACAAACCAATCAACAGGTTGTTCATTCCAGGTTTATTGGCCAAGCGGACTTACTGCTCAGTAAAGATGACAAAGCACCCAAACCAATCAACAGTTGTTTATTCAAAGTTAATTGGCAAAGCAGATTTCGTGCTCAGTCTGAATTATTAAGCAATGTGTTTACTTGTAACTACCTTTTCGCGCTGACACTGTGGTCTGAAATCCAAAATAATGAGAATCTGAGATTCAGAGTCTTTTCATGATGACAACAAAGGATTACGCCTGGACCGTACGTTCAGTCAGGTTTATACAGCAATCCAAGAAAGACAAACTTTGAGTTGGACAGAGTGCACTGTATTCTGTTTTGACAGCTGATGGCAGAGTGAGAGCATGGGAAGGTGTTGGAAATGGATTTCCAATGTGTGTATTATTGACAGAGATTTGTGGAATGGTCCAAGCATCATGGTGTGGAATGCAGTCGGCCTAAACCAGAGAGTTGGCACCGTGGTGTTCCAGAATCTTGGTCCAGGATGAGGAAATGACCTTACCACTGTTGCACTGGCTGCACTGATCAAGTCATAACACCCCATGTTGTATCACATTTGGAGAAATTGCATCTTCCAACGAGACAACACTTGTGCCCAATGGGGCAGAGATGTTTTGGACTCCCTAAGACAACAAGACATCCAAACCCTATAATAGCCTGCACTCAGTCTGGATTGAAGTTCAATAGAACACCTTTTGGACGAGATTCAAAGAAGTCTGAAAGACTTCCAGCCAAGGCTGACAACTGCATCGGGATCAGGCATTTTGCACAGTATGGACTCAGGTGCCAATGATGTTCATGAACTGGCGAAGCCACACATGACTTTGGGTTATCTTTACGGCACCATTTTTGGCAATTTTGTCTGTGTGAACTCTAAATGTGATTCCTGAAAATGTGTTAATAATAATTGTCAAGTCTGAACTCAATCCTCCACTAATTAGAATGAAATAAAATGTGTGCTTAAAAAATGTGCATCATACAATGTTTCTTTTGCAGCCAGTTTATGTGATAAACCTAACAATACTAATTAACTTCTCTGTCTCCAACGGTAAACTAACAATTCTTAAAAGTCTTAATCTCACAAAGTAACAATTTTCACCAGCTTGTTTTGTATGGTGAAATACACAATGCTTTCAAAAATAGTGTCACTTAAGATCAAACCACAGATGGACATGAACCTCAACGTCTCATATGGTAAAAACATCAATCCTGATTAATTCCTAGGTTTGGTATGGTCAACTTAACAATGTTTAAACACCACATATGGTCTAGAACTATTGTTATTGCTATGTATTACAATTTTTGATCAGTCTGTCTTTCATTTTCAAACCCAATTTAAGTATGTTGGTATGTGAATACAAGTCTAGATTAACAACCCCAGTGATGACGTACAACCTGTCTCCTATCTCTAACCAGCCCATAAAGACAAAAGATGAAAGCTTCACTTTCTGTATGAAGTGCAATGTTGAGGCTTTCACCTAGCTATATTAAGACCCAGTACTTGAGCTGCAGTTCCTGTCTGATGGAGATACAATAGAGAGACTGAAGAGCAGCTCAGTATCAAAGCTACCAACAAGAAATGTCTATAGATCAAAAGTGGCTTCACATAGTAACAGTAATTCTTCCATTCTCATATGTTACAGTATACAGTATGCCAGGACTACGTTGAAATCAAACAAGAGCCCATTAAACATGAAAAACACTTATATACTGATCCTGAGGTCACTGACTTTCCAACTATCGGTTAAAATGATTTATTGTTGCATCTATTCCAAGGTGTATCAATGCAATTTTGGTCCACATATGTTGTCTGGTATATGATATTGACAGTGATTTGTAGGTGGGATTGTAGATTGTAATCAATTCATGCATTCTCGATAAATGACACCTCTAAGACAGCAGACACTTGTACCTTTCTCATACACCACCCTGTCCCTAAGTCAGCAGACACTTGTACCTTTCTCATACATCACCCTGTCTCTAAGACAGCAGACACTTGTACCTTTCTCATACAAAACTTCTTCTCCAAGACAGCAGATACTTGTACCTTTCTCATACAAAACTCCTTCTCCAAGACAGCAGACACTTGTACCTTTCTCATACATCACCCTGTCTCTAAGACAGCAGACACTTGTACCTTTATCATACAAAACTCCTTCTCCAAGACAGCAGACACTTGTACCTTTCTCATACAAAACTCCTTCTCCAAGACAGCAGACACTTGTACCTTTCTCATACGTCACCCTGTCTCTAAGACAGCAGACACTTGTACCTTTCTCATACAAAACTCCTTCTCCAAGACAGCAGACACTTGTACCTTTCTCATACATCACGCAATCTCTAAGTCAGCAGACACTTGTACCTTTCTCATACATCACCCTGTCTCTAAGACAGCAGACACTTGTACCTTTCTCATACATCACACCATCTCTAAGTCAGCAGACACTTGTACCTTTATCATACACCACCCTGTCTCTAAGACAGCAGACACTTGTACCTTTCTCATACATCACGCCGTCTCTAAGTCAGCAGACACTTGTACCTTTCTCATACACCACCCTGTCTCTAAGACAGCAGATACTTGTACCTTTCTCATACATCACGCCATCTCTAAGTCAGCAGACACTTGTACCTTTCTCATACATCACGCCATCTCTAAGTCAGCAGACACTTGTACCTTTCTCATACATCACGCCATCTCTAAGTCAGCAGACACTTGTACCTTTCTCATACATCACCCTGTCTCTAAGACAGCAGACACTTGTACCTTTCTCATACATCACACCATCTCTAAGTCAGCAGACACTTGTACCTTTCTCATACATCACGCCATCTCTAAGACAGCAGACACTTGTCCCTTTCTCATACATCACGCCATCTCTAAGACAGCAGACACTTTATACAGCATATCTCAGTATCTTCCAGTGTTTATAATGTATCTTTATAACAGACTACCTCTGTATTTTCCACTTTATACATATATATATATACCTAATACAATCTAACACTGTATCTTCCAGTGTATATATGTATCTTTGATAACAAGATTATGAAGATTGATGAACATATTGTTGGTCAGATGAGACAATTAGAGACATCCAAACAGCGACGTCACTGTCATTGATTGGCAACTCCTAGGCAGTGTGCCTATGTTTGTCCATTGATTGTCAGCTGAGGCAGATCCATGGGGCTGCAGGTTGTCTGTGTGTCTAGTGGCAATGTGTGTCTGTCTGATGGACAGTCATGGCATGGGCATCACAGTGCATATGAGCAATTCCATGGCACATTCTTCAGTTACTAGATGAGATTCCTGTGATGAACCTTTGCAGTATAAATATGCACAATCAGTGGAAGGCTGCTATCTCAACCTTCTCCCAAGCATGAACACAGCTAACAAGACATAATATACACAAGGAACAATATGGACTATCAGTATCACTCAAATAAAAGACATGCATCAACTACCATAAACTACACAAGTACAAACAAAGGATCACTAACAACTCTTTTATGTATACTTTCAGAATTAGTAAACATTAGATATTTTTAATATATTGTCTGTACTTCATCACTAAGTTAGAATTTGTGTTCCTTTGAGAGCAGAAGGGATTCACAGCATGTAACTGAATATGATGCGATGAACAGACACCAGGACTTAAACATATCCTACAATCAGTCCCACTGGAAAATATAAGTTAAGCTGATGGCAACCATTACAGACCTGTGAGGCAAAGGTCTTCAGTTAAAATGCAGCCAAATTTCAAGGAAGAGACTCCAACATTATGAATTTCAACCATCATCATGGCCTATTCTTTAGTTGCCTTAACCTTATATCTGAACATTTTGGAATGGGTCATTCTGCTGTAGATTATATACGTGTTCCATATACTGAAAACTCTCATTATACACCCCTCTCTCTCTTTCTCTCCCCCCTCTCTCTCGTTCTTTCTCTCTCTCTCTCTCTCTCTCTCTCTCTCACACACACACACACACACACACAAACACATTAACAATCAAACTAGAAGACTGAATACAAAGTTGAATTAGGGTTAACACATGTACAGTTCCAGGAATCAAATTAGAGTTCACACAGACAAATTCACCCAAAATGGTACCATTAGGATAACTCACAGTCAGTTTTGTGTGTGCTCCGCATTGACGAAAGCATTGCATTGTCTGTACATGGAATGAATTAGTCGAGTGATGAAGGCTAAAGGCACTTAGGTCCATACTCTCCAAAATATCTGATTGAGTCCATGCAGCTGCAGTTGTCGACCTCAGTTGGATGGCAATCAGTCTTCTTTCGATCTCGTCCCAAAGTTGTTCTATTGGGCTCAATTGGCGTGTTATATCCAACATTGCTTTGGCAGTTTGGACAAGAGCACTGTCTTGTTGGAAGATGTGATTTCTGTCATAAAAAATGGGTTTCTATGTGGGTCTTTTGACTTGGTCAACATAGCAAGCAGCTGTCACGTCATTTCTTCATCCTGGACCAAAATTCTGGAACACCATGGTGCCAACTCTCTGGTTTAGGCCAACTGCACCCCACACCATGATGTTTTCACTACCCAAAAATAATTCAATGGAGAACCGTTCCCAGTGGTAATTGTGTCAAAACAAAAATGATTTCTGGTGAGTTTGGGAATTGCTTTCATTGAAAGGGTTGTCACGATATTCACAAGCATTTTCATTTTCACAAATGTCATACAGAACCTTTAATTACATCTGCCTCTTTAAGTATGTTTGGCCAGTTTGCTTTTTCCCCAGGAATCACACTAATGTTGGTAATAACTGTAAATTTGGATTGAAAAACATGTTAAAATGGTACAATCATAAGAAAAACTCCACCTTGTAAGAACAAAATTAAGCATTTGGATTTGAAAGCCGATGTTTCTTTTTCAGTTCAGTATGTTTTTGAGGAACATCACTTTCACTCAAGAAGCATTGTCTCTAATGTGTAATCCCCTACCGCACATTATCAGATCAAACTTAATAGTTGATCAAAGTTTAAGGTGAAGTTATATGTCAACAAAACGAGATAAAATTGTGTCCAGGGACATAGATGCCCCACTGGTGTAGGAAGCGTTCCTAACACGGAGTGCGCTCTGTTGATCAATTTGTAGTAAACAAGTTCAATGAACATCTATGCATCTATGGGTTGCACACCTCTCGAGTCCCAATGAAACACATGTGTAAGCTTAATCAATTCTGTTGAGCAGTTTTTGTGAAGAAGTGGATAGACATAACCCCCTATTTCATTGTCATCAGAGAAAAATTCCACTAACTAACTTATCTAAGTTCAAATGTCTCTAAACATTAAAAAAAAACTGCAAAATACAAAAACAAAATATGAGATGCACACCTTTAGAGTCTATAAAAGACATATGTAAGCAAAATGAGCTTTGAGTGGTATTTTTTGAGGAGAAGTAGATAAGGTACACCCGCTGTTGTATGGGACAAACAGGATGAATGGAATCGAACTAAGTTCAAGCATCTAGATGAACAAGATATGAGATGTACACCCTTAAAGTCCCAGTGAAACACACATAGATGCTCAGTCAATTCTGTTAAGCAGCTTTTGTGGAGAAGTGGATAGACTTCATCTCCTATAACACTATGTTTAGACAGAAATTCAACAAAATTTATGTAAGTTGAAACATCATTAAAATTGGATAAATAAATGAAATACGAAGTTTGAGATGCACACCTTTAGAGTCCCTATAAAACACATGTGTAATCTAAATGAATTCCATGGAGTAGTTTTTGAGAAGTGGATAATGTACACCCCCTACCCCCCTTCGTCCCCTATAACACTATCATCATAGAGAAATTCAGCAAAATGTGCTTAAGTTCAAATATCTGTCAACTAACAAAAACCCAATAAAATACAAAAAACAAAATGTGAGATGCACACCATTCGAGCCCCAAGAAAGCCCATGTATAAGTTCATTGATTTCCACAGAGCGTTTTTTGTGAAGAAGTGGATAAACTGTACCTGTAAACCTCTCTTGATATCTTCCTCTGTAGTTTTTCAAAAATACAAATATTTTCAAGACTGACTTTGACTTTCACATGAATGTATGAAATACATAAAAATATTATTAAAGAAATTGCTTATTGAAAAACATTCATGGGAAGTCTTGCAAGCCTTTGAAGAAAATCCAGTGAACAGCTCTTGAGATATCTTGCTAACAGTTCAGGTTTAACATACTGAAATCTTCAGTGCTGCCATGACCTTGAAAATTATGTGAAGATAACAAGCAAGAGGGAGATGAGTGACACACAATAATGCTGTAATGTTACCTGTTGTAGGTTACTTTCTGACTTGCTTAGGACATTTTCAAAGTTATCCCTGAATGAACAGAGCTTTTGAGCCTGGCTACTCTTGTAAGAAGCTACCATCTCTAATGGTTTGTACACATTCTTGATCAACAGGCTGGCTGCATCAAGGTGAGCCTGGAACACAACGTACAACAATGGCAGATAAACTAGGGTGCTCGCTGTTTGTATGTGAAACCTATCAAATTGATCATAACATATATTGTACAGTTAAACACATATGAATTTTTGTGAAAAGTAATTAGGTGTAAGACTTGCACTCTCACACAGACAGACACAGACACACACATACACTACTACTGCCACTTCTTCCATCACCTTGACAACCACTACTACACCTACTGCCACAGATACAATTGCTACTTCTACTGCCTCTGCTATGTCCTGTCTATGTGTCAGATATTGGTTCATGACAAAGCGATCATAAAAAGATATAGCAAAAACATTTTTTGATTATTCTCATTATAGGATATTTGTATAGTGCACATATCCACACAACCAGTCCATGCTCAAGGTGCTGTTTTTTCCCCTTTATTCATTGGATGTCCGTCTCAATGACATATCATATTATCAATCTCAACTCCCCAGGATAAAGTAAATGACCATTTTTCAAAACAGGAGACTTAATTTTCAGTTTTGATAGACTCAGGTACACTTGTGATATTGAGGAGGCTTCCTGGAATATTGTGCAGCTTTATTTCTATAACAATATCTGTGGACAAGACAATAACCACCTCACTTTCCCTTTCTGAGCAACTTACCTGTGCATCCATTTCTGATTCTTGCAGGAGACATTCCCAAGCCTTGAAGATTGTGCTTGGTTGTTCTACGGGCCTGTGGTACAAAACATACATCACAGATTTCACAATTTCAAACTGAACCTCAGCCATGTAGGTACATGATGAGGGATGCCTGCAACAACAGATATACATTCTTACAGGCTACCACAAGACCATTTTTGTTTTACAACAAACTTGTTTGAAACAAATGACTCAACTGACTCACGTGTTTGTAGATTTACCTCAGTGTTCGCATTAATTTGCTGAAACAGGTATCATCCCCATATATTGATAATATTTTCTGAAACAATCCGGTTAAACAGTCTAACAAGAATATGAAGGATGATCTAATTTCATTGATTAATATGGCTATTTTTGAAGAGATTAACATTGCACTGAAATATTTCGCATCGGATGATTCTGGCATTGATATTTTTATGGTTGATATTTCATCAGTGTGTCAATGAATAAATACATCATTATTAACAATTTCAATATTTACACATATGCCTAACTATTTCTGTCTAGTATATTATAAACATGCCCACTGTTCCACTATCCAGACTATCAACAGATGCTTAAGCTACATATTTTACTACCAGTAGAAAGGAATTTTGATTTTGCAAGTCGGTGAAAACAAACTCAAAATAGCACTGATCCTCAGACAGGGCGCCGCCATTTTTGAAAATTGTGAAGTCCATTTGAATTAATGAGATTATGGTTTGTCTTCATCAAGTTAGAAAATCAAAACTACTTTCTACTAGTAGTTACATATGTATTTCAATCATGAAAAAAAAGGATTTTGCATGACACAACCTGTAACATACCACAAGCAAGGTCGGGTTCGAAGTGAAAATACAGCGCGATATAATTCATCTGCAGATTTCCTAAGTGATGTGTCTTTTAACAGTCTAATATATGAAAACGTGATATATCGTTTCAGGTTTTTCACACTGCTGTATAGTTTCATTGAGCACACCTGGCAACTATTTGCATAATGTGCATCATTCTTTTTAAAAAGTTATTCAGTTAGCCAATAATGAGCAATCAATCAATGTATTGGCGGTTAATCCTTTGAAAGAAGGATGATAGACACAGACACGACAGAGTGTATTCAGTATAGGTTAGTAAATGTATATACATAAACACTATCTTCTGACAAATCCCCATTCATATCCGCATAACAGTAATTAATCAATCAGCGTGTTATCGGTTAATCCTTTGATCGATCCGGACACAAGAAATGACATAAGTGGACCTTTGTCAGTTAATCTAAGTGGCATTACCACTAATTATACCTGATATAAATTCATTAACTGATCATCGAGTGAATGATGACAAATAATTCTAACAAAGGTTTATACCACCTAACACGGATTACAACCTAGCGACACAAACTAAATCATAGTAGATTGTGAGAAATTTCGTTTGCGGATGAGAATTGTGCACTGTTGTCAAAAAGGTCGATTTAAGGTAATTAAAGATCGAAATGAGCAGTTTTAATGATGGGGTTTCATTTATAACGATGTCAATAAGTGCTTTATGCATTTGCACCTCCTAGAGTATATGTGATCCTTAAGACACACATTTCAGACACAGTACAATGGAAACATGTATATTTTCCAAATGTATGGTAAACTTGTTTTGTAACATGGAGGAGGCCAATGTGACACTACCTAGAAACACATCTTCTTCAATAGCTTAATTCAATTAGGAAAACATCATTATTCTGTCTTAGATTCCTCCAGTCGTATAGAGTAGTCATTGTTTCAGCTATCTATAATTGTGAATTATCAGAGCGATGACCCTGCTTGATGATCAGAGTCAAGAGCTGCTGAGATAATTGTATACCATATGCATATAAATAATCATCATTATATCACAGACAGATTATTCTGAGAAATTGTGAAAATGCATAGCCAAGTGTGACATGAAAAAGAATAAAACAAGACATGAGATTAAAAATCAAACGTTACTATTCTTGAAAAGCACATGGAAAACAACATTCAGTACACTGAAGAAGAAATGCAATGGTGTCAACAGGTGTCATTCAAACTAAGGTACCCTTATATCAACAGTTAGTATCTTGTGTGGCCTTGGTCAGCCCTTGCACAAGCATGGATACGTTGAGGCATAGAGTCACAGAGGTGAGGAATGTTCCTCCATACTTGTTGCAAGGCCAAGGTCAAATCTGCAAAGGTGGCTGGCAGTATCGGATGTCTGTATACTCGCCTTCCCAGTTTGTCCCAGAGGTGCTCAGTAGGGTTTAAGTCTGGTGAATATATGGGCCAGTCCATCACATTGATCCCAGCTTGCTGGATGAAGGCTTGTGTGACTCTTTCGGCACGGGGACATGCATTGTCATGCTGAAAAATCAACTGATGATGATGGCAAAGGAACGACTTCAGCCCGTAGAAGATCATCCACTTAGTGCCATGTTGTGATACTGCCCTGGATAACATGAAGATCACTCCTCAAGCCTCTGTTTATTGCTCAACAAACCATCACACTGCCATCACCTAACTGATCTCGCTGTCTGACACATGCATTGGCGTAACGTTCACCACGTCGCAGATAAACCCGTTCTCTTCCATTACTAAAGGACACACAGTACCTTGACTCATAGGAGAACACCATTCTAT
Organism: Haliotis asinina; assembly: GCF_037392515.1. Classification (NCBI taxonomy): domain Eukaryota; kingdom Metazoa; phylum Mollusca; class Gastropoda; order Lepetellida; family Haliotidae; genus Haliotis; species Haliotis asinina. The sequence continues at coordinate 39,879,369 of NC_090293.1, forward strand.
AGAAGAAAAGCTGTGGTTGACGTCCATGCCGGTGTGCACACTGGCGGCGGCTTGGCAGTGTCGGCACTGCAAGATGGGACCACGGTAGGGATGTCGGAACCATAACCCTGATTGTATCAGATGCCATTGGACGGTAATGGGTGGATCCGTCTCCTATGTCTGCATATGGTGCTCACTGCTATTGTTACTGCTGTCCTGAAGTGATCTCTGAGGTGTGCCAGTTGAATTTGTCAGTCTTGTCTAGCCATTGTCACTGGTAGTTGACATGGTCTGGGCCAGTCTGCCACACTTTCTGTTTGCTAATGTCTGCTGACAGGGCGGTTGATGGTTGACTGATTGACATGGAGACACCTGGCAACAGCTGTCTGTGAAGTCCCTGCTTCAAGCAATCCAAAAGCATGTTCTCGTTCTTGTAACGTCTGCCATGGCATTGTCTCAAATGACTGCTCTCCCATCGATTCCCTTGCATAAAATGCATGACACATCGTACAATGCATGGAGACACCTGGCAACAGCTGTCTGTGAAGTCCCTGCTTCAAGCAATCCAAAAGCATGTTCTCGTTCTTGTAACGTCTGCTGTGGCATTGTCTCAAATTACTGCTCTCCCATTGATTCCCTTGCATAAAATGCATGACACATCATACAATGCATGTGCATTTCCTTTTTCACAATCACATTGCATTATCAATGCAATGAGAAGTAGCGACTCTGCCTGTTTCCGACAACACGGAGTGGATTTACCTCACACATTTACCTTTAATAAGTCAAAAACTCGTCTTTCATCAGGCATTTCAAACGTTGGATACCACAGATTCATATTCTAAAATTAATTTCCTAAAAAATTCTGTACGCGTTATCAAAGTTCTTCAGTATATATACGGACATACTATCCATTTCATAACAAAGAATAGGTTTGAATGAAAGCAAGTTGATACAGATGTGACAAGATGTTTTACCGTGGCAGTGATTTGATGCATAGAGATATATCTACAGTGTAAAATATATGATATTATAATTGTACATACTGAACAAACCAATCTGGAATCATTATTATTAGGTGGATATTTTCTGTGGAAGGACTCATTTGACAGAAATATGCCCTAAAACATTCATGGCACTTGTTTCTTGTAGCACATACATAAAATTCACCTTTCTTTCTTGAGATCATAGTTGCGCCTCCGGAATGTGGCAATAACAGACTGAATCTCTTTGGAGAAGTGCTCATGTGCAGCTGCCATCTGCTGAGCAAACTCGGCAACTGCAATACAAGAAAAAGTCATCTAAATATTTTATCAGAAAACAACACACTCAAATATACAAATCCCAGAAGTGCTCAAAAGTAAACCAGAGTCAAAACACATTTCATCGTCCTATGGTGTAATAACCATGAGCTCAGTAAAAATCTCGAAAATCCACCTCATCCTTGCCTACACAAAATAAACAACTTTTACCAGTTATGCTGAAACACTATTTATACTGTTTGGCACTATTTAAGTCTTTAAAGAGATATATAGTTCAACAATGTAACAAGGGAATCTGATTGACATTTGCATCAGTTGTTAAGCATAAGGCGACCATGGATTAAGATAGAAGATTAGCCAAAGCACTCCACCATCTATCATGTGCTTCATCATTAAAAGTCAGACTCATTAATATCTAAAGAATCCTATTCTCTTCTCAAGACAATCCTGAATTTGACGATGCATACTAGTGAAACATCTAATGTCAACTTGGTTCCTTCCACCTCATTCTTCCTGCAGGGCAGTGCCATGCTCACTGCAAGTGGATGACAGTGATGTACACAAAGGCTGTAACTGACATGTATGATGGGGGACAAGTGTGGACTGAACAGTGGCCATGGCCCTCTGTTTGAGTACTGAGTAACAGTACAAATGGTTTGCGCTCTTGATACCAAAGAAAAGTAATATGATGGTTGATCAATCATGGGTTAACACATGGAAGTCGGGTACGCAAGTTCTAGCTGTGTAGTCCATTACGAATTGCATGTCCACTCACTCTAACACCTCTAGCTTTTGGACCATGGTTTGGAAACACACTTGTCCTGATGTAGGTATTGTATGCCCGTTTGACCCTTGTCAACACGACTGATGCATGTCATCAACATTATTTTTGTCTCTTGATTTTGTGACTGTAATCTGCTAATTACTGTTGGCGAAATGTAAAGAGTTTGTGTCACAATGCTCTTTCTTGTTCCAACTTCAATCATGCCAGCTGCTGGTGTCACAGATGCGTCATGTCGAAAAACGTCAGAACACCTTTTGGTTTGGTCTTTATCACTGAAATGTACAGCAGCACACTGACATGTTTGAATTTTACCATGTTCATGTGCACATTTTGACAAAAACCTCGCACAGAATGAACATGTTTGCAACTAAATTAATACACATTGTAAATGGAATCCTAATTTTCTGAAGTCACATACTATGATACAGACTGGATCCCATATAACATCACCCTAAAATGGAACATCTCGTGTTTTTGAAAATGGTATACATCTTTTCCATTTGAAAAAAATTCCAGTTCAACTGAAAAGGTGCTACTTTGGAATACCTAGCTTTGCCTCACTAAGGACTATAATAATGTACTGCAAGGACTAAGTGAAAGGAAAAAGTATATGGTCCACACACACTAATATTAACACTAAAACACAAACAAAAAGACTGGCTTCAATGCAGGTTTTGTTTTTTCATTGCATATAAGTTACTGCTTTGGGTTAGCACTCAGTTTGTGTGATTTAGCCCGTTTTCTGGGGGAGACAAATCAGTACCATGGAAGCCATAATTGCCACTGTACAGAGACAGGTCAAAAAGTCACGTATACCTTGAAAATAAGGTCAAGGTCAACAAAATTGACAGCATTCCCCCAATGTAGGCTGTCACCAAATTTGAAGACATTGCATACAGCAATTCATGAGATATTGTGTTAACAAAAGTTTGAAGAGCAATCAAAGAGTCATGGTGACCTTGAAAAGGTCAAGTCATCCAAATAGACTGGTTTCTGCATAATCCTCCAATGTAGGCTATCACCAAATTCGGAGACATTGGGTACAACACTTCATGATATACAGTGTCAACAAGAAACAGGATGTATGGATGTGCATGCATATGGACGTTGCTGAATATATAGGGGTACAATTATGCAAGCTTAACGTTTCATTTTTCATATTTTTCGATTTTTATTAGAGATTCCATGAACTTGTGTTATGAAATTTGTAACATCATTTAAAAAGAAAAAATTCAAAGATAACATTCATTTAATGTACATATATATTGCAATATCTGGTTTTACAATTAATAACACAGCTAATGAGTTTTGAAATTTTATATTTATTCCTCAAAATGTGCCAACAAGCCAAAAAATTCCTATGTAAAGTAGAATGCAGCAAAAAATCCAAAATGAGAATATGAATTACATTAAGCTTATTTGAAGCTCTACTACCAAACATAGTTGCACTACAAATCCAGACATAAACAGATAAAGCAATTTTGAGTAAACAAGGAATTATGTTGTTATGGCATGGACACTAGAATAAATTGTTCCGGTAGTGACACAATAATGGTACTGGCATTTTTAATAATAGCCACTTATATATGTTGTCTTTAAAGGATAATTTAATGAAATTTGTCAGTCACCTATTTCAGAATGTATGTAGAATATGAAAAAAGGCAAACGATTCACAAAAGATTTCCCTGTCATGTAAAATACAGAAGACTTCATAATATGGCACTGACTTTGTGACGGTATATAATGTCACTACCGCAACGACTCCATCAAGGCCGTTTTCTCGTCTGTCACAGCTGTTACACTGAACTGTCCTTACCATAACAAAAAAATGATACTTATATGCTTATTGATTTATTAATTTGATGCCAAAAATTTATGGTAAATAAGATTACAAAACATTAAACTGGAAAAATGTCACAGCTGTCACAAAATCTGTCCTTATTGTAGCAAAACCCATTATAACGGCAGTGAACATAAAAAAAAAAAGATGCACTGCCTAACTGTAGTGAAGGGCCTGCTTGACATCAGGTAGTACGCATCATATGTTTGGGATACAGATTCGTAACATGGACTGTTCATGGTTTACTTATAGCATGCAACACTGACTCCCTTCTCTACAGTTTTATGTTCTGATTACCCATTCTCATACACACAAACAATTTAAAGATTTCATTGTCATTCACTCTCAATGAAACTCACTGCCCAGTGTTATTATGGCTATGGAAACAGCTACTCTCTTGTGGCAATACGTAGGCAACATTGCCATGATAAAAGAACAAGGAGAAAGGGTAAGAAACACTACCAAAGAAAGGCTCAGATTCAAGGACAGTGTTGGGGTTCCATCATATGGTACTTGCACCCAAATAACAAAGCCATAGTAAATGGGTTGATCAATAAGGGTAATAGTAGGTTCTTGATGAAATGATGAAGAAGCCATGCCACCTGCTTGTTGAAGCAATAAGATCTCTGGTTAGAGGATTAGCTGGTGACAGGAGACAGCACCACTTGGACAACAAGCTGGCCAACGCACCACACACTGACATACAAGGTCTCAACACCGGCGCTTGTACAGCAAGCTGGCCCACACTCCACACACTGGGACACCATGTCTCAATACCAGCACTTGGACAGCAAACTGGCCCAGCACCACACACTGAGACAATTTCTCAACACCAGCACATGGTAAGCAAGCTGGCCCACACTCCACATAATGGGACACAAGGTCTCAATACCAGTACTTATACAGCAAGGTGGCTCACGCTCCACGTACTGGGACACAAGGTCTCAATACAAACACTTATACAGCAAGCTGGCTCACGCTCCACGTACTGGGACAGGAGGTCTCAATACCAGCACTTATACAATAAGCTGGCCCACACTCCACACATTGGTACACAAGGTCTCAATACCAGCACTTATACATCAAGCAAGCCAACACTCTGCATATTGGGACACAAGGTCTCACTACCAATACTTATACAGCAAGCTGCCAACACTCCACATACTGGGACTCAAGGTCTCAACACCAGCACTCATACAGTAAGCTGGCCACACATTCCACATACTGGCTTTTCCCTCTAACTAGTATCAAAGGCTACACAACTTAAAGTTCCAAATTTTTCAAAACATTAAGACAACATTCTATTAAATATTGAACCTTGATGTTATTGTTTCACACAACGTAACCTTGTTGTGATTTGGTCACAATCTTCTGATCCTTCACTCAACTACAAAACCAACAGACAATTGCACATACTGCAACGGAACACTTGAACATGTCCTACTACCCTCCATACACAACCAGTAACAAAGAATGATTTTAGGACGTGAATGTTTTCTACTCAAAACTGGCTTTCTTGGTCACATAAACTATTCAACAAAAGAAACGCTTTGCTGAAAATTGTTATCAATCTATACACTTCAGTAATACAGGGCAGTCATGAAGAAAACCTGAATGAACATTAACAGTCCAATGCTGCAAGAAACTGTAAGTCACAAATGACAAGTGTTCCGAGGTGAAGGTCGCAGAGCAGTCAGTATCTTGTGTGGCCACCATCAGCATCAATAGTTGCTTGACATCGGCGTTCCATAAACTGGACCAGATTCCAGATAAAGAGCCTGCGAATAAGCTGGTACTCTTCCCTCAAGGCCACAAACAGAGCGGGTAACGTCAGTGGCTGAGGGTCATGCTGTTGCACATGACGATCCAATTTATCCCACAAATGTTCAATAGCGTTAAGATCCGGTGATCGTGAGGGCCAATCAAGAACCTGAATGTTGTTCTGGGCAACGAAAACCCTAGTTATTCTTGCTGTATCCGGTTAAGCATTATCATGCTGAAAAATGACGTTCTGGCGTCATGAGGACATGAGACCTGATGATTTAATCATGGTAACGTCAAGCTGTCAAATTGCCCTGGACCTGAGCGAGATCTGTCCTGCCACAAACCATGACACTGCCATCACCAAATCTGTCCACTTCCAGTACACAAATTTCAATTTGCTACGATGTTGATATACACGTGCTCTTCCGTCAAGACGTCGCAGCATGTAATGTGATGATTCATCACTGACGATAACAGTTCTCCACATTTGCAATGGCCATGGGAGATGTTGGCAACATAACTGTCTGCATTGTTGCTGATGTTGATGTGTAAGGACAGGTCCTCGCAAAGGTCTTCTGGAACGAACACCAGCCTCACATAAGGGGTTCCTCACAGTCTGATCAGAATTTGTTGAGTCCTGGCACTACCGATGTTGTGGAGGATGCTGTGCACATGTGGTGAACCTGTTCCACAAGTGTCAAAGCCGAATAAACCTGTCCTGAGTGGGCGTCATCACACGGGGTCAACCTGACCCTTGCTGGTAGCGATGATAAAGTCTTGCTATGGTACTCTGTGGCATTCAGTTGGCTTGCAGTCGCAGACGAAGACTCCCCAGCCTCCAAATGACCAATCATATTGTTGTGCTGAGCCTCAGTAAGTCTAGGCATGACTTTAACACCAAATTTATTTTTGGTGTCGTAACTGTCGCAAGAGCACTGAAACCCCTGGCTTTTATTGGAAATGATGCATGGAATGTGCGTACAATAGGAAATGCATGAATTTCTTCCCGTTCACAATTTATTGCATTTATTGAGGAAAACAGATTTTGATGTGTTTTGGTGAGTTGTCCTCAATGACAATGGATTCAAACTCGGAAATGTTTGTAGACAGTGTTCACCATAGATATACTGATTACATAGACACCAATGATTCAAATTTGAAAAGTTACATGAAAAAATACTACCTATGCATTTCTTGTTTTGAGTAGTATATAATGCCATAAACGCCACTAGGGCACTAGAGAGTGTGCGTGCGTGCGTGTGTGCGTGCGTGTATAAAACAAGTTGTTTCCGAAATAATAACTCAACATGGATTTCAGTTGAGCAGATTGTTGTGACGTCACAAAACAACTGCATACAAATGTTGTGATGTGGTGTTGCCATGACGTCACATTGGCGGCTTCAACATTGACAGTAATAAGGTAGAAGCATAAGAAAAACAAACATAATTCCAATACATTGCATTACTGATTTAACGATGAACACAATTCTTTAATGAAAAAGTTTTCTTTAGATGGCATCAGAGCGCGCGCCCACACCCACACACACACACACCCACACCCACACACACACATCCTCCTCCTCCTCCTCATCATCATCATGTGTCTACAGACTTGCTCTTATCTTCTTGGAAACATTTATACCAGTCAGATCATTAATAGTTGGCATGTTTGAAGTACTATAGTTTCAATACATATAAGTTACATTTGGATGAGAGACACAAACATGCATCATGAAGTTCCTTTGACTACCCTGACCTCTGTTACATCACAGCCAACATTCTTGCAATTTGATAAACATGAAAATAGTCTTCAGATTCAACAGGATTGCTCCCATGTGTATACACCATTAATCACCAACATTTTGGGGGCTTTGGGTGTGAACGCATAGCATCGAAAGTTAGTTCCTATCACAATAAGGCATTCCTGTCATACAGCAACACTTGTGAAGATCCAGGGCAGAACTGGCCTTCAGTTACCCATGCTTGTTGTGACAGGCGACTAACAGGATCAAGTGGTCAGACTTGCTGACTTGGTCAATACATGTCATTGTAACCCAACATGCTCATGCTGTTGATCAATGGATAGTCTCGATTAATTTATAGCCCACTATCACCATGTAGCTGGAATATCGATGAGTGTGGCCATACACAACAAAGCAAACCATACAGAAACTTGTTTTATTCTGCTCTTTCTGTGAAAATTCTTATCTGACATTTTCAGTATTCAGTGGACATAAAAACCTTTGCCGTTATTTCTAAATGCAGCTCTGATGTTGACTCAACACAAACATTCTAAGGATTACTCCTTTTGAGAGACACTTCTTGTTTCTGTTTGGAGCTCTGTTTTCTACCTGTTTAATTACATTTCTACAGATTTTGGGTTATCCTTAAGCTGAGATTATCATTTAAGTCTTTACTATCATTTAAGTCTTTATCAAAAAGTCATTATCATAAACAAATCAATATACCTGAAGAAGCAATCATCCAAGAACCTAGTGAATCACAAGGAATGGTTTGATAGCATTATCAATCCACCTCTTGGACAAGGGTGGTGTTAAAGGTGTCACATTGGGTTGGAGTTGGTTGGCATAATCTCTCCTTCCCTGTATTCTCCTGAACCCTCGCTACACTATCTGCAAGTTTCCACAACTCATTAAGTCAGTGCTAGAATCCATCATCTGCCAGAGTGGATCAGCAACAGTCAACCCTATTCTACAATAGATTCACTATGGAACAATTTAATTATCTGCATTAGGACAGTCTGACAGGAGTGCCCTATGTGACTATGGCTGACATCGTGCAGGTAAACTATTACTCTGATCATGCTTTGATTATAAATCTGAAGAGAACTAAGTATATATTGGTGTATTCCTACCAGATTACATCATTACAGAAAGTGATAGAAGAAACGTATAACCTACTGCAACACCCACACTGAAAACACCACATGACAAATCTCTGCATGCCTAAAACACCCTTTGTTGGCTGTGATGACAGTGATTTCTTTCATTGAGTTAATCAAGTCATACCGCACTAAAACAGACAGAGTTTACACCAGATAATCACTACAGCGCACAAAGACAAAATGGCTCCATTACAGATGTCTACCAAAGAGCTTGTTCTGGCAGCTCACATAAATTCCCAGACAGCATCATTATTACCATGCACCCACAAAGAGACATGTAGCTCTGACAACAGATTCTTTGATGTGTGTCACATCCTCTCCCTAGATTATGACGGGCATACCAACAACTGGTATGGAGGTGAAAGCAGGACTCCTTAAGGGTGCAGGGGCAAGCTACTGTTCATGGCCTTCGCACAGCTTGTCAACATCAGACCTGTCCATTTTGTCGTGTTTCTGGATTCTGACTTTTGACTGCTTTAATTCAACCTATTGACATTCAAGTGACAGTTGTGAGATTGTGTTGACAATTGGCAGACTGTTGCATCTGACAACTGGATTCATGATGAGGTCGATCTGGTTACAAGCAGCTCTTCAGCACTATATCCTACCCTACAGATTGTCAGTTTCACTGGGAGAGGCAAAGTTGGTGCCTGTAAATGTGACCATCAAGGTGTTACAAGAAAAGAGGTCAACTCAAGCACTAACGAACTTGGATACCAAATAGGTTTCTACTCCTAATAGAATGCCAAAGGAAGGACGCAAGTATGATCAACCAATTCTACCAAGTATGTCTGCCTTGGTTTCAACTGGAATTGTTCTCTTGAAAAGACTAGTTCATCAGTCTTGACCTGCAGGAAGCCTGTCTCCATACATCAGAGTGCCCCAAATGTTTGTTTCCCAGGCAACAGAAGGAGATCTGATTTTCAAATTCTCCCATTTGGTGTATCAACAATACTATAGCTATTCCTAGAGACTGCTTGGTTAATCATTCAAATTATTATGGCACTGATTATCATCTTTACTCATCTATATATGGCCAGACTGCACGGCTATTCACTTATACATGATATTTCTGATTATCAACACTAATTTATAAGCTTTGATCAGAGTGTCTAGGTATGCACACCATTATCTTACCTCACACATAAATGACGTTTTATGATTGGCTAAGCGCTCTTCTTCTCAATCTACCCAGTTTACAAGAAAGGTACATTTCAATGTACCCTGCTGCCAATGGCAACTCATTCTGTACTTCATGGTAGTACTTCTTTATCTCAAATAACATTGAATGATGCATGATGCACAGAAATTACCGGTGTTTTGCAAATGCAAATCAATGGACGGGAGATAACTCTAAATTTGTTTTTCTTGTTTCATCTGCTAAATCTTGTGCTGTCTTTGCTCGCATTCTAAATAAATACATTTTCACAGAATGTTCAAATGTAGTCCCTGTAAATATTTAGAAGGGGAATTACACTGCGGCAAGTTTACTAAGACAATATTTGTGGGACAACAAGATGCAGGACTACAATCATTTGATTCACACAGGTTGACTGAAGTGTGAGATACAATACATATGCTTCAAATACTTAACATTGAGGTGTTCAGTAAGATAAATATGTTGTTTACTGGTCCCATGGGGCGCATGGATTGATATAACCTCAATGTTTGTTTATGTTCCACTGGCATCCTGATATCAGGGGCACCCAGAAAAACATGGGAACAGGTCAATAGGGCCATGTGACAAAAGGGCCACAAAATGGAAAAATCAAAAGGGTCGCAGAAAGGTAAAAAGGGACGCAGATCCCTAGTCAAAAGGGCCTCATCAAAGAGTTAAAAGGGACGCATCTGAAAGTGAAGAAGGCCTCAGACCCCTTGCCAGATAATTGATGACATCTATTATAAAAAGTGTACTATAGTAAAAGGGTCTACATCTACACAATCTACAATTTATACATACTAGTTTCTAATAAGATATTTGTTCAATATTCCGAAGAAAATGATGACAATGAGTAAATCTATGTGATGGATTATGATTATGACAAATACAATAACCCTTACAGTCCGTTTGATTCCATTTGAGACTGGCGAATTGCTAACTAACACAAAATCTAGTACTTGCAACAAAACCAAATTTTGCTCAGCCACATGAAATGACCAACTCTGATGATGTGTCTCATAATTTGGGACACCTGAATAAAAATGTTGTTTAACAAATGATCATCATTTTCTTGTCACCTTTCTCTATTTTGTACGAGGGGGACCTCTTGCTGGACCTCAACACATCATCAAGAGTTGGTCTGTCGATTTCATGTGGCTGAGCAAAATTTGGTTTTGTTGCAATTATCAGATTCTGTGTTAGTGAGCATTTCATCTGCCTCTAATGGAATCAAACGGACTGTAGGTGTTCCTCCTAGATGACACAGAAATATAACATTTCCTGATCAACAGCAATCCCTGGGACAGGTTGGTCCAAAAATCCTTGACTGGCTCACCACATCCGCTGTGGGACTAATATTGATCAACATAGATGAAATTCAGTTTCATATTGGTATTAATTGGGAAATGTGGTTATCTTGCTGACCCCTTATATTTCAGGTATTTTACTGGCTGCAAAATATGTTCATCTTGTTTTTTATGGTAACATGTCTAAATAAGTTTAATGTCAAATATGATCTAATAATGTAAAATATATGTAATGTCTCATATGGTCATGTAACTTAGTTACTAGTTTTTTGAAAACAGAGTATAAGGTCTAACTGATTGGCTTTGATATCACAGATGACAACTACTTTCATTATGTCCACTGTTCTTCACAACAATCTTGTAGTTTGACAACAATGAGCAATCAAGCAATGCATTATCAGTTGAACCTTGATCAAAGGATGACGTTTTTACACAGGCACCATGCAACAGGATATGGGTGTAATTTGCGTTAGTGATGATGCACATGCACACTCGCACACACACTCAGAGTTTATGTTCACTGTCCTTACAGATAGTAGCCTGTCTCATGTCATGCTCAGTGGTCTGATGGCAGTTAATGAGACCTGTGTGACAGACTGCCACAATACAATTTAAGCAACAGATCAGTGCCAGTTTAAAAGAAAGTGTAATAACTCATATATTTCTAGGATAAAGACCACAAACATACCTCCGAGAGATTCCATGACATTTTACCAAAGTGTCAAAATGAGGAATGACTCCCCTGCCCCGCATACATACTAGAATTGCAAGACCCATATGTAGAGTCACAGGCAGAGTCAGTTCCTTACCTTCATTAGAGTACAGAGTTGTACATGAAGCTTCATGAGGTATAAGTTTCTGGAAGGAAGGATATACACATACTACCGGTATATCAAGAGGATGGCAATTTGAGGCCTCTAGTGACTTCACCTGTCACATGTCTGTATATTTCCTAATACAGGCAGAATACCTATCTGGAAATTTCCAGCCAGCTTCCAATGCTCGTTTCTTGATGAAAGAATGTGCCTCAAGTGTGACAAATTCTTGACATTCACACCATGCATTTTTTAGCCAGTCTGCCATGTATTGCTACTGCCAATGATCCACTGTATTACCTCTGATTTGAAACCTAATTCTGTGTGTTTCAGTATGTTGTTAATCATTCATTGATCTTGTGTGGTTAACTAATGATTTTACAATGTACTTTTCTTACAAGCTGATTGCTGGCTTAACCTTGGCATTTCAAGCCAAGCACATTTCGACACAGTGTCTGAATCAATCTAGCTTGGACATTGCACAAGGAGGACTTTCACATAAGTAGACAGTGGTTTTCATGAAGTGGCTGCCACGACAGATCTCCCAGTATGATGATGCTAAGTCTTGTTTCCAACTTAACAAATGCATCTGTGACAACTATTACTAGTATGTTGCTGAGTACAGAAAAGGTCCCTAAAGTTTCACTTTGCCACTTGTATTGACACCGGCTTTGTTTGACAAAAAGACTTTTTCCTCAGCAACCAATCACATAAAGTCCATCCATCAGTACATGTGATGATCACCTCTAAACTGTTCTATAATCTTTCAATTCTAGTATGGCGTCATGATGTTGATCATTGGCTTGTGTGGCCCAGACTTTATTATTTACAGACATCCACAATATACAGTGGAAACCGCCAAAGTAAAAACCGCTTAACTAAACATACCGGATAAGTAAACAGTATTCTTTGGTCCAGTCCAACTTATTAATTAATTATCACAATCCAGTTAATTAAAATCAGATAAGTAAACAATACCGTTTAAGTAAATGTTTTTGCAGGGTCCCTGAAAGTAAATTACTGAACAAACGAGGCCGGATAACTAAACTAGCAATTACCACATAATCCAACATAAGGGACATGAGTTGGTCATCAGGTAAATAAACATCCCACTGGCATCAAGCAGGTTACAATACACTGACAACTGGAGGCCAGCCCTGATATGTTGTTCATTGTTATATGTAGCTTGGGAGTATCAGTGAGTAGACCAATTTATAATGACAGTGTGTTTGTCCACTTTACATGATAAATGACTTGAAGCAGGCTGCCATTACTGTCACATGACAAGAAATAAAAGCTGAAATTTCACAGCGAATTCAGAATGGGATGAATTGAAAAATGCTTGTTCATTTAACACAAAAGTTGGAGTGCATAAAAAACAAGGAAAAATCTTATTTTCAGTCTATTCTGGCAAAATGTTTTAAGAATCTCGCGAAGGACCTGATACCGAGATCAGATCATTCTGTCAAAGGTAAACGCAAACTCATGACAGCTTTTGTGAAATAAGCAATAAGCTTAAGCTAGACTGATTGAAACTGTGACTGTGTTTTGTTTATGTTTTATACTTAATCAGTGAAATGTTGTACAATAAAACAGGTTATATTACTTACAAATCTTGTCTGTTACTCTGTCATTTGCAGACATTCGTAAGTCTGCATAAGTAAAAAACCTGATAAGTAAACAATTTTAACGAGCACCTTGAAAGTTTACTTATCAGGTTTCCTCTGTAGCTGAAATATTGCTGAGTGCAGCATAAACCCTAGCTCACTCACTCTACAGTTCATGCACATAAAGAATAGAGGTCTTCTGTGCTTAAAGGAAAATGGAAATTTGAGAAACTTTATTTTATAGCTCTTGTGCCAGCTCTAGATGCTTGGCTTCCAAGTATAAGCAACAACTCAAGAAGCTATTTGGACTTCTGTTTCCATGAAGAGACACTACAAACACACATGCTGACCAGGCATAAATCAGCCACTAAGGAAATACAGGAAGTGAAGGATAAAGACGCTGACAAATCGATCCTCATGACCAAGGGTACATCAAAACATGTCATTAACTAAATTAAATGTCAGAAGCTGAACCATTATCTCAGTCAGTACATTTATGAGAGAACAGTGACAGATGATCAATGTATCTTTCCCATCTGATGTTACTCAGTCATTGTCAGCCATGGTGATGGTGTACTGCTCTAACCATCTAATGTAGCTTAGTCACAGTCAGACAAGGTGATGGTGTACTCCTCTAACCATCTAATGTAGCTTAGTAACTGTCAGACAAGGTGATGGTGTACTGCTCTAACCATCTAATGTAGCTTAGTCACTGTCAGACAAGGTGATGGTGTACTGCTCTAACTGTCTAATGTAGCTTAGTAACTGTCAGACAAGGTGATGGTGTACTGCTCTAACCATCTAATGTAGCTTAGTAACTGTCAGACAAGGTGATGGTGTACTGCCCTAACTGTCTAATGTAGCTTAGTCACTGTCAGACAAGGTGATGGTGTACTGCTCTAACTGTCCAATGTAGCTTAGTCACTGTCAGACAAGGTGATGGTGTAATGCTCTGTCTAATCTAGCTTAGTCACTGTCAGACAAGGTGATGGTGTACTGCTCTAACTGTCTAATGTAGCTTAGTCACTGTCAAACAAGGTGATGGTGTACTGCTCTAACTGTCTAATGTAGCTTAGTAACTGTCAGACAAGGTGATGGTGTACTGCTCTAAGCATCTAATGTAGCTTAGTAAATGTCAGACAAGGTGATGGTGTACTGCTCTAACTGTCTAATGCAGCTTAGTCACTGTCAAACAAATTGATGGTGTACTGCTCTAACTGTCTAATGTAGCTTAGTCACTGTCAGACAAGGTGATGGTGTACTGCTCTAACCATCTAATGTAGCTTAGTCACTGTCAGACAAGGTGATGGTGTACTGCTCTAACCATCTAATGTAGCTTAGTAACTGTCAGACAAGGTGATGGTGTACTGCTCTAACCATCTAATGTAGCTTAGTCACTGTCAGACAAGGTGATGTGGTACTCCTCTAACCATCTAATGTAGCTTAGTCACTGTCAAACAAGTTGATGGTGTACTGCTCTAACTGTCTAATGTAGCTTAGTCACTGTCAGACAAGGTGATGGTGTACTGCTCTGTCTAATGTAGCTTAGTCACTGTCAGACAAGGTGATGGTGTAATGCTCTAACTGTCTAATGTAGCTTAGTCACTGTCAAACAAGTTGATGGTGTACTGCTCTTAGTCACTGTCAGACAAGGTGATGGTGTACTGCTCTAACCATCTAATGTAGCTTAGTCACTGTCAGACAAGGTGATGTGGTACTCCTCTAACCATCTAATGTAGCTTAGTCACTGTCAGACAAGGTGATGGTGTAATGCTCTGTCTAATGTAGCTTAGTCACTGTCAGACAAGGTGATGGTGTACTGCTCTAACTGTCCAATGTAGCTTAGTCACTGTCAGACAAGGTGATGATGTACAGCTCTAACCATCTGATGTAGCTTAGTCACTATCAGACAAGGTGGTGATGCATTAAACTCACCATCTGGTGGATCCCAGTCACTCTCAGACATGGTGTTGCTCTCTCCTCTCATCACCTGGTGGTCTTTCCACTGTATGTATAGAACTGCTATATGCTACTGTTCAGCAATTGAATTGTGTGGGCGTCACATAATCCAGACAGCCTAACTGCAGGCCACTGGTACAGGTGCATACAGTGTGTGGGCAGTCTGGCTTGACAGTCGCTCAAAGAGGAAGCTGATGAATTCTGCCTCTTTGATGTCGGTTCTTGCGTCTAATCAGTCTCTTGTGTGGCTCATGGCATTCAAAATGCAATGTTGTCATGACTAATACATGGAAATCCTTTAGTGAGGTTATTTTCTGAGCAAATATCTGGAATTATGAGGTCAAAGTTAACAGCCATAAAATTACACTAAATATATTTTTTCTTAGAAACTGTAATGGAAAGAATAAGTCTTCCTTGACCATAAGGTATCAAAATACTCATGCGTTTATAAATCAGAAATCACATTTTGTTAGAGCAGTGTAGTGTCAAGGGTGAAAACTGATTCATTCGTAAGGAACCACTTGGCCACTTCCATACAAAGCAAGAATACCTGTGTTTCCATTAATTACAACACCTTTGGTTTCAACTTTGTCTGTGCTCATTACAAAACATACGCCACAAGACATAAATTTATGGTTAACACTGTTTATACTTCTAAGATCATTACCTCTACTATTACCATAATCTTGTATTTTGACAGTGATCACACCAGAAAAAACTTTCAGATTTTCAACAGAAGTCCTGTTCACTCACAGCTGACTCTGTCCTGTGAATACTATTTTGTCTCCATCTAGAGCTCTGTGAATGTACATGAACTCTCAACCATTAATCAGTAAGGGTGGTGGAATTACTCCTGATGTAATAGAGGTAGGATTCTGAGACTCATATACTACTTTACTTTTGGTCACATACAGGATGTCTGAAACTGGTGTCTGCATAATTAACTAACATAGGCTGTCAAAATATTGAAGACACTGGATGAAATGTTTTAGGAGATATCACATGTACATAATTTTGAAGGGTGTTCAAAGTTTTGACATGCCCTTGAAAATGTCACTCAAATCAACTGGAGTCTGCATAATCCCCTAATCCCCAAATTTGTACACATTGTATACAACAGTCCATGAGATACTGTGTTTACAAAAGTTTGAAAAGTGGTAAAAGTATTGTGGTGACCCTGAAGATAAAGTCAAATCAACTGGTGTGTGCATAATCTCCTGATCTCCTGGCTGTCACCAAATTTTGAGTCCACGAGATATCTTGATAACAAAAGCATGAATAGTGGTCAAAGTGTCGTGGTGACTTTCACAGATAAGGTCAAAGTCACCCAAATCAACTGGTGGCTGCATAATGCCCTAATGTAGACCTTCATCAAATTTGAAGACATTGTGTACAACAGTTAATGAGATATCATGTTAGCAAGTTTGAAAAAGGGTAAAAGTGTTGTGGGACCTTGCAAATATGGCCATGGTCACCAAAATTGTCTGCTGTCTGTGTAATCCCCAAATGTAGGCTGTTACAAAATCTGAAGACACTGGGTACAACAGTTCATGAGATATCCCGTTAACAAGAATGGGACATACATACACATGGATGCTGCTGAATGCATAGTTCCCATTCCGTATTGCATCCATTGACAATGATCCATGTGAATACTTAACCATTATTACACTATCACAAGGACAGATACATGGACCAGTGGGTTCTGACATCTAGTAACATTGTCAATGGTTTACACAGAAAAGCCTGAAGTTACCTGAAGGTCTAATCAGAACAGAACATGACAAAACCGTTGGGATTTCCTCCTGAAATACACTTTCAGTTCTGATTCTCACATAAGATCCAGTTCTGCTGATATTGCATTATTTCCATAGTTTACTAAATGATTTCTGATCAGCTGGACCTGATAAGCAATTATAGATCTTATACAGTGACTGCAGTCACTGGTCTCACTTTCAGTTAGGTAACCTTACATTGTTTTTTCTCAAAAAAAAAAAAGGAGAATGACTATCACTTCTGCTGGCAGCTAGAGACTCTTGATCTGATCTGAGACTCAAGTAATCTCTGTGAGTGAGACCTAATTTGATCTGTTTGAATTTCTGATACCCTACCAACTGTAGTCATGGCTAGACGACCTACAGGCTGGCATCTCCATGCACATGTCCTTGGTTATCTCCATAGGCATAAGATGGCTCTATGATGGTTGGGTGGCATCTTAGTCCATGCACTGTGAGATGTAAACATGAGATGGACAGTCCCTTTAATTAATGTGATACCCGTACATCACATCACATGTGACACGGTGAGCCACTCAAAGGATATTACTGTAATCGGGGCATCCGTGCTACATGTGTGCATCAGTCTCGTTTTCCGTCTCATCCAGTCGTTGTGAATAAATGTTTTGTGTGCCGGCCAGTGCCTTGTTATCCCTTACATTCGGTGGCAGCGGTAAAGGAAATTGAAGTTGCAACAGATGAAAACATGTGAGTGAAAAACTGACTTTGTTCATTATTATCGTCGCAGTTTTTGTTGAGTGTTCAATGCGGAGTGAGTCCCTGAGGGAGAGAATGCTGCTGGCTCCCAGAATGCTGACCAGTCTTGGACTTTCGGAGGAGGTTTTAAAAGACAATGCTGCTGGCTCCCAGAATGTTGATCAGTCATGTACTGTCTTCGGAGGTTTTAACATGCCAGTTTATGACCCTAAGCAAATGACATTTTCTGCATATATTGACAATATTTACGAAATAGAAGCCTTGGGGTTTGGTTGGAGTTCAAGACAAAAACTTCATGGACTTGCACATGTTTTACCATCGGGTCATTGTGCTAGAGTGTTTGGTCTCTGCCCCCACCCTCCCCCTCCGAATTAAAATCTGACTTTGAAACTTTCAAGAAGTATTTGATAAAAGAAATTGACAGGACGAGACAAGATCTGTGATGAGCAAACTAAATTAATGGTTGATCAAGGTATAGTGGAACCTAGTACATCAACCATTATTTCACCAATTGTGTTGGTTAAGAAGGCTCATAAGAGCTTCAGATTTTGTTTGGACCTGAGAAATTTGAATGACCAGTTGCTTGACAAATTAATGACTCCTAATGAGGCACTGATGAGATTTAAACATTCAAAATATTTCAGTGTTCTTGATATGAACTCTGCTTATAACCAGATTGTTTTGGATGAAACGTCAAGGCCCTTGACTGGATTTGAGACTTCGTCTGGTGTCTCGTAATTCTCACGTATGTGTTTTGGCTTAAAAACGGCTCCTTTAGCATTCCAACGTACTATGCATCTTGTCCTAAGTGGGTTGTCGAAAGATCATGTTTTGGTGTATCTAGACGATGTGTGTGTCCATTTGTCCACGGGCGATGAACATTTGTCAGTGGTGTGTGAGGTGTTTGAGCAAATGAAGTCTATTGTTTTGACATTAAAACCATCCAAGTGTCATTTCTTCATGGATACGATACAATATCTTGGTTTCTCAATTTCTGCTAGTGGAGTTGGTCCTGGTAAGAAATGTATTCAGGCGGTTCAGAATTATCCAGTTCATGGTACAAGGGAGCAAGTGAGGTCGTTTCTTGGATTGGCTACATACTTTGTTAGATTTATTCCCAACATTTCCGATCTGGTGTTGCCACTCAGTCGCACAGTAGAATCTCGTGCATATGTTTGGCATGAAAGTGAACAGAGTGCATTTGACAGAGTTAAGGCTGTTCTCACTAAGGTGCCAGTGTTATGTTAGCACATCCTGACTTTAGTCCTTATTCCACTGTGCACAGGGAAGCTTTGGCACTCATCTGGGCAGTACGGAAGTTTAGAGAATATATTTATGGTAGAAAGTTTGTAATTAAAACAGACCACAGGCCTTTGACATTTATTATGTCATCAAAATCTGATAAATACGCAAGATGGTATTTAGAGCTTTCAGATTATCAGTTTGATGTAGAATATATACCTGGGAAAGATAACATTCCATGTGACATTCTGTCAAGATTTCCAGTGGAAGATTCGCAGGAATTACCTATCTGTGCCTTATCAGCAGACAAGTAGTATGCTGTTATCAAGCATGCTCATGATCTTGCTCCTTTTGGTGTGATACGTACATGGAATTTAGCAAGGATGACTGATAAGTCGATTACACAGAGACAAGTTCGAGCATACGTCTGTCAGTGTTCAGCATGCATTGAGGGTCCTCATGCCGTGTCTCGGAGTCCCATTGATGAAATTTGGACAGCTTCAGTACCATGGCAAATTATCCACTGTGACTTTGTCGGACCACTACCTACATCATCGAAAAGTTTTGAGTACGTGTTGACATGTTTGCATGATCTGACACGTATGGTGTTTGCATTTCCTGTAGGATCAGCTACCTCTGGAATGTATGTGCTTGAAAAACTGTTTTCCATCTTTGGACCGCCACATACACTACACATTGATAATGGTTCAACTTTCACGTCCGTTGAATTTAAGGAATGGGGTGTTGTGCTCAGTTTTACCCCTATAGCTCATCCGCAAGCAAAACCAGTGGAAAGGGCACACAGAGCTTTGAAGTCATCCGTGGTGAAAGCGGCAACCAGTGAAAAGAATTGGGACAAAGTGTTACCCGAAATCGTGTTGGCTCACAATTCGTGTCCAAACAGAACAACTGGAGTATCACATTATTTCGCCATGTTTGGTAGATCAAGTGACGTGTGTCGTCTCTACAGTAGTGTTCCTTCTGGAGGGGAGGAAGTAGCAGACATGAGTTGTCTGTGGGAACTGTGTTTACAGAAACATGTTCAAGCCAAACAGGAACGTCAAGAAGATACATGTAGGCCATCGAGAAGCTTTGAAATAGTGGATAAGGTTGCAGTTAAAGTTCTAACTGGTCCTAAATCTCGTAAGAAACATGTTCAGACAGGTTTTGTTGTGATTTGTTTGTGTTAATTCTAAAATAGTTGATACACGACGTAAAAATATTTTGGTGAGTAAAGATCTTGTAATCTTAAACCCTACTGGAGGGGAGGAATGTGAGATGTAAACATGAGACGGATGGTCCCTTTAATTAGTGTGATACCCGTGCATCACATGTGACACGGTGAGCCAATCAGAGGAGATTACTGTAAGCGTCCGTGCTACACGTGTGCATCAGTCTCGTCTTGTCTTCTGTCTTGTCCAGTTGTTGTGAATAAATGTTTTGTGTGGCGGTCGGCGCCTTGATTGTTATCCCTTACAGCACATATCCCTGGTTACCTTCATAGGCATAAGATGGTTCTATGGTTGGGTGGCATCTCAGTCCATGCACATGTCCTTGATTATCTCCATAGGCATAAGATGGCTCTTTGGTTGGGTGGCATCTTAGTCCATGCACATGTCCTTGGTTATCTCCATAGGCATAAGATGGCTCTATGGTTGGGTGGCATCTTAGTCCATGCACATGTCCTTGGTTATCTCCATAGGCATAAGATGGCTCTATGGTTGGGTGGCATCTTAGTCCATGCACATGTCCTTGGTTATCTCCATAGGTATAAGAAGGTTCTATGGTTGGGTGGCATCTCAGTCCATGCATATGTCCCTGGCTATGTCCGTAGGTTCCGATCCACAGGTATGGTACCAGTGACACTCTCTAAAGCGGTATTGCCAGAATGTTCGGCTGAACTAGGTAAACTAGGTAGACCATCATCAGACCAATGACACATGTGAACTAGACTGGTTAGGACACTTGGTTGAGGTTGAGGTGGAACACCAAGAGTGAACACCCAACGAGATGACCATCACCTGCTCATTCAACATCTGCACAAATGTATGCTCACAGAGACATCAACAGCATTGGGACACTACATCAGCATGAACACAGCGATGAGACAAATGTGTGCTGAGGTCATTTACCCTGTCATTTCAAAGATGTCAACATTGATCTATGAGGCACTGGGTACAAACCTTCAGTGCTTTGACGGTAAGTTGCATTTGAAAGTTAGAGCTCCTGATAAGCTGCATATTTGCATATAAAACAGTATTGAAATGTTGAAGCACACTCAATATCTAGGAAAAATTGTTGTGTCCTATTCAAGCTTCATGCTGTCTTGACTTCCTTACATTACCACTAACTCACTCACTGTTGACAAAAGAAGGTGGTTACATACCATCTTCTTACCAGAACAACTGTGGGAGACAGATACGTCTGGGGGAGTGGGGATCACTGTGCTTGTCCAGAGGATGGAATGTTTCAGTTTGAAACCTTGCAAAACAAATACTGAAACATGTAAACATTGGTGTATAGGCAGTACATTGCTGTTACATGAGTAGTTGTTGGCTACTTTACAGGTATTTGAGTATTTCTACCAGCCAGAGACCTAAAGTAATGTCTCAATGTTTCCAGGTCTGTGTTAATTTTTATCTAGGCTTTTATTCCAAGTTGACATGAACTAGCTGGTGCTACCAATACAACTGGCAGTTATTATGTTTACAGAGAACTAATGATAATGATAGTAATAATAATAATAGATTTCCTTAAGTGCCCTGGTAATCATCACCAGATGCTCAATGGTGCTATGACAAAGTTAAAACCAAACAAAAACCAAGCACATATACACACATAATCCTGAATGCTTAGTTAATGCTAAGTTGAAGAGGCTGGTTTTAAGGAGAGACTTGAATAGATCTTTGTATTTGGTGTTTCTTAGCAATATTTCTATGACTTTCTGACACCAGACATTCAAGTGATATACAGTAGTGGCACTGATCTATGCAAATGTATATGGTGATATTATTAACCAAGTGACAAAGCCCGACCCCCTTATCCTGTTAGTTGTCTCCTACTCCAGGTGGAAGGTAAACCGAAGGAGTCCGGTGAATAGCAGTAGTCATCTCAATTAGAAGTGTAACAATCACAGAATGCATTCTACTCCTAACAGGCAGATGAACAAGAGACCTAAGATAATTTCTGGAAATTTCTCTTCCTTCTGCTTCTTTGATCTTGTCCTAATAACTATGGCATATTATATCTGGAATGCAATCATCTGGAGTGATAATCCATGAAGTTTCTGCAAAACAGCCACTCTCCTCCAGTACCTGTGAAATGTTAAATGGAAATTTCCAAAGTCATCGTTAATAATCTGTATAGGAAACCTCTCAATGGCATCAAATGCGACGTTTTTATAACCTCACCAGATAGATCCAAAATGACTCAGACTGATGAAAATAGTCTGTTTCATTCTGATGTCTGTCCAGTATACAATGAACATGGAAGAAATTTCTACCCAGTGGTATGAAATTCTCAAAAAGTAGTTTTCTGTATGATAAGTCCTTTACTCGAACACATAATCTCTCCTTATAAAATGAACTATCCATTTTTACAGCCAATAGTGTATGAAAACTCTAAAGATTTCTTTGGTTTCACGTCCTGTATGATCTTCTCATGACTGTTGTATGACATGATTACTTTCTTTGTCAATAACGATCCTGCTAGTGATCTGCTTTGAGCTTGTAGTTGTGGGCACGTAAGGAAGCCCAGACTTGTATAGATAATAAATGCTCCTGCATAAGTTAGATCACATGAAGACTATGAATGTCTTGGTTTTCTCAGGTGGAATGTCGTTTTTGAATGAAGAGGAATATGACACATAATGACCAAGGAACAGTTGATGCAGGTTCCCAACCCTAGAGACTACTTGTCATGTACTGAAACTGTAATACTTACTGGGTGTAGCTGGCCATATGGTGAACATGAGTAATAATAGTTGGGGATGTGATGTGTTCACCTGAGATGGAACTCTAAATCTTGTGCTATTTTCTTTATCTCCAGAGGAAAATTCATAACATGGATTTAAGCATAGATTTCACGTTAGACACTTGCTGGGAGAACAACCTTTCCAAAACAACAAGTGGCAGTTTGTGGCATATTTTGTGACTTGGAATAACTAAAAATTGCAATAACTAAAGATTTGATAAAAATGGAATCTACTCTCTCTGTTGCTGCTCTTTCTATCTTGCAATTAGAATGGAATTCATAGCAAAAGACCATCTTAGTGAGGCACTGAGAAATTGTCAAAAAAATGTTCATACATTTCTAGCAAGACTTGTGACGATAAAGTAGCAATTTTGAATGTTACTTCAAGGTTTATCCAGAAAGTTTCTCATTTTTGGAACTGTGAGCTGGGGATACCTTGCAGGGGAAAAATATACACATTTATGCATAGTTGACAGCAAATAGACTTCTGCTGAAAGTCTGGTGTTAAGGTTCAGTTCAACCACAGATACAAGTTTTATGTCAATAATGTGATGAGGATAAAATAATTATAGAGCAATAAGTTATGACCACATGTACAATATTTAGAGAAGCAAATACAAAACATTGTTCTGGTCATGATTGAATAAATTTAGTTTACACTGTGAACAGTAGCTTAACACTAGCTGCTATGTTCACCAAAGAAATCATTCTACCTTCGTTTAATGTGCTTTCTAAACATTTTGTAAGTAGAGAATTAAAATGGCTGAAATGATGTTGTTTAATTAGTTTTTAGTCTTGTGAAAACCAGACATCACTTGACTAAACTTGAAGTGACAGAGCCAGAACAACAGCTTTGCTACAACCACTCACTCCAACAGTCTCAGCTTTGTGGTGCAGAATAACCAGCCTGGGAACTTTATCTATTGACGACAGATAATGATTCCAGAAATACAAGACAACTGAAACAGGCAGAGCTTTTGTAATCAAATTATGCAATACATAATTCTTAATTAGGGGGTTCATTAAAGCAGTATCAGATAAATTGGCAGGTCAAAAGGCTCCAGCCACAAGGTGATATTTGCGAGTGGTGATAATTACATCTGTGGCAGCCACATCTGTGGCAGCCTGGCTAGGTGCTAGTGACATCACACCTGCTACATGCTGAGCATGGTCTGCGATAATGAGCAAAATCAGATTGAAATCAATGGTAAGTCACAACTGAAGGAGTTCCTAACAGTCGAACATTATCCTGTGAGACAAGCAAACAGGAAAACCACCAATATATATTGGTGTCCCATGTCTCATTATCATACTGGTAGTGTGTCCCATGTATCATCATAATATACACACAGGTAGTGTGTCCCATGTATCATCATAATATACACACAGGTAGTGTGTCCCATGTATCATCATTATATACATACAGGTAGTGTGTCCCATGTATCATCATAATATACACACAGGTAGTGTGTCCCATGTATCATCATAATATACACACAGGTAGTGTGTCCCATGTATCATCATAATATACACACAGGTAGTGTGTCCCATGTATCATCATTATATACATACAGGTAGTGTGTCCCATGTATCATCATAATATACACACAGGTAGTGTGTCCCATGTATCATCATAATATACACACAGGTAGTGTGTCCCATGTTTCATCATTATATACATACAGGTAGTGTGTCCCATGTTTCATCATTATATACATACAGGTTGTGTGTCCCATGTATCATCATTATATACATACAGGTAGTGTGTCCCATGTATCATCATAATATACATACAGGTAGTGTGTCCCATGTTTCATCATTATATACATACAGGTAGTGTGTCCCATGTATCATCATTATATACATACAGGTAGTGTGTCCCATGTATCATCATTATATACATACAGGTAGTGTGTCCCATGTTTCATCATTATATACATACAGGTAGTGTGTCCCATGTTTCATCATTATATACATACAGGTAGTGTGTCCCATGTATCATCATTATATACATACAGGTAGTGTGTCCCATGTTTCATCATTATATACATACAGGTTGTATGTCCCATGTTTCATCATTTACATACAGGTAGTGTGTCCCATGTATCATCATTATATACATACAGGTAGTGTGTCCCATGTATCATCATTATATACATACAGGTTGTGTGTCCCATGTATCATCATTACATACAGGTAGTGTGTCCCATGTATCATCATTATATACATACAGGTAGTGTGTCCCATGTTTCATCATTTACATACAGGTAGTGTGTCCCATGTTTCATCATTTACATACAGGTTGTGTGTCCCATGTATCATTATTATATACATACGGGTAGTGTGTCCCATGTATCATCATTATATACATACAGGTTGTGTGTCCCATGTATCATCATTACATACAGGTAGTGTGTCCCATGTATCATCATTATATACACACAGGTAGTGTGTCCCATGTATCATCATTATATACATACAGGGAGTGTGTCCCATGTTTCATCATTATATACATACAGGTTGTGTGTCCCATGTTTCATCATTTACATACAGGTTGTGTGTCCCATGTATCATCATTATATACATACAGGTAGTGTGTCCCATGTATCATCATTATATACATACAGGTAGTGTGTCCCATGTATCATCATTATATACATACAGGTTGTGTGTCCCATGTATCATCATTATATACATACAGGTAGTGTGTCCCATGTATCATCATTATATACATACAGGTAGTGTGTCCCATGTATCATCATTATATACATACAGGTAGTGTGTCCCATGTATCATCATTTACATACAGGTAGTGTGTCCCATGTATCATTATTATATACATACGGGTAGTGTGTCCCATGTTTCATCATTATATACATACAGGTAGTGTGTCCCATGTATCATCATTTACATACAGGTAGTGTGTCCCATGTATCATCATTATATACATACGGGTAGTGTGTCCCATGTTTCATCATTATATACATACAGGTAGTGTGTCCCATGTATCATTATTATATACATACGGGTAGTGTGTCCCATGTATCATCATTATATACATACAGGTAGTGTGTCCCATGTTTCATCATTATATACATACAGGTAGTGTGTCCCATGTATCATCATTATATACATACAGGTTGTGTGTCCCATGTATCATCATTATATACATACAGGTAGTGTGTCCCATGTATCATCATTATATACATACAGGTAGTGTGTCCCATGTATCATCATTATATACATACAGGTAGTGTGTCCCATGTATCATCATTTACATACAGGTAGTGTGTCCCATGTATCATTATTATATACATACGGGTAGTGTGTCCCATGTATCATCATTACATACAGGTAGTGTGTCCCATGTATCATCATTATATACATACAGGTAGTGTGTCCCATGTATCATCATTATATACATACAGGTTGTGTGTCCCATGTATCATCATTTACATACAGGTAGTGTGTCCCATGTATCATTATTATATACATACGGGTAGTGTGTCCCATGTATCATCATTACATACAGGTAGTGTGTCCCATGTATCATCATTATATACATACAGGTAGTGTGTCCCATGTATCATCATTATATACATACAGGTAGTGTGTCCCATGTATCATCATTTACATACAGGTAGTGTGTCCCATGTATCATTATTATATACATACGGGTAGTGTGTCCCATGTATCATCATTACATACAGGTAGTGTGTCCCATGTATCATCATTATATACATACGGGTAGTGTGTCCCATGTATCATCATTATATACATACAGGTAGTGTGTCCCATGTATCATCATAATATACATACAGGTAGTGTGTCCCATGTATCATCATTATATACATACAGGTAGTGTGTCCCATGTATCATCATTATATACATACAGGTAGTGTGTCCCATGTATCATCATTATATACATACAGGTTGTGTGTCCCATGTATCATCATTTACATACAGGTTGTGTGTCCCATGTATCATCATTATATACATACAGGTAGTGTGTCCCATGTATCATCATTATATACATACAGGTAGTGTGTCCCATGTATCATCATTTACATACAGGTAGTGTGTCCCATGTATCATCATTATATACATACGGGTAGTGTGTCCCATGTATCATCATTATATACATACAGGTTGTGTGTCCCATGTATCATCATTACATACAGGTAGTGTGTCCCATGTATCATCATTATATACATACAGGTAGTGTGTCCCATGTATCATCATTATATACATACAGGTAGTGTGTCCCATGTTTCATCATTATATACATACAGGTAGTGTGTCCCATGTATCATCATTATATACATACAGGTAGTGTGTCCCATGTATCATCATTATATACATACAGGTAGTGTGTCCCATGTATCATCATTATATACATACAGGTTGTGTGTCCCATGTATCATCATTTACATACAGGTTGTGTGTCCCATGTATCATCATTATATACATACAGGTAGTGTGTCCCATGTATCATCATTATATACATACAGGTAGTGTGTCCCATGTATCATCATTTACATACAGGTAGTGTGTCCCATGTATCATCATTATATACATACAGGTAGTGTGTCCCATGTATCATCATTATATACATACAGGTTGTATGTCCCATGTTTCATCATTTACATACAGGTAGTGTGTCCCATGTTTCATCATTTACATACAGGTTGTGTGTCCCATGTATCATCATTATATACATACAGGTTGTGTGTCCCATGTATCATCATTATATACATACAGGTTGTATGTCCCATGTTTCATCATTTACATACAGGTAGTGTGTCCCATGTATCATCATTATATACATACAGGTTGTGTGTCCCATGTATCATCATTATATACATACAGGTTGTGTGTCCCATGTATCATCATTATATACATACAGGTTGTATGTCCCATGTTTCATCATTTACATACAGGTAGTGTGTCCCATGTATCATTATTATATACATACGGGTAGTGTGTCCCATGTATCATCATTACATACAGGTAGTGTGTCCCATGTATCATCATTATATACATACGGGTAGTGTGTCCCATGTATCATCATTATATACATACAGGTTGTGTGTCCCATGTATCATCATTACATACAGGTAGTGTGTCCCATGTATCATCATTATATACATACAGGTAGTGTGTCCCATGTATCATCATTTACATACAGGTAGTGTGTCCCATGTATCATCATTATATACATACAGGTTGTATGTCCCATGTTTCATCATTTACATACAGGTTGTGTGTCCCATGTATCATCATTATATACATACAGGTAGTGTGTCCCATGTATCATCATTACATACAGGTAGTGTGTCCCATGTTTCATCATTATATACATACAGGTTGTGTGTCCCATGTTTCATCATTATATACATACAGGTTGTATGTCCCATGTTTCATCATTTACATACAGGTAGTGTGTCCCATGTATCATCATTATATACATACAGGTTGTGTGTCCCATGTATCATCATTATATACATACAGGTAGTGTGTCCCATGTATCATCATTATATACACACAGGTAGTGTGTCCCATGTATCATCATTATATATATACAGGTAGTGTGTCCCATGTTTCATCATTTACATACAGGTAGTGTGTCCCATGTATCATCATTATATACATACAGGTAGTGTGTCCCATGTTTCATCATTATATACAGGTATTCCAGCTATATGGCAGCGGTCTGTGAATAATCGAGTCTGGACCAGACAATCCAATGACCAACAACATGAGCATCCATCTGAGCAATTGGGAACCGATGACATGTGTCAACCAAGTCAGCGAGTCTGACCACCCGATCCCATTCTAATTAGTCGCCTTTCATGGCAAGCATGGGTTGCTGAAGGCCTATTCTACCCCGGGACCTTCACGGGTCTATACATACAGGTTGTGTGTCCCATGCATTATCATTATATACAGTGTTATGGTTAATAATTTTCTGTGACAAAAGGTATAAGAAATCCCCTCAGAACCAGCAAAAGTAACAATTACAAATATTGTTAGTAATTGTTAGTAAAGTCACCTGTGGATTACGGTTGCCTTAATTCTGTGGTTCCCACAGTCACATACAGAAAGTAAAATGAAAAGTCACAGCTATGCCTAGTGGTATGTTCAACCCCCTGAAATGACGTCATACCTTTGTTGTTTGAAAACCCTTCACAAGTTTTCTTACAATGAAACTTCTAGAGGTTAAGGTGGGGAGGGTTGGGTGGGAGATACATCCCATAATCCAGAAGTAAAAATTACAACAATATCTGTAATTGTTCCTAATTTTAGCAAAAACCTTCCTTCTGAATTATGGTTGCCTGAATCCCAGACAAGGATGGTGGGCTATCCCTAGAGTGACCATTCTCCTCATACCACTAACACATTCCAGACCTTCTAGGATAACTGTGACTTAGGAAAGAGTCTGACTCTATTAACCCATAGGAATGTACTAACAAGAAGGCAGATAACAACCATTCGTCGACAAAGCCAAGAATCTATGTGTCATCTTTGATTCTTCCTTGTCAATGGAAGTGTCAAGTCAATCAAGTGTGCCAGACCTGTTACTTTCATCTAAGAAGCACTGGTAATAACTGTCACCTTATTGCCAAAGGCGTAACAAAGACACTAGTCCAACAACTCGTGTCACAAATTTAGCTGGAATCACGTAAGACCTGTGTCCAATTGGTCCTGATGCCAAGGCCTGATTCTTGGCTGCATCTCTGGTACCATCCTAAAAGACATCGACATATATCTTTCAGCAAAGATCATGAATTTCACATGCAATTCTGAAACTCTTGACACAGTTGTTAATGCTGAAAGAACTGCTGTCTTGAAACTCAAGTACTTTATCATGGTATCCTGCATCGGCTCAAAAGGGTATCGTTGTAAAACTTGTAAAACCAAACATAAGTCCCATTTAGGAAAATTTGAAGTAGTAATGTCCTTTATTTTAAATGACCTCATAAGTTTGTGCAAGGAGTTATCTGATCCTACTAACAATCCTTGAAGATCTAGCAATGATGCAATCGCCGATCTACAGCCTTCAATTGTGTTGTGTTTCAGCTTCTTCACCAACCTAAGGCAGACCAAGAAATACGCTATGATAGGAAAGGTGACAGGAGTATTGAGGAGTCGCTGCTCTCTTTTCCACAGGGTTCCACAGAAAGTCCATAACCAGCATTATACATTTCTGATGGGAGTGTAAATCCGCTGTCTATTACTGACAGAATCCAGGTGTCTGATGTAATCTGCTTCTCATTGTCAATGTATTGTGCCAGACGACCTCCAGCTGGGGGAATAAAATCAAAGTCTGTCTCTAAATCGAGGGACGTATCCAAATTATAAAGCCGAGTAAACTGAATTGTTGGATCTAAGTAAAAATTTCCTAGCACTACATCTTG
This sequence comes from Haliotis asinina, assembly GCF_037392515.1. Taxonomy (NCBI): domain Eukaryota; kingdom Metazoa; phylum Mollusca; class Gastropoda; order Lepetellida; family Haliotidae; genus Haliotis; species Haliotis asinina. The sequence continues at coordinate 39,909,874 of NC_090293.1, forward strand.
ATTCCCGAAAGGAGCTGTTACATCTGCCTTAGTATAGGGGAATCAACGGGAACTTGAGGAACCAGACATCGATTGTAGCTTAGAATCAGCTGCTCTATTGAAGGCTGAACGTTGCAAGGTTGCTCGACGGTTATCCAAAGACAATCTGTTGGAGTGGTATCCAAAGACAATCTGTTGGAGTGAGTTGGTGGATCCCTCCTACTTCTAACTTGAGGTCTGCTTCTGTTCTGAGACAGTAAAGCTGACGCTAATCTCTGACTTAAATTCCGCTATAGTAACAGCATCCTCAGTCTGAATCACCTGACTACACTGTCCATGAAACAATGTAAAGGGGCTGTTGAAAATGTAATTCCTTAGCTGACTGTGGTGAATTCCTGATACTGAATCCAATTTAGACAATCTCTCCATAGCTGTAATCCTTCCGATATTACAGATCTGGTTATGAGTAACATCCATCAATGTTTGATATATCACATCTACAAAAGTCTGTGCCATAGTAACCACTTCGACAGTCATGGAAACCAACGTATCCTTCTTCACACCCTCGTAATGGCAGCAAGGCCCTAACTCCCGCAGCAAACCAACCAGTGTAAGATAAAATGTCTATGGACGCACGTGAGGAGACAACAATATCCTTAAGATCCAAACTCCTCCATCAGCACAGAAAAATCCCTAACCAACTGTGGAAAATCAGCTGGTAAACAGCAGTCGTGGATGGAACAGATTGCTTTCTGAGTCGGCTTGGATAAGGAAGCCAGAGAGGATGCCTTGGCCAAGTTAGGTTTGTAAGACTCCATTGAAGACTTCACAGCCAAAGAGTGAGGGAGTGATAATTTAGGAATCTTTTCCAGGGGAAGGCAGCCCGAAGGACCCAGTTCCACATGAATCTCCCATTGCAGTTCATCATCCTGAGGCGGTAGGCCATAGGTCACGTAATATCTTTTCTTTAAAAGTCCAGTCTGGAGTAAAATCTTTGGATGCCATTTCCATAGACTGAATAGTGAATAATCCCTCCTTCATAGTAAAATTAGGTTGAGTAACTGGGTAGACTGAGATGATCTCACAATCCGACAAATTGAGTACAAGAGATAAGATCGGTGGCCTGCTAGTTTTAATGTCTTCCGTGTCACCTGAGGCTGTACTGCTAACGCCCTGGGTTGAAGTCGGTAGTGATCCTTGCCTGTAAGATCTCGTAAAAGTGGAGCACTGCTGACTGGCAATGGGTTGAGAGCTGAGGGCGGGTTGCATGAATTCAGGCCCGTTACTTGACTGAAGCCCATTTCCCTCATGCTAAAAGGTGGCAGGCTTTTTGTGACTGGGATCCTTGCTCCCAGAGACAATAGCTCTGGTTTGGGTTACCTGATAATTCAGCCATGGCTTCGGCCAGGCAGGCCGACCACATCGGCATCACTCAAAGCCCTAAGCTTCTCTCTATGTGGGGAATGGCTCTCCAGTTGGGTGTGCAGGTGGTATCCAGCCAGTCCGAACATTGCACCTACAGTCCTTGGGGCACTGAGAGATGGACTGGCATTTGCCCTCACCAAACAATCAGCAGTATGATTATATATTCATGTTGCTGTGATCCATGCCCTCCGAATACATTCTCTGCAGAGAATTAATACGAGCCTCATTTTTTATATCCATTTCCTTCAAGGATAGATTAACTGATGCCTGCATTTCCGCTTTAAAGAAAGCAAATAAGTCTGCCATAGCCGCCATGTCAAGTTGAGCAGAATCTGATTTGGGCTTAGATTTTGAGTCCGATTTCTGAGATGAAGAAGATGAAGATTTTTTAGTCCTACTAAAATCTGCCTTGAGCAAGCTTTACGTTTTTTACACTGCGACCTAGCTGCATCCATATCAAACCAATCACTGTCAGATGATTCAGAAGACAATAAATACCTTTCTAATAGGGTGCATGGAGTGCCCGAAATGGAGTGCCCGAAAAACAAGAAATGCATAAGGAATGAGGGTCAAGTTCGGTCATGAACTTCTGACACTGAACACATTTGTTTTTCACCATGTCTTCCTGAAAAACTAAGGAAAAGAGGGTGTGAAAAAAATATAGCAAAAGATAGACAAAAATATTTGAATATATAACACAGATATGATTGTCCATTAAAGACCAATGTCAACACCACTAAATTACAACAAATATAGATGCATAGAAGACTGTGCAAATTTGAAATTTCTCAGTTCACCTTCTGTACATGTTGACTGTAGTACATACAGAAAAATTGTGAAGTGTTTTCAAACAACAATTGTATGACATCGTTTCAGGGGGACATAACTCTGGGGGTTGAACATACCACTAGGGATAGCTATGAATTAGGGTTGAAATTTTTCATTTTACTTTCTATGTGACTGTGGGAACCACAGAATTAAAGCAACCGTAATCCAGACTGAAGGTTCACGCTTATATTATATAACACAGACAAGTCTAAACTATTCAAATAAATGTATTGACCAAAGAACAAGATACGAGAGGTTTCTAGTGCAATGAAAATGAGTCAAATCTAAAGTAATGGGTCACAAATATAATATACACTCACCAAAGTCTTGGTTTTCAGTGAAACAAAAATGTTATGCAGCAATCAGTGTTGAATGTAGGTTGAAAGCTGACGAAGAGGCACACTCATGCATATTGCCGAATGACACAACTCTGGTATAACTGTGTGTGTGTGTGTGTGTGTGTCTCTGTGTGTCTATCTGTCTGTGTGTCTGTGTGTCTGTGTGTATCCTGTGTGTGCTGAAGGACTTACGACATTACAAACTGAAGCTGGAAAGTGCCATCAGCTGATGTAAAGTTTAGACAGCAAGAACATATGCATATTTCATATATATATATATATATATAGACATACAGAGAAAACAGACAAATTGACCTGTCATTCCACGCTAATTTTGATTCCATACAAGACCATCTAGATATGCTCTGGGAACAGATAGTTTCCACAAAATCAAACGTGAACTTCTCTTGTTAGGCATACTGAGTAATATGGCCTGTGAAGTCAGAGACAATGCAATTATGGCATTTTGTGCTATCAATTATTTACCCAGCTTAAGTGTTTTAGTGTAGGGCAATGTTGCTGGGTACATGTGGTCATGGAGTAGCTTGTACTGATCAATACTGGCCACCTGCAGACACAGGAAACTTTGACATTAAAGGTATAGCGTCTCTGTCACAGCACTCACGTCATAACCACATGCCTCTTAGACTCTGATACACCATTAAGCATGCAACAAAATCTTCCCTCTCAAACATTCTACTGTTCCATTAATGAGCATGTCTGTTTAATCATTTCTTTACTACTTTACATCATAGCATGACCAAGAACAAAATCCACCACGAGATCAAGAGTACTTATCTCTGCTGTTACAGCAAGAAGCTGAACATTAATGATGGCTCAAGGCAACATGTGGTATGTATACAATACAGTAATGGCCACAGCCAGAACAATATTGACTTTCTTGTCAACTTAACAAGTCAGTGATCATCCCATATGTATGAGATTCACATAATGTGTATCATTCAAACAAGATCTGACAGATAAGGCATTGACATTGGAGCAAACAAAATCTGTTTGCCTAATTTTTTCCCTGGTATTTCCTTACAATATGTACATGCTCAAGTGCTTAAGCCAAAGTATTGCACTTGTTTTCTTCACATGCTTTCTTCCATAACTCAGGTATGTCAACCCGAAGCATACGATGCATGTAAATAAGGAAGTTGGCAGGGAATGGAGTTGCTTAACTGACACTTCCGGAACTTTGTTGACTGATATCTACCTAGATTTATGCAAATAGGTTGATTTCAAACTGAAAGACCTCAATGAAGACAGTACTAGTGTACAATGGTAGGGAGACTACACAGGGCCAGATGTATTTTGTTACGCTCTTTCTTTGTACTTGGGTTGACAAATCCCGGTTCCTCAGCCCCGGATATGATGGGGGAGATCTTCCCTGTTCTAGGGTCTGTAGACGTTCCATGGCTCAGTGATCAGCTGGTCCATGTCAATGGTGTGTGACCATTGTTAAGAAATGGGGAAATTGGTGTAACCCCTTTTGTCAACCCAAGTACAAGGAAAGAGCTGAACTCAATATTACAAGAATACCACCAGCTCCACCCTGATGACATTCTAAGGACCTCTATTCAATTATGGAGCACACAGTCTGAGATCACACTCACTCATGCCACGCCGCCTGTGTACAGAATTGCATTTTGTACACCAGTTATGTATCCACATCACTCAAGTCGGAGTTCACATTAAACTGTAGACTATTCTTCTCACAACAGTGTTGTTTCTCCCTGTTTATCACCTCGATATCTAGGGACCCTGACTCTCCCATCCGGAGAGCCAATATACTTTCTCTAAATAAATTCAAACAAAGCCTGTTGCCACAAAATATATTTTATTCATCAGTGGTGTCAAGGTAGAACTGTTTTACACAATTTACGCGCCAGCCACTGTCAGACTTGAGAGACCTTTGACATCAATGCGATCAATCAACACTGCCACCTAAACCTTTCTCTATATAAAGGCACTCTCACTCACGGTATCTTTGTCTGATGAGTACACACTCATACGAAATGCATAACATGATACACTTCATGCCGATCTGGCCTTGTGTAGTCTTCCTACCGTTATACCTTTATCTGTCTCTTCTACACTGGCACAATGTCCACTGGTGTCACACCGATCATGTCTGAGAACTCTCTTTCAAGCATCACCACCACAGTTCAGGTGCATCGACCTGACCAGCCGGAGACCAAATGTAGAAGGCTCACTTCTGAGTTCAACCCTGGTACATCCACAACAACCGCGTCAAAAACAAGCCACTGTTAAAGACAACCCTTCGGACCTTTAACACTTCATCCTGGGCCCAACTACCACCAGGAGACCCAGCTCCCGAAGTCCATCACGTTGCTGCCGACCATACCACTAGCAGCCTCCACCTAGACCATGCTGACACACTGAATATAGGGGCTGCCCCAATCAGCAGTATAACAAGGACTTACTCCAGGCCCTTAACATGCTAGCAAAAGGCTTGGACCTTAACAACAGTTCCAACCTCTGACATAGAATTTCAAAACTCAATCTGAGTAACAGTTGTGATGCAAATAAACCAGACAAAATGTACAAAGACCACTTTGTTGTTAATCTATCCGATTACCAGCTAAACCCAGATGAATTAAGCCTATTTAACACAGGCTTAACGTTCTGCCCCACACCATTACATGGCAACAAAAGTCAAAGTTTCTTGGACCTGAAGGCTTTCTTCAATAAATAAGAATAGCGCACTTCTTTCATGATTCAGATACCCACGCGCAATCTGAACTTGATATAATATTCAGACCCAAGAGCAGTTGGAATCCACCTTATAGTAATGACCACAGTTTGGAATCACTCATCAAAGCAGTTACGAATGATTTCTTCAAACTTAAAGACACAAAATTCAAATGCTGAAACCTTACTCGGAATGAATTCGCTGTTATAAAATGGCTTAAAAATAATAATGAGATCATCATTAAAAAGGCTGACAAAGGTTCAAAACACAAAGGACTACATAATAAAAGCTGAAGGACAGCTTGCAGACACTCAGTTTTATTGCAAGCTTGACAATGACCCCTACCCAGACATTCAGAGCTGAAATAACTAGGGACCTCACTAATCTCTATCTTAAGGATGAAATATCTTAATGACTGCCATGCAAGTAGATTCTATCTACTTCCCAAAATTCACAAATGCCTCACTTCCAGAATAAAACTCAGCAGACCCATTATCAGTGGGAACAATACACCTGAAAAAATCAGTAGCTTTGTAGACAAACACACAAACCACTTCATCAAAGAATACAGCAGTTTCATCAGAGACACTACTCACTTCATCCAGTGAATGGAATCAACCAACCTCCCAGATGACCTGGACATATTACTGGTCACCATGGACGTCAGGTCTCTCTATACCAACATTCCAAATGATGAAGGGCTATGAGCAGTAGCCCAGATGATAAGATGGTTCAAACTCGACTGGCAAATCAGTGCCATGGGCATTCTTAACCTCCATAAAACGGTCCTACACAAAAACAATTCTATCTTTAACCGCATCCACTACCTCCGAATTGGGAGCACCGCAATTGAGACTAAACTAGCACCCTCATATGCCCAACATAATCATGGGCAAACTAGAACAAAAACTTCTGGCTCAATACACCAACCAAACTTACCTATATGTGAGGTTCATTGATGACATTTTCATGATATGCACACTCGGACAACACCTAGAATCTTTTCTCAATTACCTCAATAGCTCATATCCGACCATCAAAGTCACGGCTAAATTTTCTAGAGACAAAATTTTGTTTCTATATACAAGGGTATCGTAGAATAACGACCTCCTTTACCTGGAATTCCCCCTTCATTGTAAACCCACCTGTTGTACACATCTTGTCACCCCAGACATATCAAATAGAAAGGTCCTTTCAGTCAATTCCTAAGGTTGAAATGCATCAGTCAAGGAATCTGAAAAACATAGCCTCATCCTCATTAACTAATACCTCAAACGAGGTTACCCTAGGAAATACAGACACGAAAAAAAATAGGTCTGACTTAAAAAACAGAAGCTCTCTCTTATCCTCCCCTATTAAGGAACCACAAAACAACCGTAGAGTGGTCCTAGTAAGCAACTACAATCTAATGAACATGGAGCTCAATGCCTTTGTCAAAAAGACATTGGCATCCACTCAGTGGCTCAGAAAAATGCCAAGCCACTTTCTCCTCACCACATATCGCTACCTACCAGAGAAACAAAACTCTAAAGGACCACCTTGTCTGAGCTAGTTTGACCTACCCCAGACAACTACTACAAATCAGTGGCCAAACAGTCAACTTTATCAACAATGTGTGTGACAGAGAAAATTGCACAATCTGTAAATTACTAACAGGCAGTGACACCTTCACAAGCTCAGTCACAAATAAGGTCTTCCACATAAGAAGTTACACTTGCCAATCCCGAAATGTAGTAATCCCGAAATGTAGTATACCTATATGCTGCTACAAACAATATGTTGGTGAAACCAAAAGATGTTTCAGAATCCGACTGTCAGAACACTACGCTCACATCACTCATAAATGTGACAAACCAGTCACACAGCATTCAATTTGGAACATCATGGCAAAAATGATCTAAAGTTTGACATTATAACACAACTCAAAGATCACCCCGACTCTGATCAAACCACCAAGAAAAGAAGGTCTCTTGAAGTTAGCTGGATTTTAGAGCTCCATACGTTCCAAACGCAAGGACTCAATGATTGGATTTAAGGCTGAAATATCTCATTTAGCCTCTTATTCTTTCAATGAAGACAGGTAATACAGTTGTATGTTGGGTATGTTGGGTGAGATAAATGTTATGAAGGAAAAAAGATGAAGCTGTCTAAATTCTCCAACTTAGGTTTATTCATACATGCATAGGGACTAGGGAACTTGTTTTCTGAGTTTCTCGCACAGATGAAAATCCACAATGATCCTTGCTGCAAATTCTCAGTGAAGCCTAACTCAAGGCTGATTTCAAACAGTCATATCTCACTGGGATCTATCTGGTCTCAGTGAAGCCAAAATCAAGGTTGATCTCAGTCATATCTCACTGGGACCTATCTGGTCTCAGAGAAGCTGAAATCAAGGTTGGTCTCAAACAGTCATATCTCACTGGGATCTATCTGGTCTCAGTGAAGCTGAAATCAAGGTTGGTCTCAAATAGTCATATCTCACTGGGATCTATCTGGTCTCAGTGAAGCTGAAATCAAGGTTGGTCTCAAACAGTCATATCTCACTGGGATCTATCTGGTCTAAAAGAAGCCTAACTCAAGTTGATCTCAAACAGTGACATCTCACTGGGATCTATCTGGTCTCAATGAAGCCTAACTCAAGGTTGATTTCAAACTGTCATATCTCACTGGGACCTATCTGGTCTCAGTGAAGCCAAAATCAAGGTTGATCTCAGTCATATCTCACTGGGATCTATCTGGTCTCAAAGAAGCCTAACTCAAGGTTGATCTCAAACTGTCATATCTCACTGGGATCTATCTGGTCTCAGTGAAGCCGAACTCAAGGTTGATCTCAAAAAGGCATATCTCACTGGGATCTATCTGGTCTCAATGAAGCCGAACTCAAGGTTATTTCAAACAGTCATATCTCACTGGGATCTATCTGGTCTCAATGAAGCTGAACTCAAGGTTGATCTCAAACAGTCAAATCTCACTGGGATCTATCTGGTCTCAATGAAGCCGAACTCAAGGTTATTTCAAACAGTCATATCTCACTGGGATCTATCTGGTCTCAATGAAGCCTAACTCAAGGTTGATCTCAAACAGTCAAATCTCACTGGGATCTATCTGGCCTCAAAGAAGCCTAACTCAAGGTTGATCTCAAACAGTCATATCTCACTGGGATCTATCTGGTCTCAGTCTGGTATTAGCTCAAAGCCTATCTCACACAAACAGTAATAACTCACCAAATCTTAGGAATCTGCATGCGCACAGAGCTGACCATGACCTATGACATCAGTGCAACTGATATCTGATCGGTAAAAGTAAATATACTACCCATCAAAAGTTTAGACCTACTAGTGTAAATGTGGTCACATACTTCAGTCAGCACTTTTTTTGCAAAATTTCCATATTGTTGAACAGTACTGTTACACATCAAGTAATGTATTGTAAAACAAATTTGTAATGTTGAAAAGATTTTTGTCATGAGTTGAATAAATGATGAAACTGAGTGAATTCTTATAAAAAATACATCAAAACATAACTGTTCACATGAGTGATATTTGCACATGCATTTTAGCAATTTGATGCATGATCCTTGTGCAGTTCATCTGCACAAAAATAATGTAGTTGGTTCTCCCAGGTTTGTGGACAACTTCATCTTCGATGTAACCACATATATTTATTTACACATAACATAACAGTGCATGCTTTAAATGGGTCTAATCGATTGATGGGTAGTATTTTAAGTTAAAGCCCTGTAAAAATAACCATGCCATGAAACTGACATGAAGCTCTAACTTCAACACCAACTTTGACTTGCCATAAACCATTTCTCCAAAGGGTCCACACAGTGGAAGATGCTACATACAGTGTTCCCAGAAATTATTGAGAAAATCTTTGTTTTTTTTCTAATGATGCTAAGATTGGAAAAAGGGCTTTCACTATGCACTAAGCATACTAAATAAGGGAGACAACTCTTGAAGGCTTAGAAGGCAGCTCATTACGTCAAGAGTTATCTCCCTTGTCTGAGCAGACGGCTTCCTGTGTTGACATGGCAGAATTTACAGCAAGAGAGAAAAGAAAGCTCATTCTAGATGATTTTGAAAGGGGTGAGGCTGATGCTAAAGCGTTAGCTTGTAGACATGGTATTCCTCTGTCTACAGTATACAGAACTTTGAAGAATATTCAAACAGGAACCGGGATAGAGCACAAAGCAGGGGCAGGTCGGCCTAGGAAATTCAGTTTTGTGGATCGCCGAAGACTTGGGCAGATTGTGAGTACTGGCAAATTGAAAAGTGTTGAGAACATCAGAAATGAAATGATTAGCAGAGGAAGTCCTCAGGTATGCAATGAAACAGTTAGGCAGGAATTACAGAGACTTAATTGGGTGAAAAAACGTGGAATTCCCTCGCCGTTGATGAAAGATGCACAAAAGGAAAAACGTTTAAACTGGTGTCGGGCTCATGAAAATCAAGATTGGGATAATGTTTTCTTTTGGGATGAAAGTTCTGTTTGGCTTTTCCCTAATTGTGTGAAAATTTGGACCAAAGATACTGTCAAACCTATCTACCAGCGACCAAAACATAGCCCGAAGTTTCACATGTGGGGTGGCATATCGGCTCGCGGAGTGACGCCATTGTGTGTTTTCACAGGAAACTTGACAAAAGAAAGATACGTTGACATTCTAAATGGTCACCTTCTTCCGACAGCACAAACATTGTATGAAGATGATTGGATTTTCCAGCATGATAATGACCCAAAACACACTGCGCGCTACACAAAACAGTGGTTGTCGGGCGAAAATGTTCAAGTTTTAGACTGGCCCAGTTACAGCCCAGACCTAAACCCAATTGAGAATGTGTGGGGAGTCATGAAGGACATAATAAACCAAAAGGGACTGAGAAATATTGAAGATATGAAGGCCGAGGTGGTCCAATATTGGGATACCCTGTCACACGATTACCTACAAACTTTGATGGGTAGTGTGCCTAGGCGTATTCAGGCATGCATTGCTGAGCGAGGAGGTCTAACAAAGTACTAAAACAAGACTGAGACTGTAAAAGGATGATGTTTTAACATGTTTATGTAAGTTTAACGCCAGAAGTTAATAAATGTAATGAGTTACATGACGCAACATGATTCTCAATAATTTCTGGGAATACTATACCAAGTTATAATTATTTATACATGGGTATTCATATAGTGCTGCAGTCCATTCCATCTACATACACACTCAGATGATAGATGCAGGTAAAACCATCAATTTTCAACATTTTTCATTCTAAAGTACATCTGGGCCTTGAACTGTTACACAGCAATCTAACTCAATCAGCCACCACTATTCCCACAGAAATGCTAGATCATGAACTTTGCATACCCCTCTGACAAGCCAAAAGCTCTGAATACCTATACACAAAGCCTTCAAGAAAGAGGTAAAATGTAACATATGCTATATTTGGGATTACACTAGAGAGGCATTTTATTCTTTTGTCCATTTCCTAAAAGGTATTGTGTAATGTTTGTGAATCAAAATTGAATGTCACAATGGCAAAGTTTCAGCAATGATCAATAAAAAAAAAGATAAAGATTCATTAAAAAAAAAAAAGAACATTACAATGTTTAAAACATCACTCAGTGCAAAACATACTGGACACAAGAAGAGCATACTAATCCCAATGTATCAGCTACAACATATCCAAGATCGATTTGGTTGAAATACACCTGTAATACATGTCCACTTGTATACTGTGTAGTGTCTGTCGATGGCTGTCACCTGACGTGTCTGTGCCCATGACATGCCAACCTATGATGGCTGTCAGAACAGTGAAGAAGCTACACGGTGAATAATTGATTAATAAGCTTGTCAGTGGCATGCATCCACTGAGATGAAGCGATCACACTGGACACACATCAGAATGCCACTCAGTCTCGTAGTATATACTGTGATTCTATATATATATATGTATATATTTCAATAGTTACCTGTATTATTAAAGAATGAAGTAACAATTTTCACCATCCCTTAGTCTTTGATAACACCAACTTAATTAACCACAATTTTCCAAATAATTCTGTAGAGAGGAAGACTTATCAGATTACCAGTGCTAACTTGTTTCCTTGAGACAGTGTATCCCGACCCTGTACTGATGGCAACCTTCTCTCAGGATGAGAATACTAGAAATGATTTACATACCTTTACATGATCAAGAGTCACTTACCCAAGACTGACAGTTTCAGGGCTGAATAGTTGTGTAGGTTTATGGCATCTGTCATGGATGGGCTGGTGAGTGAGGCGTAACAGTGTTTATGAGAGGAGGACATGTTGATGAAGATGTAGTATCCAGGTACTCCTTGATACAGTCCAGGCACTGCCTCCAGCCTCCTCCTCCACCTCCCTCTACAGCAGCAGCCACTGACTGACTGAAACACTAGCTGCCACACGAGGGAGGACAGTCACAGCAGTAGTAGTAGCAGTGGCGACTTGCTCTGATTAGTTCTCCAAGCACAGCCAATATTGATCCACAGATGATGACGTCGGATCATACGGAAAACCTGCCATTTTTAGTCCAGTGTTTCCATTTTCTCTTCACTTCAAATACCACCTGCAAATGCATTAACTAAAATAAATCATCTTGGCACTACAAATCCTTCTGTCTCCAGTAAGCCATATAGGGATGTGAAATTTCACATGTGCATCTGTTTATCCTGCACAAAACTTGCTTGGTGACAAGTCCCTATAAATAGACAGGGGTGACATTCAAAATTAAGAAAAAAGTGCTTTAAAGGTTACAATCATACACCAGAAATACAAATATTTTCCAAATGCAATATTTTGACAATTCAATGCATATGATTAAAGAGTATAATCCCTGGTGGTTTGCATTGTCTTGAAAGTACATTATTCCACTAAATGGAAAACAAACAGCCCTGAGTACAAAATCTGACAGCAGAAAAATATATCCAATTGAGATTTACAGCTTGAAATCTCCTGGAGAATTTGGCAACTTCTATTCATCATTTGGTATAAACACATTTAATCATTTAATCATGACATTATTCGCAAACCAGCATAGTACATGCTTATATCAATGCTGTAACAATCATGCAACAGCAATAATAGTGACCTTTTCAGATACCTACATGATTATGTTTCAATTTGGGAATCACTGACATCAACAAATACACCAGGAAAGAATACTTCACATAACCTGTCTATTTCATATTGCTGATAAACATGTTTAACATTTCAGTATCTTACAGAGAGAGATGAAATGTTTCAAGCTAAGAGCATACATGTTAGGATATACCTCAAGGGAATGGCAGACAGACAGACATCTCACAGTATTTGTGTTAGGATATACCTCAAGGGAATGGCAGACAGACAGACATCTCACAGTATTTGTTTTAGGATAAACCTCGAAGGATTGACAAACAGACAGACATCTCACAGTATTTGTGTTAGGATAAACTTCAAAGGATTGACAGACAGACATCTCAGAGTATTTGTGTTAGGATACACCTCAAAGGATTGACAGATAGACAGACAAACAGACAGACATGTCAGAGTATTTGTGTTAGGATAGACCTCAAAGAAATGGCATACAAACAGCTAGAGTATCTGTGCAAGGATATACCTCAAAGAAATGGCATACAAACAGCTAGAGTATCTGTGCAAGGATATACCTCTAAGGAATGGAAGACAGATAGCTAGCTCAGAATATTTGTGCTTGGATATAATCTCAAAGAAGTGGTAGACAGACACTGTTATGTTATGATATCAACATAAATATATGAATAAATCTGACCAAGCTGACCACACAAATCTAACCAAGCATGGCCATAAGGATGTACTAACTGACGGTGTGCAGTATCTCTGTGGGAGGCTGGTTTGTTCAGTTGCATCTGTCCCCAGCCGGGTCGTTAACAGCTCTCGCAGTGTCAGGTGTGCTACAAAGCCAACCATCAGCCACCGTCTCAGCAGGCCCTCCTCCCAGATGCTCCCTATTGACATCAGAACATAAACTCTGAAATACGCTCACACACAACATAAATATACTCATAAAATACCAGTATTGTTTGGCACTGAGCCCAAACGATACATTTTCCCTTAAAGTCAAGGAAGTTGATGATGTATTAGATAATGTAATTAATTAAAAAAATAACCAAAAAAATCCCACAGCATTAGTCAATAGATGTCTTTTTATAAAGGCTCTGATAAGGATTTCTTGGAAACCATCCTATGACATTGTACATAATATGAACAACACAACACAAGAAGGCTGTAAAAGTCGATTTCATCATTCATTCTTTTTGATGAAGTTATTTATTCATTGTCATTTCACCATATTAAATGGGAGAAACCAGTGATAAAAAATGCCTTCCTAATTCCTCATGAGACTACATTAAATTTCCTTTTGCATTATAAATATTATATAGTATTATTAAGGTAAACAAAATATTTTAATATCAGAATTTCCGAAACTGCCTCAAAAATAAAATGAAGATTTAGTGTCTGACATGTGTGCTCAACTGGATAATAATAATAATATTCCATGTCTTCAATTGACTACAAAAAAGCATATGACTCTGTCCCTCATGAATGGATTCTGAAGTCACTTCAGTGTATCAACTTCCTGCAGAGACTACTTGATTTGCTAAAATGAGTTGCTGGTCGGCTCAACTTGAGCTGTACTCACAAGGGCAGGTGCAGGCTTTGGCATCTATTCCAATCAGAAGGGGAATATTTCAGGGGGACTCCTTCAGTAGGGGTCTACCGAAACATCGACCCCTAGGGTTGAGGGTTAAAAATCCTTTGATGTGGTATGTTCTTCTAGGGTTGCTGTTTCAAGGGATCAAAGTCTGTAAGTCACCCAAAGTTGCATTCGGGTGCGAAAAGTGATCACCAATTTTAGTATAAGATTTGTTCACCTACTGGAATATTATTACTGAATTGACTCAATGTCACTTTTTTAGTGTGTTCAATTGATGCCACTAGTTAATCCTGTCACATCACACATAAGGCAGCATGACATATATCTCAAACAGCATTTCCATCATGGCAAATCTACAGCTTAATCACTTTCTACCTTTTTGAGATGGCAATGTTTCTTCTTGAAGAGCAGAAACTGAACGAAATACAGATGGTGCAGTACAAGGCAGGTCAGAGGTTCCCACCGAAAAAGGCCAAGTACCACCACACTGAGTCTCATCTCCAAAAGGTGAAGCACCATCTGGCAACTGGTGACCTCCCTCTCGTGTAATTTACTGATGCGGCATCACATTTATTAAGGTTCAGTTAAAGTTAAATTAAAAAGTCCATTGTAGTCCTGTGCAGATCCAGCACTATTTGTTATCTTATCTTATTAGAGTTAAAATATCATAATTTCCATTTACAGTTTAGCACTTTCCTGTTCATATATGACTACTGATACTGATAATTTTGCTAAAAATGTATACATGAAGTTTATTGATACTGTTTAAATGTTTGAATTCCATTTACAATCTTGTGCTTTGCTCTTAACATGACCATATACTCTCTGCTTCTTTGTCATTTCTGTTTCCTGTATAACCCATGTGACTAACAACAATTTAATCCCATTGTAACCAGTCAGTGGTGCATGGAGACTGTCTGTGCCTCCCTTGCCATTTTGTGTTCACACACTGTGGAAGGTCGACGTTTTGGTAATGAACCCCTTCAGTAATTTGCTTTTTAGTCTGTCTTTCAATCCTTTGAGTTTTCTGCTCAATAGGGAGGACGTTTACCATCCCGGACCTCCTCAGCACAGATCCCCAACACCTCTTACTCATCTCCTCTACATGAATGACATCAAGCTCCTTGCCAAAGGAGATACCAATTTGAAAGAACAGGTTCTCATTGTCGAGTCCTTTTCTAATGATATTGTCATGACATCTGGACATGACAAACATACTACTATTCATTTGAAATGTGCCATTGTAATTAATGATGCATCGGTCAGGCTACAAGGAGGAGTTTACTAATACTTTTGCTGTGCCAGTCCTTTCCTATTCCTTTGGAGTACTTGACTGTACAAGACAAGACATCCAGAGTCTTGACTGTCTGACCAGAATGATCATGTCTGATAACAGTGCCCACCATCCTTATTCCTCTCTTAATCGTTTATATATGCCAATCAATTCTGGAGGTCGGGGTTTGATTAATGTGGAGCCTCTTCATGGTAGAATTTTATTGTGTACTTTTGCACATATTTATCTGTCAGATGATCCTCTGGTGATGCACGTCAAGACTCACGATGAAAGCAAGGAATTCCACAGCTACTTAAGCGTGCCAAGGTTGTTGGACACAATCTGAAATTTAAAGTTGATATTATTGATGGTGATTGTACTGCTGGGCAGTACAGAGATGGGAGTAGATCAGGTGAAGTTGTTTACCAAGTCTACTCAGATTCGGTCCTTTGCGGAGAATCTGTCTGAGAAGCCATTGTAGTGTGCCTACATGTGAACAGAACTGCAACACGGCCAACTTCTTCGCCTGGATGAAGTCGGCTGGTCTCAAATATGAAACTGAGGGTTTCTTTTTTGCTGCTCAGGACCAGTCACTTCCCACTCGCAATCACCAGCGACTTGCCATTGATACATGAATTATCAGGCCATCCAGTCTCAATTGCACACTCAAGCAGTGTGGATTTTGGATGTTTTGACCAAGTTATTCTGGGCCAGGCTCTGTGCCTTCTCCATTAAGG
Source organism: Haliotis asinina (assembly GCF_037392515.1). Taxonomy (NCBI): domain Eukaryota; kingdom Metazoa; phylum Mollusca; class Gastropoda; order Lepetellida; family Haliotidae; genus Haliotis; species Haliotis asinina. Next base: position 39,925,866 of record NC_090293.1, read on the forward strand.
CTGGATTGAGTACCGGAGAAAGGCTGACTATGCCGCATATGTGGAAGATTAAACTCTTGGATGTTGGTAACCCAGTGAAAGTGCAGCTTGAGGATGAGCCCTAACTTGGGGATGTAAGTTCAGTTCTGGGAATAAAATTCCTCTATCAAGGCCCACCATGAAGAGGTTTACATCATCAGGCCTGTATTATTATTATTATTATTATTTGCAGATTAAGATTAAAATGCAGCAGAGAGGGTTCGGGTGATCCTGGCACAGTCAGGCTGGTAAAGCTCATCATCAGCTCAGGGCCCTCGCCCCCTCTACACACAGCCCAGACAGCGAATGGGACTTCTCCCAGGAAACACTGCCTAGTCGAACTCACCAAGAACTTTTCAGAGAATATGGAGGCTCCCCAACACTGCAGCCTTCTGCATTACCCAGATTGTCAGAAGGGCTGTGCTCCTGGTAGAGAACCTGGGAACCCTCCTCATCTGTGCCAAGAGATCAGGAGGTACCAAACCAAGGGCACCGAGAACAATGGGGAGCCTGACGACAGTGTACTTGGGATGCAAGCGAGACATTTCAAAGGTGAGGTCCGCATATTTTTCATGCTTTTCCTGAATCTTGCCGATCACATTGCTGTCAAAAGGGACAGAAAATTCAATTATATAAATAATTTCATTGGTTTTATCAAAAAGAACAAGATCAGGTTTGTTAGCTGGAATTCGTCTCAGGCTGTATATTGGCCTATTCCAGAGAAGTTTGAAAGCATCATTTTCCAGGACGCCCTGAGCATGTTCAGGGTCGTACCATGCATGGACCTCAGAGTCAAAGCCACAGGCATGGCGGAGACGATAGTAAAAGCAGCGAGCTCACCATCAGCTCAGGGCCCTCGCCCCCTCTACACGCAGCCCAGACAGCGAATGGGACTTCTCCCAGGAAACACTGCCTAGTCGAACCCACCAAGAACTTTTCAGAGAATATGGAGGTTCCCCAACACTGCAGCCTTCTGCATTACCCAGATTGTCAGAAGGGCTGTGCTCCTGGTAGAGAACCTGGGAACCCTCCTCATCTGTGCCAAGAGATCAGGAGGTACCAAACCAAGGGCACCGAGAACAATGGGGAGCCTGACGACAGTGTACTTGGGATGCAAGCGAGACATTTCAAAGGCGAGGTCCGCATATTTTTCTTGCTTTTCCTGAATCTTGCCAATCACACTGCTGTCAAAAGGGACAGAAAATTCAATGTTATAAATTAATTAAGAGAGGAACGAGGGTGGTGTGCTCTGTTATCTGACATGATCCTCCTGGTCAGGCGGTCAAGACTCTGGATGTCTTGTTTTGTCCAATCAACTACTCCAAAGGAATAGGAAAGGACTGGCACAGCAAAGGTATTGGTGGCTTTGATCTTGTTTCGAGCATTTAGCTGGGAGCTCCAGATTTTCTTTAAACGACATTTATACTCGGCCCGAAGTTTATCTTGTATGTGGGCATTCTGGAGTTTGTCTCGAACTTGCATTCCAAGATAGGTGTAGGCCTGATCTTCCACAAGATGCTCAATAACTCCTCCCCCTTGTAACTTGAGCAATCCATCATTAGTTACCTTGCCATGTTTCAAATGAAGAGTATTACATTTGTCGAGTCCAAATGTCATGCCAATATGATTAGAGAAGGACTCGACAAGGAGAACCTGTTCTTTCAAATTGGTCTCTCCTTTGGCAAGGAGCTCGATGTTATCCATGTAGAGGAGATGAGTAAGAGATGGGGATCTGTGCTGAGGAGGCCTGAGATGGTACCCTTCCTCACTATTGAGCAGAAAACTCAATGGATTTAGAGACAGACATAAAAGCAAAGGACTAAAGGAGTCCCCCTGGAAAATTCCCCTTCTGACTGGAATAGATTCCTTGCGAGTACATCTCAAGTTGAGTCGACCAGCAACTCATTAAAGACTTGAGTAAATCAAGTAGTCGTTCAGGGAGGTCAATATGCTGAAGAGACTTCAGAATCCATTCGTGAGGGACAGAGTCATATGCTTTTTCGTAGTCTATCCAGGACATGGAGAGGTTGCGATGATATGTTTTAGCCTCTTCCAAAATCATTTTCTGTACAAGAAGTTGATCCTTGCACCCCCAACATCCCTTCCTCGCCCACGTCTGCTCTCTGTAAATTATCTCATTTGACGAGCAATATGATGACACGAGGTTCGTCAAACACCCTGTGAATGATTTGTTTTGAGTATTTAGACATGTGATAGGCCAGAAGTTTTTGGGATCAGTCAAGTCTCCTTTTTTGGGAAGGAGTATTGTGCGACCTTTGCAGAACCATGGAGGAACATCACCTGTGTCCACAAGAGAATTGAATTAAAACAGTGAAGTAATGGTGTTTGGACACAGGGGAACAGTTTCCAATACCGGTTTCGAATGCCATCAGGCCCTGGAGCTGTATTAGACTTGGACTTTTTAATGACACTTTTCAGGCAATCTGGTGAGATGTAACACACAAACAACCTAGTTACTCTCTCTTGCATTGCATGGTCATAATCACTGACCCATGGTGCCTCCAGGTTACAGTTGCCGGGTACAGACCACAACTGTTTCCAGAACCTTTACATTGGCATCCATGGGAGGCCGTTTATCATGCTCACCATCACCACTTGTTTTAAGCTGCCTATAGAATTGCTTTTCATTATTTTTAAATAGTTTATTTTGTTTCATAAATTTGTTTTTCTTTTCCCATTTTTTCTTTCTTTCAGTCCAAACTTTTATTTTTGCCTTAAGGGAATCGACAATTTGGAGAAGTATCTTTTCTTTTGTTGTCTTGTACTCTAATTTTAATTTTCTCCATATTGCCTTTTGTCGTTTAGACATGGAATTCCCTGATGATCTTAATTTCAGGCACAGCTCTATCCAGGAAATATGTTTTCTTGTTTGTGTTAATTTTACTTGAAACCGTTTTTTCTTTGGTTTATTGTTTTTAATAGTAGAAGATTTTTCTTTGGAAACTGTATGAAGTTCCTCCAAAGTTCGCGCAGCAGCATAGACACAACAATTTACTTCATGTAATGAACAGTCCGCAGAAAGTTTTAGAGAGATAATTTTATTAAGTAAATCAATTTCATTTTTGGGAAAAGACACGTTTAGTTGTTTAATTGGCCTCCGTTTCTCTATAGGTAAATCACAAATTTCTTCATAAATAGAAGTAAACAAAATGTAAACGGGATTTTCGGAAAGGTCTGCAACTGAAGAAGAGGAAGAGTGAGGGTCCAAAATTTCGGGGCCAGTTGGCTCTTTCTCGGAAGAGTTTCCATCAGGAAGAGGAAAGAGGTTGACGCGGACATCCATGGGGTCAGCTGCCACTTGAGCATTCTGCTCTTGCAAAGGTTTATGACGGGCACCAGTTGTTTGCTGAACTGGCTCACGGCATATGAGATTTTTAAGACGTCAGAGTTGGTCTCGGAGATTTTGCTCCGTCAGCTAAGCATACATGAGCATGGCATTGTCCCAATGCAGCTTAAGCGACTTGCCGTTAATTCGTGGATTTTCAGGCCATCCTGTTGCTTTCGCACACTCAAGTAGTGTGGATTTGAGATGTTTTGGGCCTATTCCATGAAAGATTGAAAACATCATTTTCCATGATGCCCTGGACATGTTCATGGTTGTACCATGGATGGACTGCAGGGTGAAAGCCACAAGCACGGCGGAAATGATAGTAAAAGCTTAAAAGCATCATTTTCCAGGACGCCCTGGACATGTTCAGGGTCGTACCATGGATGGACCTCGGAGTCAAAGCCACAAGCATGGCAGAGACGATAATAAAAGCAGCGAGCCATGCCTACCATGTCTTTGAAGATATGCTGTTTGGGCCAATTAAGGGCATCCACTGACAAGGTGTTGGAGTATTTATATAGCACTGACTTTCACCATACAAGGACAATGCTCAAAGCACTGACAAGTCACAGTTCATATGTAAAAGTCTAAATAAAAAAGTGAAACGTTTCTCAGGCATCGGCACATCACTTTTATATGTGCGCATAACAACTTTTCATTGCCATTTAAAAAAAATCATTTTGACTTTGCTGCGTCCCAAATACCTATTTGTGCCCTGTAAGAATGAGTGTCTTTACGAACAAGTATGACTGAATCAACAACTCATTAACACATGCTAAACTTTCCAAGCTGTATTTGTGAGAGAAAAAGAAAAATATATTCCTCCCTCGTCACTTCTTTTCTATCAAAAATATTAAAATGGTTCTACTGCCCTTGTCACTATTGAACAATATGTACCTGATAACAATCATTTTCTTTATGCAGCTTAAGATAATACATGGATTTAGCCTAAATATTTGTTGAAAGGGGTGTGTTTTGAGTATGCTGTTGTGTCTGCATTAACTTCCATTAATTTCCTTGAATGGGTTGTGCTGCCCAGTGTGCCAAAGTTTCCAAATTTTGAGTGAGTGAGTGAGTTTAGTTTTATGCTGCACTGAACACTATTCCAGCTATATGGCGACGGTCTGTAAATTATTGAGTCTGGACCAGACAATCCAGTGATCAACAACATGAGCATCGAACTGCGCAGCTGGGAACCGATGACATGTGCCAGCCAAGTCAGCAAGTCTTACCACCCGATCCCATTAGTTGCCTCTTACGACAAGCACAGTTGCCTTTCATGGCAAGCATGGGTTGCTGAAGGCCATTCTACCCCGGGACCTTCACGGGTCTCCAAATTTTGAAAGTTTCCAGTCCACAAAGTAATTCACTAGCCCCAAATATGAATGCAGAATCTATGCAAAAAGACTAAAAAAATGGAGGAGAATAAGATATTGTTGGCATGACATGGATTTATCATTAAACTGCTAATATGATTAATATTTTCATCAGGCCATCATCTTTCATGATAGTAAAGTGTACTATAAATTAACAAGAGTTATGTATTTATACAATGCCCCATGTATTCACTTTTGGCCAGTGACATTCCCAAGTCCCACTAATCATCCACTACTCTCTAATGGAAGTGATTGTAGAGGTAGTGAGAGGTAAATCACCCCTGATATTAAAAAGACCACTGCACCTGCATAACCTAAAACATGATGCTAAAAAGTCAGACAAGGTCAAGAACAACTAAACATAACCCTAAGGGAAAGAAAATTTTACATGGAAATCCTTGATAAACTAGACAAAACTGTGTCCAGGGACATGGATGTCCCCACTGATGTAGGAAGCGTTCCCCCACACTGAGTGTGCTGTGGTGATTAATTTCTACTAAACAAGTTCAACATACATCTATGCAACTATGAGATGCACCTCTCCCAAGTCCCAGTCAAACACATGAATAAGCGTAATCAATTCTTTTGTGGAGAAACGGATAGCCTTAATCCCCCATTTCGCTAACATCAGAGAGAAATTCCACAAACTTTATTCAAGTTCAAATGTCTCTAAACATACGAAAAGTATAAAATACAAAAACAAAATATGAGATGCACACCTTTAGAGTCTCTATGTAAAAGATGTGTAAGCTGATTTTTGTGCTGTGGTTTTTGAGAAGTGGATAAAGTACACCCCCTGTTGTATGTAACAAACAGGATGAATAGTACCAAAGTCAACTAAGATCAAACATCTGTACAAGTGACAAAATTAAGCAAATGGATGAACAAGGTATGAAAATCTCAATGAAACACATGTAGAAGCTCAATCAATTCTGCATCCCCTATAATGCTATATTGAGAGAGAGATTCAACAAAATTTATGTAATTTCAAACCGTATTAAAATTGAAATAATACATAAGGCCAGGCCAATTTTATTTCTTGTTGTACGGATCCATTTGCCATATTTTTTCAAGAATAAGGAAAAAAAAACCCAAGGGTCATCAAAAGATGACATATTCCCCCGGCTCCCACATATTTGAAAGGACAAATCATCTGAGAGTTACTTGATGTTTTCTTAGATTAAGTTTGAATCGTTCCCACACAAGTTATGAAAAATAAAAATGCCATATATCTGTAAACAGCAAAAGGCAACACTTCAAGATCTTTCATATATATCTGCCAAGATCTGTTGAAAGAAATGAAATGGTTTTCGAGTTGTGCTCTGGAAACGAGGCCCATCCCTCCATTTTGAAACTAAGTCAGAATTGTTTCAGTGGAAACCGAGAAAACCATAAATCACAAAGACCTGTAAATAGCAAAAGGCACCACTTAAGGTTCTGACTGGTATAGCTACCAAGTTTTGCAGAAAAATATTGGACGGTTTCTGAGTTCTGCTCCGGAAATGAAGCACATCCCTCCATTTTAAGACGAAGTCCGAGACATTTCCATGGAAACCCGAGAAAATAATAAATCACAAAAACCTGTTAATAGCAAAAGGCACCACTTTGGGGTCTGCAACACATATCTACCAAGTTTTGCAGAAAAACATTGAATTGTTTTTTAGTTCTGCTCCGGAAATGAAGCCCAGACTAACACCAAAATGTTCCATGGAAAAACAAAAAAAATAAAAATACCAAATTATTATTATATCTATCAAGTTTGGTCTAAAAATATTGAACAGTTTCTGAGTTATGTTCCAGAAACAAAATGATTATGGACGGACAGACAGATGGACGGACGGATGGGCAGACAGACGAGGTGTCTAGGGGGATAAAAATTAAATTTCTCCGTTCAAAAAATAAAAATCGTAATGTTTTCATTGACTATTCCAGCAACCTCGATAATTTCTTTAGTGGCAGTGGATGCAAGAAAGAAAATGTCTATCCATATAAGTCTTCATTCTCAAACTCTATAATCTCCATGGTATACATTCCTATAAATCTCTACTACTACCCAGGATGTATTTACATTTCAGATCCATAATTGTACATACCTTCCTTTGCTAGCTTTATATCCAATGAGGTGTCTATACTGGGAAGCTGAGCGCAACAATCACAAGACTTCTATCATAACTCACTTGCCCCTTGAGGATCCGGGATCAAATAGGTCTTCAACAACCTATGCTTTCCATAAAAGGCGATTATGCGTGTTGTAAGAGGCAACTAAGAGGATCTGGTGGTCAGGCTAGCTGACTTAGCTGACACGTCATCAGTTCCCAGTGCTGTTGACCACTGGATTGTCTGGTCCAGATTCAGGTACTTATAGACCTCTGCCATAGCTGGAATATTGGTGAGTGCAGTGTAAAACTAAACTCACTTACATCTCACATGTTGCAGACAAACCCTGAAGGAGGTAGATGGAGTTCTTGCATAATGTTTTTTTGAAGGTTTCAGACTGTCAGTTTATCTGTTGGAGTTTTTCCCTTGATCTGAGTTACACTGCAAGCAAACATTTGTAGCTGAGGCTGCAGCTGCCACCTTTGTTGACACTGTCAAACTTCTCTGATTAGCTACTGTGTGAAGGCAGAGTCAGCAAAGGCATTGAACCATAGATGCATCTAGGGTGCTGGAGGAAATTTATTGAAACACATACCCTGGAGATTACCAAGAAAGGGAGTCCAGCTATGACAAGCTAAACCGTCATGCGTAGTCATGATAAAAGATGACTGTTGAAATGCCCCACCAATGAATGATTTCCCTTAAGTGAAACATATCTGACAAAGCAGAACAAAAGATCCCATGGATCCCATGGATTGCAAAATAACTAGCAGCAATACTTCAAGATAAGAAGAATCCATAGCAAAGGAATCACAGAATCAAAAAGATACTGGCATACTTAGGAATGTAAAACAACAGACCAACCACAAATTACTATTCTCAGCATGTGCAAACTCCAAAACACACCCAAATATAATTCAGAGTATAACTCAGAAAAAACAATGACATCAAGAGTCACAATAATGTAAAATCTTGCAAACATTAACGCATAATCCACACATGGTAGCTTTTGTTACTAACTGGCTGGTTAGAAGTGCATCAGCATCTCTGGGCCCATCACTTTGAAACAGGCATTTTACTTTTCTAGAAACATGGGAACAAGACAACAACATTCTTGAATGTCACTATAAGAGCAATAATCTTTGATGCATTGTTATGAGATGACTGTTTTGGTACAAGGTGAAACCTAAAAACCAATGCAAAAAATAATTACAGAAGGTCACTGTGGAATAAACATGATGACAGCAAAGTGTGGAAACGTCACCAAACCAAGTATGGTACACACAGGATAATGAAATGCAACAGAAGATATATGGTATTACAAACTGCATGACTGGATGACAGAAACATGTACAAAAATGTATATTGCAACTAACCAGCTGCATGATTGGTTGACAGCTGCCTGCTTGTAGAGGTATGCATATTGCAACTAACCAACATCATGAATGGCTGACAGATGCATGTAGAGGTATGCATATTGCAACTAACCAATATCATGAATGGCTGACAGATGCATGTAGAGGTATGCATATTGCAGCTAACCAACATCATGAATGGTTGAGAGATGCATGTTGAGGTTGACAGATGCATGTAGAAGTATTTATATTGTAACTGATCAACTGCATGATTAAATGCCACATCCATGAAGAAGAATGCATTTTGCAACTGACCAACTGTATGATTAAATGATACATCCATGCAGAAGAATGTATATAGCAGCTGACCAACTGTATGATTAGATGACATACATGTAAACAAATGTATTTTGCAACTGACCGACTGTATGATTAAATAACACATCCATGCAGAAGAATGTATTTTGCAACTGACCAACAGTATAATTAGATGACACATCCATGAAGAAGAATGTATTTTGCACTGACAAACTGTATCATTAGATGACACATCTATGCAGAAGAATGTATATAGTAGCTGACCAACTGTGTGATTACTGTGCATACCCGCGTATAATGCTACCCCGCATATAATGCGACCCCCCTCTACACCCCTTCAAAATCGAGGATAAATCATATACCCTGTGTATAATGCGACCACGGATGAAGCACATCACTGGTGCCAATAAAAAAGTGTTCTGTCATGTGTTTTTGTTTTTACACGAAACTTTGTGGAGCATATTACTCAAAATTGACCTAGAATGAAGCACACATCCAATAAATACGTGTTTGTCTTGCGTTGTTGTATTTTCTACGAAGCTTTGTCGAGTGGATAACTTCTAAATAAGTCGCTAGGTCACATGTGCTGTAGGGACCATCTACAGCAAACAAAATGTATTTACATTACTGGTTATGTGTCTATTTTGCCGTGTATTTCAGTATAGGCATGTAACCATATAGTTTTCTGAAGGAACAACATGACTGCAGTGATTATTTAAGTTAAATACATAAAAATATGGAAGAAATATACTAAATACATAAAAGAAATATGAAACGATCCCGCTTGTGAAACACAGAAAGTATGGGTTGGAGAGCCAACCAGCGAAACCTACGCGATGTGTCGAATTTCTGAACCCCAGTTCTTAGTGTACGGCACAATCAAAAACCTGTTCTGATGGTAATGTATAAGGAGTGAATTGCCGTACCTTTGCGTCTGTGGTAAACAGGATTTCGCGGGAAAATGGCTGCCATTATCAAGCGAGGTGAAACTGATGATCGTCTAAAAGACCTCTATTCGTCTGTAAAGAACAAATTTAGTTGGGAATGTCTGAAAAGAGCGTCCCCAGCCCCCGCTCCTTGACCCCGGCTTGATTTTGCAGTGTTTTTTAGGCAACAAGATAAAAATGGTCTTTATCATGTTTAGTTCGGATATTAACAATTGCTTCGGACTAAATGCAAAGTTTTCTTGTGAAGTGCCTGGATGGCGATCAAATGCCGGTTGACATCATCAGTGGATACTGAAAGTGAAACAGCTGGAAAAAACGTAAGATCTTATACCCCCTGTATAATTCTTCCTGACCCCCTCATTCTAGGTACGAAAAACTCGCATTATACGCGGGTATATACGGTAAATAACACATCCATGCAGAAGAATGTGTATAGCAGCTGACCAACTGTATGATTAAATGACATATGTAATAGAATGTCTATAGCAACTGACAAACTGTATCATTAGATGACACATCCATGCAGAAGAATGCATATAGCAGCTGACCATCTGTTGATTAGATGACATACATGTAAAAGAATGTATATAGCAACTGACCAAATGTGTCATTAGATGACATACATGTAAAAGATTGTATATAGCAACTGACCAAATGTGTCATTAGATGTCACATCCATGAAGAAGAATGTATATAGCAACTGACCAAATGTGTCATTAGATGACATACATGCAAAAGAATGTATATAGCAACTGACCAACTGTGTAATTAGATGTCACATCCATGAAGAAGAATGTATATAGCAACTGACCAACTGTGTAATTAGATGACATATATGCAAAAGAATGTATATAGCAACTGACCAACTGTGTAATTGGATGACATACATGCAAGCGAATGTATATAGCAACTGACCAAATGTATGATTAGATGACTGGGTGTGGATGATATGTATAACAGGTTTAGATCCATGAAAAATATATGCCACAAAATACCTGTGAGCTACAGATGTAGGCATATCTCCCATTCTATATCACTGACGTCAGTAATACAGAAAAAGGTCATTAGATTTGAACTCAGCAATAGTTAAAGATTTGTAACGGGAAATAACACAGAAGCTGATAATTAAATTCAGATGGCATTAGGCCTTTTTTCTCAATATGGTTTTACCATACACTGACAATTCTTTATTATCTGCTGATGTAGGTTATTATTATTATTATACTCCATTTGTACCATGCTATTTTCATGCAAAGTAAATGCTCTGAACACACAGTTGTTCCATGATGATATAAAATCTGCAATATATGATATCTAGCCCATTATCTCTCATTGTGTCAGTTAGTGTTCCACTTGTAGACTAAACAAATGACATTGTTCTAAAGTAAGTATTACCATACAACATGTGCAGGTTAAAGGTATTCAGTGGTAATCTACCATTCTCAGTCACAAGAACTGTGATCACCTATGCTTCTGATGCTTTTTCTGAAACAATATTGTTCATCACTTCCACAACTGAATCAGTCTTTTGAATCAAGCTCAACCTGACTTGAATGGTGTCCCTATTTTGACTTATTCATGAGCTGCATCCTGTTAATGGCAGCCACTGCCATCATCATTAGTAATCTGACATTTTGCTGGTGTATGGTTGTCATACACACCTCAAACAGCGTCCACTCTGTCCCCTGCATGCAGCTGTTCTCTACAAGTCACTTTGTGGGCCATCACTGTGGGTCAGTTGTGACTATGCTTGTTGTAAGAGGTTACTATCGGGATCAGGTGGTCAGGCTCACTGACCTGGTTGACACGTCGTCTGTTCCCAGTGGCACAGATTGATGATCATGCTGTTGATCAGTGGATTGTCTGGTCCAGACTGAATTATTTACAGATTGCCACCATATAACTGGAACATTGGTGAGGCATGAAACTAAACTCACTCATTTACTTACTGAATATCACTTGATTCTTCCCAGCCATTTACACACCTTGACAGATTTGCTCAAATTTACCAGCCAGTATAAACATCTGAGCTTGTTTCTGAATCTCACCGATACTGATGATATTCACATATTTGCCTAGGTTTTCCACAAGTAAATTTCACTGACTGTCCTGGCTTGCATGTAGTGCACCTGAACCTTTGCTCCTTCTTCAGAAGGTTGCTTTTGATTAAAATGTTCAATTTATGGCTATGGTGGCATTGTTAATATGGCCAGCAATAGATACTGCCACTAGAGAGCTCCCAAACAATTGACATGTTTTTACAGCCAAACATAAGTGCTCCACAGAGATCTCTACCAATGATTCATAAGCAGTCTGTGCTTCCACAGAAAGTCTGCATTGGTTTGTTAAAGCTGCACATAGATCTAATCATTCATTAAAGATCATAAACAAACTTTTCTTTGGATAACACAGATGTCGGTCATCAGGGTACGCGCGATTTTATGAAATGAGTGTCCTTATGGTATCTGGTCTAAGTAAACTTATCCTCAGTACTTTTCGTTACACTCCACTACTGAGTCTAACAAAACCTTATGTAAGGTCACGTCAGGTAATCTTTGAGATTGACCAATCAGAACACAGCTTACCAAATCGCGAAAATGCACATTCGCACATCCCTTATGAACTTATTATCTCGAAAAGGTTCGTACCCAAATGATTCCGAATGCTATTTAGCGTATGACTGCTTCCGGGTCATGCACACGGCGTACATACTGCCATGACAACGGTGAGTAAACAGTCGCTGAAAATAGTGCTTTTGACAATATTCAAGGATGTTATCTTGCGGAAATATTAGCTAATGGTAACCATGTCAACAGAAACCCCAAAGCATGCACTATACTGCAGGTCAAATAACTGTGTTATATGTGGATTTTTGTTTGTGCAGAGATGTGTGTCGGTGACCTGAATATTTTGAAAGTCCCTCCGATCCCTAAATAGTAGCCGTTGTCTGATTGGTTAAATCTATCTAACCGTCTTGCGTTTGATTGGACTGTCATTGATTGCTCAAAGGTTACCTGACGCGACATTCTACTAGGTTTTGTTAAGACTCAGTGGTGTAGTGAAACGAAATACACTCAGACGAAGTTTACTTAGACTGTTTTCACTCGGTCAAATACCATAGGAAAGTCATGAGTTTTGTGACATAATTAAAATGTAATGAGACACAGTTGGGTATTTTATTAATGATGTATTAACTGACAAAATAGAATGCCTTTGTTATTCTTATGGTTTCAAACAGAAACCTGTTTCGTAAAGAGGTTGCGGAAGATTCATACTGTCAAATACTTTTTACATGATGTCGCATTGTAATGACATCACTACACTATATCTCGTCTGCCCCGTGTAACTGATGTAACTGACATCACAATGCATGTCAGTTGTCATCGCCTAATACAGCCTCATACCGTAAACGTCTCTGTAGCATCCCGTTTCTTGGGTTTCCTGGTTTGCAGTTGCTTCACTTGGTTACCATCACTGATGGAAACATTGCATTTGTTTTTCCATGGACATAATGTCTCAGATCCACTCACAACTGCCTAGCGACAAAACAAACGTTTGCAATGTTTACATTCCCATAATGAATATATCAACTGTAGAATAAATGAACTTGTGTGTTTCTCATAAAGGAAAAAGTTGTTCTCTCATGTTGTGGCCTAACTGAGAGGTCAGCGTGATACAACACTTGTGTGACATATGAGATTGGTATGCAACTACCCTTGACCACGTAAAGTAAAACATCTTATTCATTAGCTGATAAACAAAATGATCTTCATCTGTAGAAAAGTACCATATCTCACATAGGAGGTGACAAAGGACACAACCTTCATTTATCTGCCTGACTAACTAATACTAGAACCTGTTTTGATAAGCATTCCTTTATATATTGATATGAACTACATGATATATATGTACCCACTTGGACATTATTCCGTTTATATTCATAATACATCCTAAAGTGATGCAGGTATTCCATGTTCACCACTTTATGAATCCATGGGTTGTCCTTCTGGGCCCCTGCACTGCACGTTACCATGGACAGATACATTTTCCGCTGGTATGCTACCACTGGATAACTGCAAGAATGTCAACTAAAAGAACATACCACTGATATAGCTGGCAGGGTGCTCAAACGTTTCAGAATCAGTGACTGTGTATATATAAGGCTGGTTATTGTGTTGACTGGACTTGCACACACACATTCACAGATTTACTGGAGCTGTGTCTTCATTCGGCCCATGTACATCTGTCTGCCCCTTCGTCACGACTGACCTACATTCAAGATCGCTCACTGAAAGAACAGTTTCTCACTGAAAACCAAGACTTTAGTGCGTTGATATTATGTTTGTGACCCATTACTTTAGGTTTGACTCAGTTGCATCATATTAGAAACCTCTATTGTGAATCTTTGTATCTTGCTCTTGTCTGCTCAATACATTTTATTGAATATTTTAGACTTGTTTGTGTTATATATTGCTGGTTCTGAGGAATTTTCTTATATCTTTTGTCACGGAAAATTATTAACCCTAACACTTGTGACAGGTGTTTAACGTTTATGGTGATGTGGAAATTCCATAAAAACACATAACCTAGTGTTTGAGGATAAAGCCATAAATGGTCAGGACAAGGGTCTCATCATAAGAATGGAAATATAGAGAGTTTGATGATGCAGACAGACCATGGACAGAGCATGGAGATTTGGTGTCATTGCTGAAGAATTGACTTTTAAACAGCTGGAACAATGTGTGAGCAGGGCCTCCCACTATTTGGCCTGTCAAATCTAACCAGACTGCTTAATCCGATTATGCAAACCTATGTGATGTTTTATTGCTTCCTACACTCACTACGAGTTCCATTTAAATTATGCAATCGATAGTCCTCATGCAGTCACCGATCTGGTGCCTGCCGCGTTACCAACCAAGTGGCGTCAAAGAACTTCCCATGCCTAACCATCAATCTATTGCTCACTCTCCTAGAGCATATTATATGAGAACCATTCAAAGCAGGATCACAAACTTGTGTGCACCAGTGTTTACGTGGCTAATCCGATAACCATAACACAAACCTATGAGATGCTTCACTGCTTCCTACACTCACTACGAGTTCCATTTAAATTATGTAGCCCATCCTCCTTATAATCAGTGTTCTCTTTCCCTGTTTATTTCTCAGATAACCAGGGACCAAGACTCTCATTTCAACCAATTGTTACAAACTACAACACTAAACATTTTATCGTAATAAAGTCTTTATTCATTTAAGGACGCGACATTTGCACAACTCTCAATATAATGTTCTCTAAACACAGTGTCTTCACACTGATACTACATCCACTAAGGTTAGAATAGAATATATCTGACCACAATGTTTCACAAAATTCATACATTTCTACAACAATTCTTACTACAAGAATGAATCCAATATACAATACAATCCAATATAAAATACAGCACTCACAGCACCTTAATACCCAAACGTGACACTATAGCAGGAGTTGGCCGTGACATCATGATGTCACAGTACAGAAACACCTTGGGACATCACAATAACAAGAACAACACTGCCTCTGAGATTGTAGGATACATAAAGGTACACACACTCACAGTACCTCCGTCTGACAAGTACACGTTGTACAAAACAAGTAACCCTGGTACACCCAAAGCCAATCAGGCCTGGTGTAGTCTCTTATCATTATCCCCTCTCTACTACAGGGGCAAAATGTCCACTGTGGTAACACCCAACATATCAGAGAGCTCATTCTCCAGTATTACCACCGAGGTACAGGAACACCGACCAGACCCACCCAAGACCAAAAGGAAATGACTCAATTTCTAGTTTGAGTTGGCTGCCCCCACTGGAACCACCCAGTCAAAAGCAGTTAAATTACCAGAATTCCTTATGCCTAGCTATGGGGATCCTAAGAAACACCAACTCTACAGCGGCAAGTCGCAGAGTGCATACAGATTTTCTGGAAATCAGTCTCCACGGAGATTTGATCCCCTGATGGAAATGAAAACAAGGATCCCACCAACTATACCCTTATGTTTATTAATGATATTTTCATGGTATGGACACTAGGACTACAAAGCCTAGAGCTGCTGCTCATATACCACACACGACTATTTAATTTATGGCGATTTCTCTACAGACAGTCGTGTCTAGACACATGGGTATCATTCAATAAAGAACTCCAAAAACTGGAATTTACCCTTTCTTGCAAACCCTCTGAGACACTTTCTCATCTGTTGTATATTTCATGCCACCCTAGACATATCAAATTGAAAGGCCCTTTCAGCCAATTCCTTTGATTGAAATGCACCTGGTCAAAACAGAGGAATATGAACAGAATTCCAATTTTCTGAGGTTAGGGAACACATCAAAACCAGAGGAATATGAACAGAATTCCAATTTTCTGAGGTTAGGGAACACATCAAAAAGATATTACAGCAGGATGTCATCAGATCAAGCCATAGTCCTCATGCACTGCCAATTGTCATACAGCGCAGAAAGATTCCTCGATTTGGATATGTACTGATAATTGGAAGTTGAATTCTAAGACTTGAAAAGATGCATTTCCTCTGCCCAGAATCGAAGAGGGCTTAGATGCCCTTCAAGGCAGCCAATGCTTCTCAAAACTGGACAATGTCAGTGGATACAACAAAGTATCAATGGAAGAGAAAGACTCTAAAAAGACGGCTTTTATCACTCCTTGTTGGTTGCATGAGTACAACTGCATGTCTTTTGGGATGTCGGGGGCTCTTGTTACATTCCAGAACCTTATGCAACACTGTTTCAGGGAGCAGATATTCCAAATTCTAATGGTTTACTTGGATGATAGTGACATATTTGCCAAGTCTTTTGAGGAACACCTTGCTTGGTTCGAGGAAGCATTCCAAATCTTTTTGATTTTGAGGACAGGTACCGAGATGCATAGTCTGAAAGTTCTGATGCACTATTGAGAAAGAAATCAACTAGTACTTTGACATGTGCATAACTTCAGGCAGCTTTGAACACACAGAAATCAACAGTGGTCCCAGAAAGTGTTAGGACAACAGGGTAAACAAGGCAATACGTCGACAGGTTCTCTTCTGTGTTATTTTTAAAAAGAAATAGCCCTAATACAAAGCAAGAATGTTACCATCCAAAGAACACTACGTTATGTTAAGAAGAAAACCAACAAGAGTAGAGAGAAAGCAAGAACTAAGAAATACATTAGACTTGCTCAAACAGAGGAAGAGGTTGACAGTTCATGATAAGATCCTTTACAGAGAAGTTAAAAAATCCCTGCACTGGACTGACTAGATAACTTATACTTCCCACCATGATGAACGAGAAGGTTTTGCACAGTATACATGACCAAGATGGGCTTCAAGGTAATTTCAGCATACACTCAGTCACTAAACAGACCATTGTTTCTGGCCCGGCATGTCTAAGGATGTCAAAAGCTTGTGCAAAGATTGCACAAGGAGTACCATTAATATAATGCCACAACCTGCTTGCAAAAGGAATCTCAGAGCTTGTAGCCATGAACTTTACAGTTCTGGAGCCCTCTACAAGTGGCAAAAGGAGTGTTCTGGGTCTTGATTTTTAAAGCTCTCTCAGAGCTAATATACTCGTAACTTAATGTTAATGTATGACTATCTTAACAACAAGAGAGCTTTGAAAATCTGGGTCCTGATAATCACTGATGCCTTTACAAGGTTTAAAGAGGCAGTTCCTAAAAAGGCAGTGACTACAGCCAAGGCATTAGTTTCCATATAGTTCCATCGATATGGACCACCCAAGAGCATTTATTCCCATCAAGGAAGGAATTTTGAGTAGTAAGCAGTTTAATTTCTCTGTATGGTGTGTGTAAGAGACAAACCACCCCATATCGCCAGTAGAAGAACTAGACCAAGGTAACACCTGTAGATACTGATGGACCAGACAAGACTGTTAACAGGACAGAAAGAAGAAGAAGAAATGTTCATCCAAGGAAGTTTAGTGACTTAAAGGAGGAGGAAGAGCAGGATGAGAGTGGGTCAGCTATCAGTACCTCAGAGTCATCAGATGACGAAATGTTTTTGGTAGA
Organism: Haliotis asinina; assembly: GCF_037392515.1. NCBI lineage: Eukaryota > Metazoa > Mollusca > Gastropoda > Lepetellida > Haliotidae > Haliotis > Haliotis asinina. The sequence goes on from NC_090293.1 coordinate 39,943,391, forward strand.
ATGCCCAAACAATGGAGACACTAGAGCATCTCTCTCACCTCCTGGCCTACCATAAAAACGGTGAACAAATCATCAAAACTGAGCTCAAATACACCAAAACAGAACAAAAATCCCTCAATACTGTAAAAGTATTCTCTAAACCAAACGGAAAACTGATTGTTTGAAATGGAAACAAAACAGAACCCGAGAAAAGGTCATCAAGTGCACAAAACAGCAGTCACAGTGTCCAAAAATGGCAGCCATGACATCCCAAAACGGCATAAATAACATAAAAGAGGGTGGCACGGGGTGACAAACAGGCTTTAGTCGATAATGTTTTTCGTCACGAGTCTAACCTTGAAAATTTGATATCAGGATGTAGCGCATTGTATTAAGCTTCAAACCTATGTTCATACTCCCTAAGTGTCAGGCTTGCAATTCTGCAGAATTTGGTCCCTCTTAACCTGAAACAGTCAGGTACCCACTGACTGCTGGCAGTGTGCGAGGCAATGTCTGACCCAGGTCTTGTCCAAGTACACAAGCTCAAACCATTCCTTGCGCTTCTTCTTTATTACCCTGAGAAAATTATTTCTCAAGCGAACGGTATCAGGGCATTCACAGGGTACTGACCTATTCTCCCCTGAAACGTTCTTATTACGATACCCGAAAGAGTGTAAGAGGCAAAACATGGTATGCCCCTTTCGGCTTCAGTGCGGAAAAAATTGTACACTTTAACCATGAACTGTTTCACATCAGAATTCAACTTCATTTTTCATCAGGCATGAGTATCCTGTGCACGATGAGATAGTAGCTGTTCCGTTTCTACGGTTTCATCCTGCCACGACAGATAACACCAAAGAGTAATGGTCAGAATATTCTGCGACTTCCATCCTATCTATCACTGTGACCTCAACCCAATGAAATGATATGGGGTATTGTCAAAGGAGATGTTGCCAGATCAAACACTTATTGACTACTTGACGTAAAGGTTTAGGTTAGGGAACCCCTTAACAAAATCACAACTGAAACTTGGCAAAACTTGTGCCAACAAGGTAGCTAACATCATTGAAAAAGGTTACTGGTCTCGGGGTGGCTTACAACAGTCAACCGTGGCAGCACCTGTTATCCCTTTAAGTCATGACTATGACACTAGGACAGACGAGGAACCGACAGGTCTCCCGGAATAGATTTTGAGATGTCCCCTGCCATGACTGGCTGTTCTGCTTCTGCGGTTTCACCCCGCCGCGGCACATAACAACTTTTTTGGTGGAGTCAAATGTTCAAACATTAGAAAGCTGTTGGGTATTAGTAAATGAGTACTATTCATATTATGTGGCAATTTTGTACAATGATAAAATTTGTAATTCACTGGTCCGTTTCAGACTCAAATGGACTGTAGCTGATACGCAAGTTTTGTTTCCATTTCAAAGGATTCGTTTTCCATGACAGTGCATTTGTTTCGGTTTAAGAGGATATTGTTGCTGTTTTGGGTGATCTTTGTTCTGTTTTGGTATATATGAGTTAAGTTACTGTAGACAGTTACACAAATAAATGATGCAGCAGCACAAGTGCACAATAAGACATAAGTTCATATAGGTAGAAATTACACATATTGTAGGTATGGCAGCAGTGGTGACCATTTTTGGTCAAATTGTTATATTTTATCATTCTTATTAGCAATAAACTTTTCAGTTTTGAAAATATCACCTAGTACTTTTAGAAATGCATCCAGTGATAACTTGGTGTTTCTAATACTTGATACATGAATGTATTTTTTACCTGCAAGAAGTATATGGTTCAATAAGTCAGTATTATTTCCGCCAATTAAGACTGTATATTTTGTCAGGGTAAATTTTTCTGTTGTTTCATTGTCAATGTATTCTTTCAGTTTCAGCCAGAATGTTTCACACATTCACATTCCCAATAAATATGTATCAAATATTCAGTTACTAAGTTACAAAAAGGGCAAAGTTCATCATCAACTAATTTCATTTTCAGTTATTCTTTTTTGTGTATATAATATTATGAATAAATTTAAACTGAAAGTCAATCAGTTTAGAATCTTTTATGCATCTTCTATATTCTCTGAAAATATGTTCCCATAGGATTACAGTGTCAAAAAGTTGCCATTTGTCACATGTAGCAGGGAAATTCTCAGTACATATAAGCTTATCATAGAAATATCTTGACCTCTTTGGTGCTGAAAGAAGACATATTAGTGATGTGCTGAGATAGTGATTATGAACAATCAATAGATTATTTCTAATAGTATCTTTCCATTTTCTCGGTATATTTGAAAGAACCAGGTAGTATTCAAGAACTGTGCCTTTGATTTTGTAAGTTTTCTTAAGTTCATTAAATGACAAAATACCTTGATCATTACACAAGTCTCTTATAGAGTGAATACCTTTAAGATACCAATGTCTCATGATAAATGATAATAATTACTGTTATGGAATTGATGGTTGAACCAAAGGGGTTCAGATAAGATTTGATCAATATCTGTAAAATCAGTTTTATGTGCTTTATAAAATATTCCCAAAGCTGCCAACACATCTTTCCAATAGGGATTTGTTATATTCACATAATTTTCAATATTGGCCCCAAGCAGAAATATATCCTTGAATGGTAAGGTATTAGGGCTAGTATTTTTATTTTGCAGATATTTATTTAATACTGTCAGTCTCAAGGAGGTTATGAATACCAATCTGAGTCCCCCTTCTTCATATTTTCTAATAAGTGTTGTTCGCTTTATCTTATCACGCTTATTATTCATTTATAAAATATATCGTTTAATTTATCAATGAATTCCTTTGGAGGATTTTTGAGTGAAGTGAATATATGCACCAATGATGAGAGTGCTAAAGTTTTAACAACCGTTATTTTCCCTATTAATGTCAAATTTCTTTTCCTCCAATTCCCAAAAGTTCTATTAATATTTCTAGTCTTTTTCTTGCATTAATTACCCAAAGGTTACTCACGTTAGGATTAAACTTTATTCCTAGTATATCAAAATCCCCACTGTGCCAATCAAGCTTAAGATCCTGACATAACATCATGTTACTATCTGCCATTGAGCCTATCCATATTGCTCTATGTTTATTCTTAAACCAGACATTTTGTAGAAATTATTGAGGGTGTCAATTGCTATGCTTAAGCTTTCTTCACATCCATCAAGAAATAATTCAGTATCATCTGCATATTGTCCAGTTTTATGTTCAGTATTATTCAATGTAATTCCTTTTATTGCACTCTTGTTACGGATCATTATTCCAAAAATTTCTGCCACTAAAAGGAATATGTAGGGAGAGACCAGGTCGCCTTGTCTACAACCCCTTTCATTGCAAAAACTTAAGTTCAGTTTTGATGATTTGTTCACTGTTTGTATATGGTAGGCCTCTACCTCAGGTGATGGAACCAATGAGGTGGTCTGCATGGGCTAATATGGGAAAGCACTCTAACCTTCACAATCTGTCCAAATTTGTCTACCCTAACAATCAGAAGTAATTCCTATTGAACTTGTTTCTGGTAGTCTTTGTAGTACAGACAGATCACTACTTAACCTGAATGCAAAACTCATGAAAGTTGCAATACAAGAGGTACGTAATGCACTGAAGTAGACAGGCAAGAACTGTGGTAGAGTCATATTATTATATTTTGTTTATTTGTGTAAATACGGTATCAGTCTTTAAACAGTTTGGTTCTGCTTTTGATGGAATAGATTTTTGTATAGTATGTTTGGTATTTGTCTCTAGCTTGATTGTCCCAAACTGGGCCTTGGCAACCTATTTTTCTATTTCCAATTGGGTAGTTTAAAGTTGTAGGTTTCCTTTTTACTAACATCAGCACATTCTACTTAGTTTACCACATACAGCCATACGTGAAGCACTTTTCACGACATTTCTCCTTATTTGACAGACGGCTTATTTCTGCTCTCCATTATTGTCTGGCTACAACTTCTCTGTGTTTCAGGTTAGTAAACGTAATCATAAATATTTTATGTAGGGTGTAACATTTGTTAAATATAGCTATATTATAAACATCAATCATGCCCAGGCTACATTATTAATGTGTGATGTGAAGGTATGACTGTGTAGTTTTAGTCAAAGTCTGCTTATAGGCATGATGTTCATATTTATTGAATCAAAATCACTGTAAGTTGATACCTGTAATATTTATTTATGTAGGATCAGGTGACACACAAGCATGTGTACCAACTCACCAGGCATCTCTGTCGGGCTTTGTTTTGCACATGAAGGTGGTGCATGTAATGTTTGTACCACTTCAGATATATCATTTTAATAACTGTTTACTGTATATATTTTCAGTGCAGAAAAGGTTGTGCTGTAAGATATATATATATAGGTATTATAGAAGTTTGTTTTGGAAAGTAATATATGTTTTGCTATGATAAGAATAGGTTAGAATAATATAATTAATGGTATGTTATTATTTATAGATGGGACGTGCAGCAAGAATATAATCTAAGGTAGACACTACTTCATCACTTGACTACCATATATTTGGTAGGTATTTTATCCTTTTAGTGTATATATATATTCCATGTGTATTATCATCTTAAATATGTCTAGATGCATGTGTTCCCTATCATGGTTTATTTTGTGATAACTTGATGCCGGTGTGTTTCAAGTCATAGGTCATGCACTATATATATAATATCCTTTTCCGTGAACTGCATGTGTCTATTACTTCTGTTTATGTCCATTTGGAATTTATGCATTGGATATATTATAAGTTGTTCACTGGTCACAAGGGGGCCATGGGTTCATGTACCCCGCAGGGCTCGGGGAATATATACAAACCTCGAGGGGACATGAGCCCATGGACCCCAAGGGACCAGTGGACAAAGTATTTATCTTACCGAACACCTGAATTTTAGTTTTTAATTGTTTGAATGTGAGGCGAATCGCCATTTTGCAGACACAAGGTAAACAGAATTAGAGTTATCTTCCTTCCATTGATTTTCAATCGCAAAACATCGGTAATTTCCGTGCTTCATGTGTGATTCAATTTTATTTCGAGACGAAGAAGTACTACCATGAAGCACCAGAGGAGTTCGGAATCCCCAGCAGTGTACATTGAAAATCATACGTTGCGGGGTACATTGAAAATAATGGAATAGCGCTTAGCCAATCAGAAAGCGATATTCATGTGTGAGGTTAGAAAAATGTGTACCATTATCAGTAAATGACCATTATGTGTAATCAAGTATATTAGTATGTATGTGATATAACTTATTGAATATTCTTATTATCATGTTACAAGGTGAAACCAAAACAGATTATGTATTAATAAATTGTGACTGCAAGTCACAACTCACACACCAGCAGGTATTAGTCACCATTAAGCATCACTCCTTACCCTGCTACAGAACTAGTGGTGGTGTTTCAATAGCATATGAAAGAGGCTTCCCCTTTCATATCATGTTTATGTCCCAAGTGAAATAAAATTTTTTTTGTCACAAGCTTTCAAGTTTGGTTTGTCAATCAAAAATTATTTCAAGAGGGACATAAACTTGACATGAAAGGGGAACAAGTTTTGTATCCTATTTATTAACCATATTCTGAAAAATGAAAATATCGTGACAATAAAGAAATATTTTGCTCTCTTATATAGAACCATACAACACGGATTAATACAATATATTGGTGAGTGGAATATCAACTGCTTCACTCCAGGGAAATGTACGCTGCGTAGAGGCAAATGTATTTCCAATAACTAATCAAGACAAGAGTCATCAGAAGATGACACATCCCCCTGGCCCTTGATGTTTTCTTAGATTAAGTTTGAATCGTTTGAATGAAGTCGTTAAAAATATAAATGCCATATATCTGTAAACAGCAAAAGGCACCACTTCACAATCTGTCTCATATATCTGCCAAGATCTACTGAAAGATATGAAATGGTTTTCGAGTTGTGCTCTGCAAAACGAAACCTATCCCCCCATTTTGAGACTAAGTCAGAATTGTTTCAATGGAAACCAGGAAAAATAAAACAACTAAAACACTGTAAATAGCAAAAGGCACCACTTTGTGGTCTGTCTCAAATATCTGCCAGGTTTTGCTCTAAAATATTGAATAGTTTTCGAAGCCCATCCCTCCATTTTGAGACAAAGTCAGAATCTTTTCCATGGAAACTTGAAAAAGGATAAATCACAAAAATCTGTAAATAGCAAAAGACACCACTGTAGGGTCTCCCCTACATATCTGCCAAGTTTTTCAGAAAGAGATTTAGAAGTGTTTGAGTTGTGCTCCGGAAACAAAGCCCATCACTCCATATTGACACTAACTCCGAAACGTTTCCATTGAAAAGGGGAAAATAATATACCAAAAAAAAACTGTAAATACCAAAAGACACCACTTTGAGGTCTGCCACACATAGCTCATCCCTCCACTTTGAGACTAAGTCTGAAACATTTCCATGGAAACGGTGAAAACAATAAATCACAAAAACCCAGATTTGTATCTGTACTCTACAGGTATATTCGTAACTCCAGTGTCAGACACAGTTCTAGTAGTATATACAATGGGGGTTTTAAAACACTTTCAAGAAAAGTCTCTACAAAGCCTTATTTACTAAATAAGGCTTTGGTTGGGCCCTTAGCTCTTGCTATTATTACCCCTACTACTTAACGTGTGTTGGAGGTAACACTGTGCCTATGTCACGTTTATATCAATGAAACAGTTTAACGTGAACCGCCTATGATCTCTTTGGTGTTCATAATAAAGGCTTGTTGGGCTTTTTGTATCCCCTGTTCTACGTACTTTTTTTTCTCGTCCTCACTGATAGCAGACTTACGAGATTTGGACCGAATATCTTGTTTCATTCCGTTATATTTTGTGAGTTCAGAGAGGATTGAACGAAACTCCTCTTCTGAGATCTTACTATCAGAGAGTGCCGTGGAAATACGCCCACTTACTGTGTTGAGCTTTGCTTCGGCCAGAACCCTGATCTCGTCGTGTTTCAATGCCTTACGATGCAGTCTGCGTGATACTAACTTAAGCGCCAACCCTAACACCCCTGCCACCCCAGCTGTTATTTCAATACCTAGCACTATAGGTGCGGCCACGATGGTAGCTAACAACCCAACGCCTGCCGCCCCTAGTCCCATGCTGGTTGCCATAAGGGTAGTGTCAGCCCCGTCCACGATATTGAAAGCTCTATTGTACTTCTTACATAGTGCTTTCCGCGTGTCACGGTCTTGTTCTAGTTGACGTTTCACATCACATAACTGCCTCAAGCGGAACCCATCTACGGTTTCCAGCGTCTTCGCTACTTCCTCTACGACTGGGTACAGACCCATCCTATAATATATATTTTGAAAGATATTTTAATTGGGTTTCAGTTAAAAGTCTATCAATGTATTTGAAGCCTACAAGGGATAGATCATTACCAATGATAATAGGTGAGAGGCTAATAGACTTTTCTGTTGTAATAAAAACCCCACTGAGGCTTATTAAGCGGTTTATAGAACCCGTGGGGGAATCCCGTTGTATAACAATACGACAATATTGGTCTAAGTGTTCGGTATACCAGTGTATTACCAACCTGGGTAAAATTTGGCGTCCTTTCGAGGAGTTTACCTGGTCAAAATACGTAAAGACGACTTCTATGATGTAGGGGGAGGATATTCTAGCACGATTACTGCTAAATGTTAATTTATTCTCTAATCCAGAACTTAACCCATTTGTTTCGGTATACAAACTTATCGGAGATGCTAAGTGATTCTCCGGAATGAAATCCCCGACCCAGATACCGTTGTTCCTAATCTTAGAGATAAACCCCGTATCTGCGCCTATTGTGATATAAGGTGAGGTGGGTGTTAAGTTGAGCAGCCATTTGGGCTCTTTAAAATCTGATAACGACACCCGTCTGTACACGTTGTCTTTGAAGTGCAGGATATATAAGGTGTCTTCCTCACCAGGCTGATCGCATCCCTCCGTATCTCCTAGGTCGTTAAGCGTAGTGTTGGGATGACTGGTCATTATTATACTATTACGATATAATTTCCAACTGGTTTTCTGATAATAATTCAGGGGTGAACTTCATACCCATGAAGTGTATGTTGTCAGGCAGGAAGATCTTGGTTAGTGATATCTTGTTTTCCACGATCACGTTGACCCCCTCCAGACTGGTGTTGGAGCCGACATTCACCCGCACGTAAACGTTGCAAACTTGATACTGGTGTCGTTTCACCCACCCGAGTTTGATCCCCTTCACGATCTCGATATCATTCCCCGACGGTTCCCCTAGGTAGACTTTGATGATCAGTGTTGAGTTTGCCGGTAGACTCTCTAGTATACTTACCACGCCTTCGAATTCAGACACCAACTGTAATGTCACGTTTGGTATGGCCGGTTTACTCGATAGCATGTGGGCTGCCATAGTGTTGAGTGGGCTGACGACTACGCTACGTCTCTGAGTTGGGACGTAAGCCACGAGCAGGGTTCCATTGTTCACGACTTTGTTTAGGTGGTTGTCTTTGTTATCCGTGAACACGTAGGGGGAGCCGAGCCTAATATTGAGAAACCAGTCGTTATCAGGTAACAACACCCACTTATCATCTTCGGTGAAGACGAGCATATATGGCTTGTTTCGGGCCATGGTAGTGCTCTCAACATCGTCTAAGTCGAACAGTTTACCCCCGAACGATGGGTATATTATCCAATTATTATTACCGGTGTTGACAAGGGCGTACTTAGTGTTGATTTTTGCTCTTGTGGTATCTACTATATCACTTAGGGTTCCACCGGAGGGGACTTCAACGCGTTTGTAAATGTTGTTTTTCAGTTGCAAGGCGTACGATTTACCATCTACTCCGGGAGCGTCGAAACCGCGCGTGTCTCCGAGGTCGGAGATCCCGATATTAACGCATTTTTTCACTCCGGGCCCTTGTGCGCTGGTCATTTTACATGAAGCGTTAAGCTGAGGTATCCTATATTTACAGGATTATGATTTATATCTAACACCGATATTATCAGCTCAGGTATGTTGCCCTGGGTTAATCTCTTATACTGCCGTGGTGAAAACGACTCGGTTCTACCGTCGTTGTATTTCTCAGTTTTCACCGGCACTGCTCTCAGTATAGTGGAAGGGTGACCTCCTTGAATGTTGTACGTTGTGCTCACCTGACCGAGATGAATGTACAGCTCTCGGTACGGTACTAGGTCGGGTAACTTCGTGCCTGTGACGGTTGTTGTTGGTTTTATCTCGTCAGGAGACATACCGAGTATCCTCGCTAATGGTCGGCCGAGTCTCAATGAGGTTCTTCCGTTGTTGATTAACACCACTGTGCCGTTTGAGTCGTTCATCTTGAGTTCGGCTCCCAGGGGTTTGAAGACCTCGTCGTTTAGAGAGCACACGCTGTAGTAGCCGTCAGTTATCTGACTGCGAGTTCCACTGACGAACAGCTTATTGTTGCTGGCGTTGATGTTAGTCCATTGTGGTAGGTAGGTGATATCGCAGAGTGCGACTTCGAGTTGGCCTGACGTGTTATCGATCGCGTGCGTCAGCTGAACGGCCTCACCGCTCGTTATTCCTGGAAGTGTTATGTACATATTATAATATATAATTTATATATTATAATATGGACTTAGCACACTTGAAAATCGTGGTGGTAGGTAGTACGGGGTTTAAAGCAACCTTTATTAATATCTTTGAAAACTATATCGTGTCCGTTAATAACGCGCAGGCGGTGGTAAACTGGAATCAAAACCCAATGCAGTTTTGGCAGAACCAACTCATCTTTGCTGTGTGGTGTGCGACGACAGGGTCGGGTGTGACACTAGACTACGGTATAGACAAACTGAGTAAGGCAGTCATTTTGTTTCATATTTATTATCAAACGAGACGAATATTGAAGGAAATAAGTGCTCCTCTTCCCCAAGATAAAGCGTGGAGTATGACGAATAACCCCTATGATAAACGCGCTTATGAACGTGTTTGTGGGGAGTTTGAGATTCCAACGAATAAAGACTTTCGCCTTCCTGGTGTTAACCATGGTCTCGGTATAGTTCTCGTGTACTTCTACAGGTCCGGAACATATCAGGCCGGTTCTAAAGATGGTTCATACAACCCAAACCGTCATACATTTACAGGCCCCACAACGAATGAAAAGATCCATGTCAGCTGTATAAAGCAAACCAATCCTGATGCAGCCACAGCCTGGACTAAAATGATCTCAAAAACATCGAAAGAATTCACTCGTGCTGGTACAATACGCTTGAACGACTCGATTCGAACGTACGTGTGGGCGCTGTTGGGTGCGCAGTCGATGACGCGTTCCAACATCCTCGGTAAGGGAACTGCTTACGACGCTCAGAAACAGTTCGTTGCCAACGTTGAGGATGCTATCAATTCTCCAGTTGATCTCCCGCGGGCCATTGACCGTTACCAAAACGTGTTAGAATACGCCAGATCGAAAGTCAATTACGTGTTCGGCGTGGGGCTGTACATGGCTCCGAGTGATATGCAACTGAGAGTAAAAAAAGTGGTGGGTTATAACAACAAAATAGTCATAGCCACGGCGGATCAAAAGTTGGGTATCAACCCCGATATTAACACCCCCTATATCCCACACATCCTACCACGTGAAACGGGTATAGTGGCGCCACCCCCGGAGTCTAAAGTTCATGTGGGGGTACCCCCCACACACCCCCATATTCAGGCCTCCAATCATATTGATAATAAAACGGCCCTGGTGGTTGGTGGGGTAGCTTTGGGACTTATTTGGTTAAAAATTTCTTAGCCGCTACGTACACCAGACCAGCCACGGCGACGATGGCTGCCCACAGGTTTTGACTGAGCCACGTGGCAGTTTTAGCCAGAGCGCCCAACAACCACGAGACGATGCTACCCAGGATGCCGGGAAGAGCTTCGGCGGCTTTACCAGCCAGTTTAGCTAGGCGTTCCCCGAGTTTTTTTATCCAGTCTTTAACACCACCGCCGGGGGTTCCGCCGCCGGCAGGCCCCACAGGGGTACCCCCTGTCAGTGACACCACCAGGGTTGATATGATGAAACCCAATGCAGTCAGAATGCTGGCGATGGTGATCCCTTGCTCCCGGAACAATATCCGAATCCTGTCTGCTAACGTGGTGTCTCGGTGGAGGACTTGATTGATGGTTTCCCGCACACGGTTGGTCTGGGATCGAAGCTTTTCTTTGTAGCCGGACGCTGTCTCCAACCAGGTCTGCCTTTCATCTTCCAAATTACGTATTCGTTCCTCGATGGTGGCTTTCATAGACTCGTCCTCAGTTTCACCGAGTTTTTTCTTTTCATAGGCGATGTGGTCGTCTATCTCACTCATTTTGGCCGTGCTTTTCCAGAGCTGACCACGAATGGTTTGCATCAACAGGTCCAACCCCTTCAGTTCCCGAAAGGTAATTTCGAGACCAGGGAAGGGCTTGTTCTCGTAGTCGGCCAACACCTTTTTAATATCATAAGTCATGTTTTGATCCGATGGGGCGTCCCTGATGCCTTCCAGACTTTGAACTAACTTCGGAGGAATCTTAGGTCGCGCGCCACCGTACTCTTTGAAGTTTAGTTCATCGCGGACAAAGTCCCTCCCATATTTACCGTCCAATGTTGATAAGGCAAGCGGTTTTCTCGTGTGTTTATGCATGAGATCGATCTCCGGGTGAGCTTTCAAACGCAGTGGGCCATTCTTCTCAACAAAAAACTTGGAATATTCCCTTCCCGACGCCTTGAGTTTGGATTTATTTTCAACTACGTTCTAATAATCGTCGACGGCGTCATTAATGATTTTGCCACTTAGCGAGAATGAGGTCTCCTGGTCATCATTGAATGCCTGGGCACTATCGTCCCACATATCATCCATAGGTATGTCTTCATCCATTAGTATTAAAAATATATTTCCTTTATATAACAATGTACGGCAGAAAATTAGATCCTTTCAGAAGATTGAGAGAGCCACTAGGCGCCAGAGCCGTGCGCCAGTCGGTGACCATCACCAACAATCCCAGCAAGATAGACCAGAATCAAACTCTGCTGGTTAGATTTCCAAACCTTGGTGAGAATGACCTCATTGTACCAGGCACTGTTCGACTGGCGTTCAATATCACGTTGACCTCCGACAACGACAAACGCGAGCTAGTGCGGAACGTGGGTCGAGCTATCATCAAGAAAACGACCGTCAAGATCAGCGGTAACGAGGTGCTGAGTATCGACGACAACGACGTGTTTCACTGCTACGGGGATCTCTGGAAAAGCGAGGGAGAACGAGTCAATGATGTGTACCAGGGTATCAGCAAATCAACCCGGTCGCGTATAGGGTATGCCTTCACGACAGACCAGCTAGACAAGCTATCGGACGGTGAAAAGGCCATCGCTCGAGCATACGGGAATCGATTCTGCGTGCCGCTCGACTTCGAGTTGCTCACGGGACACGCGCCGTTTTACCAGGCCGCGCTGGGTGATAGGCTCGAATACGAGCTCACGTTTAACGACTATAGCAAAGTAGTGCGTACGCCGAACGGTGATGAGGCCAGTTATGCCATAGATAACATCTCTCTGGAGTTCGACATGGTCACTAGCCCGGAGCTGGCCAGGCAGGTTCGAAGCCGGTACTTTGGGAAGATGGCTATCCTGTACGATCGCGTACTGAGGCATAGATCAGTTGTGCGAGATAAGAGCGACACTGTGTGGAATATCAACCTGAACGTGCCGGCGCGATCGATGAAAGGTATCCTGGTCGTCCCCGTGGAGGATTACGAGCCATTCTGGAGGGACAGCGAGAAGTTTTTCAACCCCGAGATTGAAAAGGTGGAAGTGACCATCGAGGGCGTGCCCAACCAGCTGTTCAGTCATGGTATGAGACCACACCAGCAGTGGGATGAGATAAAAAAGCTACCAGTGGGGGATTACATAACAAAGGACCTGGACCTCGGCTCCGTGCAGATCGGTGAATACCTGACCACCAAGTACGCCCTATGGTTGGACATGCGATCCACGGATGATGATAAACTGCACGGTAGCGGGCGCCGTATAGATAACGGCAGCGAAGGGATAACCATCCAGATTACTAAGAAGGCTCAACCCGCTGGTAAGTTGAAATTATATCTGTACGTTATTATGGACGCGCAACTTAATATAGACAATGGGAGATTCGTGCAAGCCATCTACTGATGGGGGGTACCCCCCCACACCCCCCAACAATAAACAGTCCCCACTGCCCCACCTCCCCACTGACCCACACTGCGCCATAGTGTGCGGGCAGACTGGCTGTGGGAAGACAGTTTTCGTGTTGGATATGTTGGAGGGTTACTACAAGGATGTGTTCGATAACATCGTTATCATGTGCCCTACTCTGAGCATGAATAAAACGTACGCGCGACCTTGGGTGATGACGGACCCGGACGTACACAAAATCGACCCTGGAACACGCCTGCAGGACTGGTTGAAAGCTCTTCACGAGAAATTTAAAGGGGAACCGACGCTGTTTATACTGGACGACTGCAGCGCTAATCGCGAGATAACAAAAAAGAGAGACATGCTATCGTACCTGGCCTTCTCCGGCCGGCATGCAAATCACAGCGTCTGGGTGCTAACGCAGAAGTTCAACTCGGTGTTGAAAGACCTCAGGGAGCAGACGCGATGGGTGGCCTTATTTCACTGCAAGGACAGGGATTCGTTCGAGGAGTGTTTGAGAGAGAACGATGTGATGAGCAAATTAGAACGGGAACGGGTGAAGAAACAGCTCGCTGAAACTAAACACGCTAAGCTCGTGCTCAAGACCGACCAACCAGTAGCATATAGGGTGTGCTAAAGCTAAGCAAAGCTTAGCAAAGCTAAGCAAAGCTAAGCTTCATTTCTCTGTGTTTTGTCTGCATCGGGTATTATATAGTTAAAACTAAATCTTACTTGTTATATTATAAGATGGAGTGTGAGGAATTGCTCGAACAATTGTTGGTACCTGGGGTAGTGGATGATGATAAGCGAGAGAAACTGGTGGAGTTGGCTGTTGGCGGCAAAGCCAAACATTACTTTGGAGACTACACTCCGGATAAAATTCACAAAATGTCAGCCGAAGAAATCGATAAGCTGTACGCTAGATACGAGTCCCGGCTCAGAGCAGAAATGACAAAGACAATAGGATCGGCTATGACCCAGATATACACCGGTATTGTATCATACTTCCTTCCCATTCCACCAGAGCGCCGACTTTACCTGTGGGAGGACCTCGAGAAAGACCCTTTTATCGAACACGCCGTGCGTTCTATCAGCTGCGGGCTGTACCACAAATATGGTATGTTGTTGGCTCCAGTGACGGCGGCGATTATCACGGCAAAGCATTGTCAATTTGAGAGAAAAAATAATAATAATAGTATAGATGGATACTGCTCCCGAGGTGATACCCCCCCACAGTGAGGGAAACCCCAGTGGGGGTACCCCCAACAGTGAGGGAAACTCCACTGGAGGAAACCCCCACAGTGAGGGAAGTGACCCCTTCACAGGAACCCCCAACAGTAACCAGGCAGAAGAATCCTAAGAGGGTAGCTGCCGGTAAAAAACGGTGGTGTAACCAACATAAAATTATTACAGTGACCAACCCAACCCGACTGTTGTTGGTTGTAGGCGTAACTGCTGTCTTGGCTATCTCGTGGTTATATACACGTGAGGGACGTGGGGGAAACGTGGGGGTATTCCCCAACAGTGAGGTGGTACCTCCCACTGTCGACCCGCATATCATGTTATAATTTAAAATATTTTTACATGTACATAATGTCTGAGGGGAAAACGTTCGTCAACGACGCATACCACGCCACAGTGGTCGCCAGTCTAGCAGTAGGGTACGCTCGGTTGACTAAAATGGTGCTTAAACAACCAACTATCAAGCTAGATTTCAACCTGCAGGATATGGGTATGCTCATAATGAACCTTGGTATGGCGATGGCCACAAAAGACATCCTAGTAAAACAAGGGATAATACCTGATAATATAATGAAATAAATATAGGATGGCCACGATAGCTATGATGGTCGGTGGGGCGTTAGTGAATGCCCTGGCATTTTCCGGGAGTAATTTCCTCTTCTCGAAACTACGAGATGACCACGCGGCTGAAATACAGGAAGAAAGGAAGCGGCACGATCTCGCTACTGAGAACTTACAAAAGGCACAGGCCGAGTACGCTAAAAAACGCCTCCAGAGGATCGATTTTATTAACGAACAACTCCAGCGTGAAAACCATGCCGTTCAAACATTCAACGATGTCGATGAAGCAATGAAAGAATACTACCTACTAACTGGTAAACGATTGGAACCGCTCAATAAACCCACACTCGCTCAGTACTACACACCATCCAAGGGACAAATGAATCGTGAACTGGGCTTCATAGTGTTGGGTATAGCAGCTACTGCGTTGGTTGCGAAGCAATTAAATTAAATACCTATATAAGTAAACATGAGACCCGCTCCATACCGATGCGAATACATACTTATGGGGAAGACCGAGGCCTGTGGTAGGAAATGCAGGAATCAGGGGTTCTGTTGTTTCCATATGGGAAGTCCTAACTACACGTGTTCTGTGTGTTGTATCGGGGTTAAAGGGCACTACTGTCTATGTAAAGCTCACGGAGCGAACGTAGTCAGACATCAACTCATCTACGAGAATAAAAAGGACTACATAAAAGAACGTAGGCGACTGCTCAAGATAGACTCCAAATAAATGTTTTACTCAGCCACATATTTTTATCAAGGGTTACCTCCCTTTACTGTGACCCAATTAGACATTGGTTATGTTAGGTGTAAACACTATGACTACTGTACGCGAGCTTAAGCGGGTCGCAAAACAGAGAGGTGTGATCGGGTATTCTCGAATGCGGAAGTCAGCATTGTTGAGATTACTAGGTTTAGAAGCCCCTCCTACGGTAAAACAATTAAAAGCTCAAGCAAAACAGCTTGGATACACGGGTTATTCAAACCTGGGGAGAGCCGGGTTAACCGCATTGTTATCACATACCCCCGTAGCACGTCCCACTGTAAAACAACTGAAAGCCGAGGTACACGATTTGGGTTTAGGCGGGTATTCCCGTATGAGAAAACCACAGCTTGTAGAATTATTACGACAGAATAGAGCTATTGACCTACAGTTCGTGCGCACTGAGCGCGCTGTAGGCAACTATTTGAGAGGTTGGCGCATGCACGTTGAAACATAGAAACATAGACATTACAGATATCAAGCCTCTGATAGCTGATAAGGTCAACCAGGAACTAAATAACCTAGGAAGTATCAAGTTTCAGATCACAGTGAAAATGTCGCTTGATAAGCAGGTTGGGGGCCCCACAGGGGCCACTGAGTATGTTCAGCCTTACTTCCGAGGTAAACAAGAGGTCGTCACACATACAGAGACCATTGACGCATCAATCGATACCAGTTTTCAGCAGATACGAGAATACCTAGAACGCTACACACACTTGGGGTCTGGGTGGGCTGTAGATAAAATCGATAATGTCTATCTAGACATAGCTAACTACGTGCCATTCAGAGGCGGGTCATACCTAGCCTTGCCCCCCTACTATAGGAACAAACATGCCATAGTAAACGTTAAGAATAGAGGAAACGATTGCCTGAGGTTAGCTATCAGGTCAGCCTTATTTCCAGCTGACACTAATCCGAACAGGTCTTCTAATTATCCTCAGGATGATGGGCTCAACTGGGATGGTATAGATGAACCCACCCCCATATCCCAGATCACTAAAGTAGAAAAACAGAATAATCTGGCTATAAATGTCTTTGGGCACGAAGGTAACACAACAATAGTACACAGGGTCAGCGAAGTGAAGGATCGCCAAGTTATCAATATATTCATGATCCAGCGAGGTGACAAGTATCACTACACATGGATAAAACACTTTAGCAGGCTGTTGTATGACCAATCGGCACACAGAGAAAAGACCCACCTCTGTGAACGATGCCTACATGGCTTCACACGAGCTGATTTATTAGAATCCCACCGGGATGATTGTCAAGGTGTGGGGCAGACGGCCATACGAGTCGACATGCCTAAGGAAGGTGATAATATCCTAAAATTCAGTAACCACAAGAACCAAATGTCTGTGCCTTATATCATATACGCCGACTTCGAAGCCTTGGTGGTGGGGGATTCCCCCACACAAGAGCATAAAGCCTGTGGGTTTGGATACATTATCGTCCGTTGTGACGGGGAAACGAAAGCTCCGGTAGTGTATAGGGGCCCTGACGCGGCTGAAAGGTTTCTAAAGTGTTTGCAGGAGGAAGAAAAAATTATTAGGAATACATTGTATAGAATCGCTCCCATGTGTATGACCCGAGTCGACAGGATAGCTCACGCTAGTAGCACTAACTGTCACGTGTGTGACTCACCACTTAACGATGATTCGGTGAGAGATCACTGCCACATAACTGGTAAGTATAGAGGCGCCGCTCACAGCACGTGCAACCTCAAGCTTAAAATCAACCCTAAGACAATAAACATCCCCGTTGTCTTTCACAACTTGAGAGGGTACGACTCACACTTGATCATGCAGGCCATCGCGAAAATCGATGGTAATATAACGTGCATCCCCAACAACATGGAGAGATACATCTCCTTCAGCTTAAACGGACTTAGGTTCATTGACTCGTTTCAGTTCCTCCTGTCGTCACTCGACAGTCTGGTCAAGGCCAACAATACCTTCCCTATCACCGATCGATACACAGACGCCGAGACTAGACCCCTGCTTATGAGGAAGGGTGTGTACCCCTATGAGTACATGGATAGTTGGGTCAAGTTCACCGAGACCAGACTACCCCCTATTGACTGCTTTTATAGCAAGCTGAATGAGGCGTCCGTCTCACGAGATGATTACTCGCACGCGACTAACGTATGGAATAAACTGGGTTGTAAGAACCTGGGTGATTATCACGACCTGTACTTGAGGACAGATGTACTGCTGTTAGCCAACGTGTTTGAGACGTTTAGGCGAACGTGTTTCAAGCAGTATAAACTCGACCCCGCATGGTATTACACCAGCCCAGGTCTGTCGTGGGACGCCTTGCTTAAAAAGACCGGAGTTAATTTGGAATTGCTCACAGATTACGACATGCACCTATTCATTGAGAAAGGCTTGCGAGGTGGGATTTCCATGGCATCCAAACGATACGCGAAAGCAAATAATCAATACGTGAAAGGTAACGATCCTAACAAGCCAACCAATCACATTCTCTACCTCGACGCAAACAACCTGTACGGCTGGGCCATGAGCCAGTATCTACCTACAGGGGGATTCGAATGGGTACCCCACGTTGATGTTATGGGGGTTGCACCAGATTCGAACAAAGGGTATATCCTCGAGGTTGACTTAGAGTATACCAAGGAATTACACACATCACACAACAGCTACCCCCTGGCCCCCGAACGTATGAGGGTTAACCCAGACTGGATGTCTGAGTACCAACATAACTTGTTAGGTGGGCGTGTGACAGACGTTGAAAAACTCGTGCCTAACTTAATGAATAATACTAAGTACATCATTCACTATCGCAACCTACAGCTGTACCTGTCGTTGGGTATGAGGCTGACCAAAATACACAGGGTGCTCATGTTCGACCAGAGCCCATGGATGGAGCCCTACATCAGAATGAACACAGACCTACGAAAAAAAGCCACCAGTGATTTTGAGAAAAATCTCTACAAGCTCATGAACAACTCGGTGTTTGGTAAGACTATGGAGAACCTGAGGAAACGCGTGACCGTGAAGCTGGTTCGGTCGAGTGAGGAAGACAAGCTCAGGAGATTGATAGCCAGTCCGGCATTCAACCGTAGTAAGATATTCACAGACAACCTGGTTGCCCTACACATGAAGAAAAGCTACATAAAATTCAACCGGCCTGTTTACGTGGGGATGAGCATCCTCGATTTATCCAAACACCTGATGTACGACTTTTACTACAACGAGCTCAAGAAACAGTACGGTGACAGGTGTGAAGTGCTGTACACTGACACGGATTCCCTGCTGATGGAGATTCGAACCGAGGACGTGTACGAGGACATGAAAAAACACCTCGATTTATACGACACCAGCGACTACCCTAAGACCCATACCATACACAGTACGGTAAATAAAGAGGTCCTAGGTAAGATGAAGGACGAGTGTGCTGGCACGCCCATAGCTGAGTACATAGGTTTCAGACCTAAGATGTACTCCATACTGAAAGCCGACAATAGTGAGATCCGGAAGGCTAAGGGGGTTAAGAAGTATGTGGTGAAACAACACATCAAACACGCCAGATTCAAGGAAGCCCTGTTCAAGACCCGTACCTTTAGGCATAAAATGAACACACTTAGAAGTGATGGACATAAGATATACGGACTGACTATAAACAAGACGTCCCTGTCGCCTATGGACACGAAACGTTGGATAGCTATTGATGGGATAAACACATACGCGTATGGACATGAAAAAATTTGAGGTTATTTACTACAGCCCGCGTGGGTACTGGAAAGGAGCTAGCGCAGTAGATAAACTAGCTAAAATAGCGCGAGTACCCCCGGAGGAAGCCAAAGCGTGGCTTGAAAAACAAGCCCTGTGGCAGATCTATTTGCCGGCACCACGCTACGTGCCTAGAAGGAGGTTCGGTATTAACATACCTAATAGCGTTCACCAGGCAGACCTACTGTTCCTACCCCACGACAAGAGGTACAAGTATGCCTTAACCGTAGTGGACGTAGCCAGTCGTTACAAGGAAGCCGAACCCTTGACCACGAAAGATTCGGCCCAGGTAGCCAGAGGATTCGAACGCATATACAAACGCAGTCCGCTGACGTGGCCAACAGAGCTGCAAGTTAACCCCGGACGGGAGTTCATGGGTGCCGTGTCACAACTGCTAGCCAAACACGATACAAAGGTCAGGCGTGGCACGGCCGGAGCCCATCGCAGCCAAGCCATAGTTGAGAGATTTAATAGGACTTTGGCTGAGCACTTGTTCGGCCATCAGTATGCTAGGGAGATGGTCACCCCTGGAAAACGATCGACTGAATGGGTCACGAGGTTACCCAAGGTGGTGTCGGCAATCAACCATGAAGTCACCCGTCTCACCGGTAAGAAACCGGCAGACGCTATCAAACTAAAATCAATAGTTGCAGAGTCGGCCGCTCCATTGCGTGGGAAGGAGAAACAGATACCAGATAGGGCCCTAGTGAGGTATCTATACCAGCCGGGGGAACACGAGGGTGATAGCCGTAAGCGGGCCACCGATCCTATATGGTCAGTCAAAACTTACAACATAGATAAAGTGGATATGAAAGCCGACGAACCTAACTTATACTACTTGAGGGATGGGCCGGGTAGGGGGTTTGTAAGAGAAGAATTATTGATCGTACCGTACGGCACAGTGTTACCTCCAACACACGTTAAGTAGTAGGGGTAATAATAGCAAGAGCTAAGGGCCCAACCAAAGCCTTATTTAGTAAATAAGGCTTTGTAGAGACTTTTCTTGAAAGTGTTTTAAAACCCCCATTGTATATACTACTGTTCTTTCCTCTGTGTCCAGCACTCAGTTCTTCACTGACTCACATGGATCATAGTGCCATACAGAGGGATCATGACTGCTTTGACAGCAGATAATCTTTATTGACAGTCAGTCTTCATGATGACATTCAGCAATGCTGACATGATGGGATAAATAGGGCTTGTAATTCTTGCGAGGTGGTACTTTCGGTAAGCTGGTCCCTGGCTACCTTTGCATATCAGCTTGCAATATGCATGGCAGGGCCCAACTAACTTCCACAACCAGATTTCTGATGACAAGCATATATATTCAAGAACCACTCCTGCTTCCAGTTGTGTGCCTGGCAAATATGACTTGACTAGACCTGACCAAGCGTACTTTCTTTGTCACTGGGAGTACTAAGGTCTCCCACTGAACCTTGACCTGCTTATGGGCCCTGTGAGTGAGTGAGTGAGTGAGTGAATTTACGCCGAATTTAGCAATGTTCCCGAAATATCATGGGAGGGGACACCAGAAAAAGGGCTTCACACATTGTACCCATGTGGGGAATCAAAACCTGGGTTTTTGGTGTGACGAACGAATGCTTTAACCACTGGGCTACCCCACCATCCCATTGGGACCTATGAGATTCCCTATGAAATCACCAACATACAGCAGTGGGCCCAGACATTATTCGGCTAATATCAAAACATTATTTGTCGTCTTCATCTCTTCTTAATATTTAGTATGTTAAATCAAGCAGATCCTATACTGATACAAATATTCACTGGTCAATGAGAATATGACATTCTGATCAAACCTCAAGCATAACAACTTCCTTACCTCGTGAGTATAATGTTTCAGTAAGATTCTTGTACCACTGTATAAAAACATCACACTCATGAAATAAAGAAGTTGTTATCCATAGAGTTTTCTAGAATGCATTTCCCAGCTTCTAAAATGCCACTCAAAGAAGTGAGTGAGTGAGTGAGTGAGTTTAGTTTTACATCGCACTTAGCAATATTCCAGCTATATGGCGACGGTCTGTAAATAATCGAGTCTGGACCAGACAATCCAGTGATCAACAACATGAGCATCGATCTGCGCAATGGGGAACCGATGACACGTGTCAACCAAGTCAGCTAGTCTGACCACCCGATCCCGTTAGTCGCCTCTTACGACAAGCATGGTCACCTTTTATGGCAAGCATGGGTTGCTGAAGGCCTATTCTACCCCGGGACCTTCACGGGTCCCACTCAAAGAAGAGATCATGACAAGCACCACTTAGCATCAATTCAAGTTACCAATGGAAGCAGTTATAGAGTAACTTCACCACAGCAGGCTAAAGGTAGAACAGCTAGACATATCAGTAGTAGAGAGGGAGTGATAAATGCCAGTCAGCACTATCGTCAATAACTAAGTGGGGACCAGCAGAACGAGTGCTAAGTCTGTAACCATTGAGTAATCACCTGACAATTAAGCAATTATGGACAATGTATGAGGTCTACCCATTGTGAGGAAAAGTGTGGTGGGTAGAGTAGGACCACCCGCTCTACCTGTAACAAACCCTGCCCTTGTGATTGTTAAAAAAATTAAATGCTATTGAAATGCATACTATGCCAAGTCTAATGTCTGCACAATGCCATGAGGCAATTGGAATGTCTCAACAACAAGTGGCTGCACAATTCCACTGCCACCGGAACACCATTTCTGCCTTGGTTAGACGCCACCAGAACACAAATGACATCATAGATCAGCCACGTTCTGGACATCCACGTGTAACAATGCCAAGACAGGACAGGTGAATAAAGGTGACCCATCCTTGCCACAGGTTTCAGACTGCAGTGATGACTGCCCAGAGCATCCCAGGACTTTGCCATATCCACCCCAACACAGTTCGAGAACGTTAACGTCATCACCACAACTTCCCGCCTTACAACCTATCCTGACACGTCATCGACAAGCTCACCGAATGTGGTGCCGAAATCATGTCCGAAGACACTTGTTTTTGGTGCAGAAACGTTGTTTTTACAGATGAGTTCAGATTTAACATTTCCCATAGCGATGGACGTTAATGTGCCTATAGACGTGTGGGAGAATGTTATGCACAGGCCTATGTATTGGAGAGGAATTGCTTTGGTGGTGGTTCCCTGATGATTTGGGGTGGAATAACAGCACGCCAAGGAACTCCTTTGGTGATTGTTCACGGCAACTTAACTTGCAAATTTACCAGATCTCTCTGGTGAGCGTGTTTAGGATGAGATGGATCGACGTCTATGCCGTCTTCCTCTCCACCAAATAACATCCTTGACCTTGCAACAGAACTTGAGAATCAGGTGTGACATCCCACAAGCTTTCCTTGCACGCTTGATAGGCTCTATGCATTGACAATGCACTGCTGTTCTCAATGCTGATAGTGGACATACCCGTTATTGAGCTTGTGGCATGGTCGTTTGACCCCTTTCCCGCTTGTGGACTCATGACATCATTGTGATTGACTTTTCAATTGAAATTCTACCTTTGTACCTTTGACATTGTGATATCAACTGGGATAATATTTTGACAATGCACAGTTCCTTTATGTGGCTAGTATATAAAATGACACACAACCAGGCCAGTCACCAAGTCTGACACAATTGTGGATACAATGTTAGATGGATGTGGGACTGAGGTACTGGGACATACACTCCTGAAATCCTTCTGGTACCCTCACAAAAATTAATGAAGAAATTGAAGTATATAGCTGAAAATACCGTTATAAACCTGAAAAAAAACCTGATTATAGAATTGCCTCATTGACTCATCTTCAACTCCAAGGTCTGGAGACAACGCCGTTACTTGCCAGGTAGATGACATTTACCTGTCAGGATCCCCACCTGGATGGGGTGTCCTTACCCAAACTGTGGTATACTCCCGTACTTCTGTCCTGACAATAGGGGATGCACAAGAGGTAAAGTGTCAGTACCTGGGGGCCCTTGGAGTTTTACCGTCGTTCCTTCAGCAACCACAAGACGATGATCTTCGTTTAATAGTTTAAGACTGTGTTGCTGGTCAACCCACTCTGTGGTCACTCTATAAGACTTCAGCAGCAAAGCTTCCATCTTGAGCCAAATGCTGGTGCTTTTTAAGATTCCGTGTGACCAAACACCAAGAGTGGGAGCACACCAGACTCTCGTACCTGGGCTTTGGTACTGCTTAAAGCTGGGTCCCTACATCACAGCCAACACCCTCTTCCTTGTGGCCATTGGTCACCAAACCGTAACCCTGCCAAACTTTTTCACCCTCCCCTTCTATTTTGTACCCCCAATACCATATTTGTAAGACTGTGAGGTGGATTCCAAGAAACTCAAAGTTTCTATCTACTAACCATATATGTCTCATGGAATACTATGAACTGCTACCGAGGTCCTCTGACAAGTTGCTCCATCTTAATAGTAAAGTCATTTCCCTTTACCTCATCTATGAATCATCTCAACTTGATCCAACAAGCTCTAACGACCTACTTTCGTACTTATTTCCTCCACTACCGAATACCTACCTCCCAGACCTTGTTTATTATTTCCTACCTCCCAGGCGTTATTTATTTCATATTTTAAATATATTATTACATCCTCTTGTTATTCATATCTCATCACACCTCATATCACCTGTTATTAATAATATCATTTGCAGATCTAAGTATTATAATAATTATAAATTCCATGACTATGATACGTTACTATTATAACAATAATCATTATTTCATGCCTATGATATTCATAGTAATAACCAAAATACATCTGAATTGAATAACATCAGTATTGTACTGCAGGTTTTAGAGGAGTGTAAAGGGACAGGACGGCGAAGAAACAAGAATGGATGCCTTTCCAAGCTGTGTCATCTGTTAATCAATAAATCTGCTCTGCAGACATGGAATTAGGAGTGCTGCATTAAATGTCACCAATGTCATATCAGCAGATACGAGCTTGAATCACCTCTACCACTGCACACCGTGTACATGTTGACTTCATCAAGATATCTTTCAGTTATAATCCACCCAACACACAGAACTGATAAGGTAGGCCTTCCATGGCACAGAGTGGAAGATTATTCAGCAGTCTTTGTGTGACAGGATCTCAAATCTTGTCTCTGTGTTACAGGATCTCCAGTCATGTCTCTATGTGACAGGATCTTTGGTCTCTGTATCACAGGAACTCCAGCCAAATCTCTGTGTGACAGGATCTCCAGCCATATTTCTGTATGGCAGTATCTCCAGTGAAGTCTCTAGGCAACATAATCGCTAGTCATGTCTCTAGGAGACAGGATCTCCGGTCAAGTGTCTATGAAACAATATCTCCAGTCATGTCTCTATGTGACAGGATCTCCTGTCATGTCTCCATGGAGTAAGTGAGTGAGTTATTTCAGCTCCTTGGTGGTAACTGATCAATGACAGGATTTCTAGTCAAGTCTCTAGCCAACAAGGTCTCCCGTCATGTCTCCATGCAACAGGGTCTCCAGTCATGTCTCCATGCAACGGGGACGCAAGTCATGTCTCCATGCAACAGGGTCTCCAGTCATGTCTCCATGCAACAGGGTCTCCAGTCATGTCTTCATGCAACAGGGTCTCCAGTCACGTCTCCATGCAACAGGGTCTCCAGTCACGTCTCCATGCAACAGGGTCTCCAGTCATGTCTCCATGCAACAGGGTCGCCAGTCATATCTTCATGCAACAGGGTCTCCAGTCATGTCTCCATGCAACAGGGTCTCCAGTCATGTCTTCATGCAACAGGGTCTCCAGTCACGTCTCCATGCAACAGGGTCGCCAGTCATGTCTCCATGCAACAGGGTCTCCAGTCACGTCTCCATGCAACAGGGTTGCCAGTCATGTCTCCATGCAACAGGGTCTCCAGTCACGTCTCCATGCAACAGGGTCGCCAGTCATATCTCCATGCAACAGGGTCTCCAGTCACGTCTCCATGCAACAGGGTCGCCAGTCATATCTCCATGCAACAGGGTCTCCAGTCACGTCTCCATGCAACAGGGTCTCCAGTCACGTCTCCATGCAACAGGGTCGCCAGTCATGTCTCCATGCAACAGGGTCGCCAGTCATGTCTCCATGCAACAGGGTCTCCAGTCACGTCTCCATGCAACAGGGTCGCCAGTCATATCTCCATGCAACAGGGTCTCCAGTCACGTCTCCATGCAACAGGGTCGCCAGTCATATCTCCATGCAACAGGGTCTCCAGTCACGTCTCCATGCAACAGGGTCGCCAGTCATATCTCCATGCAACAGGGTCTCCAGTCATGTCTCCATGCAACA
Organism: Haliotis asinina; assembly: GCF_037392515.1. Classification (NCBI taxonomy): domain Eukaryota; kingdom Metazoa; phylum Mollusca; class Gastropoda; order Lepetellida; family Haliotidae; genus Haliotis; species Haliotis asinina. The sequence continues at coordinate 39,969,155 of NC_090293.1, forward strand.
GGGTCGCCAGTCATATCTTCATGCAACAGGGTCTCCAGTCACGTCTCCATGCAACAGGGTCTCCAGTCATGTCTCCATGCAACAGGGTCGCCAGTCATGTCTCCATGCAACAGGATCTCTAGTCAAGTCACTATGAGACAGTATCTCCTGCGATATATCTCCATGTGGCAGGATTTCCAGTCAAGTCTCTAGCCAACAGAGTCTCCAGTCATGTCTCCATACAACATAACCTCCAGTCATGTCTCCATGCAACAGGGTCTCCAGTCATTTCTCCATGCAACAGGGTCGCCAGTCATATCTCCATGCAACAGGGTCTCCAGTCACGTCTCCATGCAACAGGGTCGCCAGTCATATCTCCATGCAACAGGGTCTCCAGTCACGTCTCCATGCAACAGGGTCGCCAGTCATATCTCCATGCAACAGGGTCTCCAGTCACGTCTCCATGCAACAGGGTCGCCAGTCATATCTCCATGCAACAGGGTCTCCAGTCATGTCTCCATGCAACAGGGTCGCCAGTCATATCTCCATGCAACAGGGTCTCCAGTCACGTATCCATGCAACAGGGTCGCCAGTCATGTCTCCATGCAACAGGGTCGCCAGTCATATCTCCATGCAACAGGGTCTCCAGTCACGTCTTCATGCAACAGGGTCGCCAGTCATATCTCCATGCAACAGGGTCTCCAGTCATGTCTCCATGCAACAGGGTCGCCAGTCATATCTCCATGCAACAGGGTCTCCAGTCACGTATCCATGCAACAGGGTCTCCAGTCATGTCTCCATGCAACAGGGTCTCCAGTCATATCTCCATGCAACAGGGTCTCCAGTCACGTATCCATGCAACAGGGTCTCCAGTCATATCTCCATGCAACAGGGTCTCCAGTCACGTATCCATGCAACAGGGTCGCCAGTCATGTCTCCATGCAACAGGATCTCTAGTCAAGTCACTATGAGACAGTGTCTCCAGTGATATATCTCCATGTGGCAGGATCTCCAGTCAAGTCTCTTCCCAACAGGGTCTCCCATCATGTCTCCATGCAACAGGGTCTCCAGTCATGTCTCCATGCAACAGGGTCACCAGTCATGTCTCCATGCAACAGGGTCTCCAGTCACGTCTCCATGCAACAGGGTCGCCAGTCATGTCTCCATGCAACAGGGTCTCCCGTCATGTCTCCATGCAACAGGGTCTCCAGTCATGTCTCCATGCAACAGGGTCGCCAGTCATGTCTCCATGCAACAGGGTCTCCAGTCATGTCTCCATGCAACAGGGTCTCCAGTCATATCTCCATGCAACAGGGTCTCCAGTCACGTATCCATGCAACAGGGTCGCCAGTAGTGTCTCCATGCAACAGGATCTCTAGTCAAGTCACTATGAGACAGTGTCTCCAGTGATATATCTCCATGTGGCAGGATCTCCAGTCAAGTCTCTTGCCAACAGGATCTCCAGTCATGTCTCCATGCAACAGAATCTCCACTCAAGTCTTAGGGCAACAGGATTTCCAGTAAAGTCTCAAGAGACAGTATCTCCAGTCATGTCTCTATGTGCCATTCAAGTATCAAGCACACTGGATCTCCAGTCATGTCTCTATAAGACAGTGTCTCTTGTCATGTATCAATGTGACAGTATATCCTGTTATGTCTCCATGGAGTAAGTGAGCCAGTTATTTTAGCTCCTTGGTAGTAACTGATCAACGAAAGATACAGATTATGTTTAATATTGTTATTGATACTCTTCTCGCACCTGTTAACATCAGTGACTGCCTCGAACATGTGGTTGCTGAGGTTTATTTATGAGGCAACAGTCAGTAAACATTGGGGGCATTCAGTCAGTAGTGGACATGATAACCAACAATATGACTGGTGTATTGTAAATGCCACTTTAGACTAAAACATTGATTTCTAAACTAACTCTAATGTGTCAGGTGAGAAAGAAACTGATCACAGAACATGCTATTCAATAGCTCAACTCAATCAATCTGGGGATGAAAAAGGTAATTACTTTGGTATCTGCTGAGTCAAGTAGGTAATGGCAGACACCACAATGTTTTGTGCTAATCAGTGTGTTATTTCTGGCCAATCACGCATGTAGATCACCACTAACTACAAAGGTCAAACAATCATTCCAAGATCCACTGTGCACACACTACCAGCCTCACACGCAGATCTTTGTATAACCACGTCTCTGATTAGTCTTTCTGCTGTCAATAATTAATGTGTCATTGTTCAATCACAGTACCCCCTACTACAATGTTAGCATACATCTGAAACAGTGCAACTGTTGGTGTAACAGGAGAACTGCCCCCTGGGGGTTTGCTGTACAGTATTACTCTATACACATGCACATGGAACCACAGAACCTTATGTAGCCACAGACTTGCCACACATGTGGTGTTGCGCAGTGGAACTGAAATCTTTAATGATGTGTCGAAGTGTGCTACTTGGGGAACTAAACATGACTCTCTTGTCTAAATAGATGAAATAATCTAAACAACAAACATGGGGAACTAAACAGGAATCTCTTATAACAAATGCTAACGGGGTAGGACACTTAATGTGAAACCTTTAAATTCTATTATCTATGCTATCAATTAGTATTGCAATATTGCTGCTCTGTTACAGCTAGCTATATGCTACTTCTATATTGATGAACTATGAAAATTCTATTTAACTATCTAGCTACATCCTACCTGGACAAGCTAATGGTACAAATTGTGATGAACAGCAGCCTAACTCACCTAAATATACCAAATCTGTGCACACACTGACCAATTCGACCGTTTCCCACGTGGTCTGAGGGCGCGTGAAAAAACATGCTTCTCAGTAATTGTGTGTTTGCGCGATCCATACATGTTTGGTCTCCAGACCATGTTGTTTACACTGTGATATACAGTTTATAATTGTGTTTATCATTATGCTATGAGTGATGACTTAACGCACATATAAAGTAAGTTGCACTGGGCCCACATATATATATTGCCTGCCTATGTTAAAGGTCACATGCAACCAAAAAGTCAAACATAATTAAAACACAGTTATCACTTATTCATGAAATATAAAATGTACTGCTGATTAAGAAAAAACAAATAAACAAAATTATAAGCGTATGATCGCAAATCGGAAATGCAATATTTTGTACTTGGGTTTACCTCTCTTGAAATGAAGCAGCTGCGATACCGAACACAGTCAGAGCTAGTGGGTGTGCACTCAAGTGTAACAGAACTTTCTCGCTGGCCACAAGTTCCTTCAACAATACACTTAGCTGGCTCTTTGTTTATGGCTTATAAGTTGTGCATTGCATATTGTCATTAGCAGAAACACAGACAGACATATAAGTGTCAATAAACCAGACATTGATTTTTCTCTGTGACAATCTGCTTATCACAGTCAACATGTGTTTGTTTTTGTTTTTTTCATGTTACAAGTCATTCATATGCTTGTTTGTGTACACAAACAAGATCAGACTACTGCTCATGACCTCATACTTTGGGTAGGCATACTGTTTCAAACCTATTCACTGCGCGTATGTTATGAGTGCAGTGCACCATAGCTGTTGAAACCACTTTTTCACCCGATTTTTTTTAACCGTTTGAACTCTGGTTTCTTTTTTTCATCACATTTTTTTTTTTTATGATTTCATAGGTTGAATTGGCATTTTTGATGATTTGTTTCAGTAAGTCCTTACCAAATGGTATCAGAATCTGCAAAGTTGCATTTTACGCTGCATGTGACCTTTAAAAGGTGCTACCCTAAAGCTAACTGGACAGCATCTGGCCTGAGAAACAGTCAGTGAAACAATAATGCTGGTGTATGTGGTCACAAAGAAACAAGTAACATATAGGGTGGTTTACACTGTGTGAAGTGGAACAACTCACTCAGTGCCCTTCATAAAAAGAAATGTTGTCTCTTAGAATGTCTGCAGTACTAACCGATGTGATCCAAGCTGGCAATGAAGCATAGCACTTTTTGCCATTCTTTGCTTGTAAACAGAATATCTCTGTCACAGATACCTATCAGGACATGACACAGTTGTGCCAGCACTATCAACATCAACGCATCCCCACAGCTCTCACAACAGCCAGCAGGTACTGAATCAAAGCATGGAAGCTGTCAAACACAGACAGGGTCTTTTCAAGCCAATCATCTTTCTCTCATTATACAGGATATTGCTTCATCTCACAGAAACAACAAATATTATCATGGCAATTGTATACTGTTAAAAATGACCATCTATGTTATTAACATGCATGCATGTGCACATGAACAACAGACGTGCACATGAACAACAGACACACACATGCATAACCCCATACTCAACTTCCTCACTTGCACACACACACACATCCAACCCTATGTTGGTGAGGTGATTGTTGTCTCAAATGTCACATATCATGACATCCCCTCATATCCTCAGTTTCACTTTGACATACTGTACCATGGCAACACTCCAGAATAAGTGAAATAGACCTTTTTTGTGTCATGTGCAAAAAGCAGGTGCCCTCATAACATGACAGTGTAGCAAACGTCATGGAAGCTGACTTCCCACACATGTTATACATCATGCACATAAACAGTCACTACACAAGAAGTCATTAGGTACAACAACCAATATTAACGTCTTGAGACTAGGGAAAGACTTCATTATATACGTTTCCAGTGAATTATGAAACTGGGAATCTGAATCACTTGAAATGCATCATAGTACAAAGTTTGCCTACAAACACTTAACATACATTATGAAAAATCAAACATATATTAAAACTTTAAATCAATCATAAATATTTCTAATTTCACTTTTTACCACAGCTTTTCATGGGACTCACAGATACACACAGACACGCACACATGCATGCATGCACAGACACAAAATTTCAAAACGAGAGTGTATATGGATATGGTGGTAAAAATTCCTTGGTGTGTACATAATTAATAAATATTTACCAACATATATATGTAGTCAAGGGCATCACACATTATATATGAACTACATGTACCAAATACTGGAACAAAGATAAGCATTGATGACAAACATCTGATACTAAAATGTTTGTAAAACTCCACAACACATCCTAAAGTTGGTCATTGGACACAGTAGCACCAGACATATGTGGAAGGCTCATTGCTAATTCTGACAATTTAAAGGTAGCAACATTATTCTTTGTGAACCATTTCTTAAATCTGCGCATGAGACAGTTGTAATTTACTTTACTTCATCCACTGCTTGTGTGTGAACTAGTAATGTGGGGTCTTTCATGCGGAACACTTTAGTTTGTTTTTCAGGATTAAACAATGACCCTCCATGCTAACCTAGTCTGTCATATAGACCCTGAAGCAAATTATATAAAAGATAACCCATGCTAGTCTAGAAAATTGGCAAGTCTAGATTTCTACAGCTTCATGATCTGAAAATAAGATAACATGAACTTTATTGAAGAAAATCTCAGGGTACAGTTTCATTATATTTTATTTTACATAACATGAACATTTTATTCTGTAAAGTATGTTCATTTCAGAGACTAGTTATTAGTCTAATGCTAACTATACATGATTGTAAATGCTCACCTCCTACATCACAACATCCATAGAATGTTACAGACTGAAAACTTCAGTCCAGACCACCTATTTCTGCTGTTCCCTGGCATGATATTGCAGGAACATAGGTAAAAGCAGTGTAAAACCTCACTCACTCACTCACTCACTCACTCAATGCAGACCACTGAACATATCTGTGACACGAAGACAAATGAAGGAAAAGAGTGAAACAGGAGTGGGGCAGACTCCCTCAAATACATTTGGGAAGACTCTTAGCCAGCATGCTAAGTTAAGTGAATGAAGAATATAGTGGTATTGTATATACGGCTATTCCATTATAAAGATCCTATGATATGGATTTACATGATGTGGAAATGAACGTCAAGTATGCACAAATGTAGAAAAAGGGGACTGAAAACCACTACATATCTATGACTTTGCGAAGTGTTTGGTTGTTTCTTTGAGAGCAGTTACTTGCATCATTTCACCCATCAGTCCACATGATTAATCATTCATTACAGGCTACTAAAAATATATCCAAACATGCAGTTCTGTACACATTTACTTCATAGGACCTCACATTGCCTGCAAGGACTCTAAAAACTAATAATCAATGATCCCTGGGAACCAAATTTGTGTGAGTTGAGTTAAACATATCCTGCATATAGTCCTTCAAGACTGATGGCAGTTATAGTATTTCATGTATTCAACTCTTAACATTGTAGTTAATCTCTGAGTGTTTTCTCCATTTCAATGGTATCTATCTTGCTTATCACAAACCAGACTTATTATATACTAGTATCTGGGTAGGTTGTGTTAGATAAAACTGACTATTATGCCAGACCTAAAACAACCAGTCCAGATTAGTTTTAATGTCAGCCCTAACACAATCAATCCAGAGTTATAAGTGTGGTTCTAATGGCAATCGTAACACAACCAATCTAGATATATAAGTATGCTTATAATGTAAATCCTTTCACAACCAATACAGTTATATATGTATGGTTTTAATGTCAATCCTACCACAACCAATCCAGTCATAAAAGGATAGCTTTACTTCAAATCACAACACAATAATCCACTTAAAAGAGTTTGTTCATATAATAAGTATCTGTGAGCATTTGATCGATGATGTAAGTCTGTGGGTTTGGTAGTGAACCCAACAGTCACAAGGAAAGTTTCCAATGTATTTTATTCAATGTAACACAATCTGCCATGAACAAATATATTTGCAAGAATGCATATGAAACCATCCCCTACAAATAACTGAATGTCATGGTCGATAATCACTATAGGATGGAACAGGAAGGTCACAGAAGACCATCTCCAGTCCCTCACTTTGTTTCCATTTAAACTGCATAAGAAAAGCATGACATATGGATGTCACCTGATGAAGGAGCAAGCATACACTCTGTGTTATTCACAATAAAGAAGTTGACATCAAGAAATATTGCTTTTCTTATGTATTCCACTTCTGAATGCCCTTCAAAGATTTCACTTAAATTGCAGACAAAACCTTTAGAAAAATTTTAGCTGGTCTCACAGGCATTTCTTACATTTTGGTGGATTGCAAAGTAGGCATTTCTTACAACATGGTGGATTGCAAAGTAGGCATTTCTTACAAGATGGTGGATTGCAAAGTAGGTGTTTCTTACAACATGGTGGATTGCAAAGTAGGCATTTCTAACAAGATGGTTGATTACAAAGTAGGCATTTCTCACAAGATGGTGGATTGCAAAGTAGGTGTTTCTTACATGGTGGATTGCAAAGTAGGCATTTCTCACAAGATGGTTGATCACAAAGTAGGCATTTCTCACAAGATGGTGGATTGCAAAGTAGGTGTTTCTTACAACATGGTGGATTGCAAAGTAGGCATTTCTCACAAGATGGTTGATCACAAAGTAGGCATTTCTCACAAGATGGTGGATTGCAAAGTAGGTGTTTCTTACAACATGGTGGATTGCAAAGTAGGCATTTCTAACAAGATGGTTGATTACAAAGTAGGCATTTCTCACAAGATGGTGGATTGCAAAGTAGGTGTTTCTTACAACATGGTGGATTGCAAAGTAGGCATTTCTCACAAGATGGTTGATCACAAAGTAGGCATTTCTCACAAGATGGTGGATTGCAAAGTAGGTGTTTCTTACAACATGGTGGATTGCAAAGTAGGCATTTCTAACAAGATGGTTGATTACAAAGTAGGCATTTCTCACAAGATGGTGGATTGCAAAGTAGGTGTTTCTTACAACATGGTGGATTGCAAAGTAGGCATTTCTCACAAGATGGTTGATTACAAAGTAGGCATTTCTCACAAGATGGTGGATTGCAAAGTAGGTGTTTCTTACAACATGGTGGATTGCAAAGTAGGCATTTCTCACAAGATGGTTGATTACAAAGTAGGCATTTCTCACAAGATGGTGGATTGCAAAGTAGGTGTTTCTTACAACATGGTGGATTACAAAGTAGGCATTTCTCACAAGATGGTGGATTGCAAAGTAGGCGTTTCTTACAACTTGGTGGATTGCAAAGTAGGCATTTCTTACAAGATGGAGAAGTACAAAGCAGATGTGGTGTTATCATGGATAACAATTTCTTTGTTGTACTGTACATATGATGTTGCATTGCATATCTTTATATAGCTGAAAAGGCAGCTCAAAATCAGAATCAAACTTCATGGCAGACATTTCAATGACTCACAAAGGACTGACATATCTTCATGGAACTAACACATGAGGGCTTATCTATTTGCTATTGATCTGTGTTCATAAATTGTGTACAGCACTTTGTAAACATCCACCAGTCAAGCAATGTGTCAATCTTGAGATGATGTGTACACTCAAATCTTGCCAGCAGCCAACCTGGGTTAGAGAGATTGGAAAGGAAGTACGACAGTAGGGATGAGATGATACTCCAGAGACAGAGACAGATGTTGGTAAATCCTTGTGTGATCAGTGTTTCATGTTACTAAGGCTTAATTATCCAGTTCAACCTTATCTACTTGTGTGAAGGTTGGCACACAGTGGGGACTAAGTGCATGGCTAGTCACATGATTTAGTAATGTTCATATGGTGAGGAACATCTCCAGCAGTGAAATGCCACCAAACCTTATCAATTATGTAGAAAGCAATTTCCAGTACCCGATTCCACAGTCAACAAAGACAGGCCAAGACAGGCCAAGACAGGCAGTCTGTGTGTGTCACTGGTACAAGCTACTGAGCTATGATCAATAACCAGTATTAGAGCATCCTGAAATCTCTCACTCACATGACAAAACAAACACCTCACCTTGTTTCCTGTCAGTCAGATGACACTGCAGGCCAGTGCAATAAAGCCTGCTGCGAAATGACAATCCTCCACACAGCCAGCTAGCCTCTTGCAGCTCCCTGTTCTCTCACACTACACAAGATCACTACACAATTAACACCACCCACAGCTTGCAATTGCAGCCACTACACAAATTCTTCACATTTTTTTCCTGCCAGCTAAGTAGCTAGGTTGATAATGTGAGTAATATTAACTTTGCTACTGGGGGTTCCACTTACATAGTTCTCAACATGATACACTACTACCAGTTTTCAATGAAAACAACATGTTGCTGATGAAGTAAGCTGAAGCCAAGTTACCATGCATGACACAGTATTAAGGATTCAGCGTGTTGTGAGCACGTGTGTGTAGTCCGTGGCTGTCTACATTAGGTGATGATCCCGTGCATAACACGCCAGCTTATACAAGTGAATGTCAAAGGCAAACTTGCTCCAATCCTCTAGCACTGGCCAATAATTCATTAACTTAATGTCAACACATGTGATCCATGGTTTCAAGCTAGTTCAGCCATCATGATGTATTTAAATCCAGCTGACATTTGGATTAGTTGGCTGCTGAGAAAAATACTTGCAGCCTAATTTGTGAATTATACTGCTCTCACAGTGTGTGAAGTAATATAATGTAATGGCATTTTGTAATAAGAGGCGGTGGGTACATTCTCCAGCCCTGACTGCTGACTGCAATAGTAAGAAATCTCCAACACAGTGTAACATTATGTTTATATGCCAACTTTTATAGATTGTTTGCATGCTGAACATTCATGAGTATGCGTGGTTGTTGAACCTTATCTCATAGCATGCACATATGTTTACTGTGATGTGATTTGTACATCAAATACTATGGTATGTATCCATTATATTTTCGGTGTAGAATGGTTTAGAAAAGTAAGCTTTTCAATATATGCTATAAATATCAAATGTAATAATGCACTCCCCTTTCAGAACAGTGATAAGAACAGGAGGTCATTCATTCTTCTGGAAGAGAAATCCCAAAACTTCTGATTTTGTGGAAAAGCTTTTTTTTTTAATAAGCATTTTCCTGGCACGATACATGGTGAGATACTGATGGTTCACTCTGTATCGCTCGTCAAAATCTGCTGGGTCTTTGATATCAGTATCTTGTGTATCTGCAAAGATGAAAGCCTCCACCTTTCTCCTCATGCCACCAAGGATCCCGTAGATATGATCCTGAGAAAACTGCCACTACTTCCCATGTAATGCTGCCTCCAGTTCACTAACATTTTGTACAAGAGGAACCCTTACTTTCAAACACCTGGCATGTCCCAGAGAATGTCCGAGAATTGGTTGGTGGGGTTCAGATAAGGGCTCCTCGCTGGTCTCTGAGAGTCTCAGAAGATTGTTCCGCAGGAATTCTCCCACAGCAGGGTAATGATGTGGCTTAGTGTTGTTGTCCATGAATTTGGAGCTGGTAGCAAATGTGTGGTTATCAAAATATACTACAAAAAAAACATTGATCGAGAATGTCCATGATATAGTGCTGTCCACAAACAATTCCTTGTACAGTCACCAACGTCAGCTTACAGTCATTTGATACACATACCCACAACATACCTGATCCTCCACCAAATGGGACAGAAGGATGAATGTTCCTCTACAGATGAGCAGTGTGAATGCACCTCCAAACTCTCAGGTGACTATGCATAATATGAAGTGGAACCTGCTTCTGCCTGACCAATGGTTCACTCTCCTGGCCTAGAGATTTAAATGCAGGTGGTGATGTTAACAAGGAGAGTGGGAATATGATGACCCTTCAGGACCTAAACCCCTAAAGCCTTGAGACAGTTACACACAGTCCTGGTTGACCAACATCTGTTGGGTGCCCAAAGATGCTTGAAAAAGGTGCTCATGGAAAAGGGTTCACGTCATACTGCATTCATCCACTGGAGTAGTCTTCCTTGGTCGATTCTTGGTTGTTTACCGAAAGCAAGATCTGATTGTGTGCACGGTTTCAGATTCGCAAAATAATGTCATTGGCTTTGGAAAGCTCACAAATTTTCCCCTGAAAGTTTTCTTCTTTCTGATCTTAACTCACAGCATTTTACAGACATTCAACAAATTTCCCCACATATAAATCCATTTTTTCACTGTTTCTCTTTACTTTTATGCAAGATGGAATGAAGTAACTTGCATACCTGGGGATTTGTTGACCTAATTCAGAAACAATCAGCATGATAAAGCAAGAAATTGGCAACCAAACCTTGCAATATTGACTCTCTCAAATCCTGTTATAAGCATCACATCACACGATCCTATGACAAAATTACATCAAAAGTGATCAAGTGACAAGCACATTTGTTTTTAGTTTAACATGATGTTACAACTTCTTCCAGCTAAGCTTGACAAAGATACAAGGATGTGTGTTGAAATGTCGCACTCATGACATAAAAGAAATTGTTGTCAATAAAGTTTGTTTAGTATAGTGTATATCAAGTATGCCATGGTGGTGAATCTCACATTACTGTAAACCTGACCCAGTGATGATCAGAAGAATTCTCTACTGCACATCCTAGACAGGGTTGTTGTACCACATTTCAATGACAATCCAGTCTTCATGGACAACATCGTAGGAAACATTGTGCATGTGCATTTGGCGTCGTCTCTCAGGATGAAGCTGTTGCAACTTGCATGCTATGAATCCAGATCTTAATGCCACAGAGCTTGTTTGGGCAATATTAAGTATTGAAATATGCCATCCATCAAGAATGGAAGGCAATACCTCAGTGTGAAATTCAACATCTCTTAAAGTGAATGACAGGCGACAGGGACATTATTGCATTGCAGAAAGGGATGGGTGGAAGTAAAACTAATGTGGTTCAGGAATTCTGAGACAGACTAACAAAACAAGTAGAGTCTCAAAACAGCATGGATATTATTCATTCTAAGAAATTAGACAGAGCATTTAAGTTTGTTGTGAAGGAATCATGGGTAACAGTATCATCATCACTCATGCATTCCTTGCAGTTCTACACTATATATTAGTGAATATTAGTGAATATCCAGTGACCACAGTGCTCATAATTTTAGCTTTAAGTAAAAACATAACCAGAATTCATTTTGACAATGTCTCTATTTGATGAATGGTATGACAAAACAGGCATTTTACTAGCACTTTAGTGAGTCTCGATATCACATCAACATATCAAAAGCACAAAATTTCCAGTGACTAAGTCATTTTGAAGCAATTTGAAAATATATATTCGAACTGACATTTTGTATAGTTTCTTTTTTTTTATTCCAATACTTTATTAAACCAGATTCCTGTCAAAAGTAGTTGAAAGAGCAGTGAGTCAAAGACTCACTGAATATCTCACAGAGATATCTTCATGATCATCACTAATCTGCCTACCATGCTCGCCACTGCACTAAAACAGCTCTCCCAAAGGTTCTCAATGATCAGCGGATGAACACTGACAACAGGGATTTGGCACTTCTTGCTTTAAGTGCCGCTTGTTGAACACTGCAAACTGCTCGATACTCTGAGGATCAAGTTTGGTAGTGCTGAGACCGCCTTGAGGTGGTTTCAATCTAATCTCACTTCTAGGTGCCAATCTATCAACATTGAGGGATCTTAACAAAAAGCAGTCATGCTCAACTGTGGAGTCCTGTAGGGCTCTGTGTTAGGACTTCTACTTTTCACTTTGTATCTGAAAGCTCTTGGAACGATCATTGATGACCACCATGTCCAGCATCATCAATATGCTGATGACATACAGCTTCACAACTCTTTCTTGCCTCATCCTTGGGAAGCTAACATCACACTCCAGTATATGTCAGATTGCTGTGAGGATGTCAAGACAAGGATGCTTAACAACTGCTTGAAGCTGAATAATGACAAGAGCGAAAGCCTTCTGATTGGAACATGTTGATCTCAGTGTTCAGTTACCAGTCTTGAATGCGGCACTAACCAGATTCCAGTGTTTGCCACTGTTAAGAATCTCGGTGTGATTCTCAACCCAGAGATTTCACTCAATGATCATGTAACCAGTCCAATAAAAAATCAAAAGCTGCTTCTGTCATTTGAGAAATATTGGCAACATAACTAAGAATTCTGCTGCCATCCTTGACCTCTATCAGGTGATGAGTAGACTGGACTTTTGTTACAGTCTCCTGGCCGGGGCTACAAAATCTCAGATCTCCAGACTACAATGTGTCCAAAGCACTGCTGCTGGAATTGTGTCACTGACTCCAAAATCTGATCACACATCTGTTTTGAGATCATTGCACTGGCTCCCAAATGAACACAGAATAACCCATAAACTATGTTGTCTTGCTTTTAAATGTCTCTCTAGAATGTCACCAATCTATCAGTCCAGCCAAATTGATATCTACTTGCCCACTAAATCTCTCAGATCAGAGAACAAACAACTCCTTGTTGTCCCTCATGTCCGGACCAAACAATTCGGCCATAGAACATTTTCATATTCTGCTGCAACTGCCTGGAATAGCCTACCCATTGAAATTAGACTCTGTCAAGGCTATCTTCCTTTAGCTCTTATCTCAAGACCTACTTCTACAGACTCACCTATTCCAAATGTTTCCTAACACTATATTGTTTACCTTCTTGTGTCTGCTTTGAGCATGCATTGTGCATGGAAAGGCGCCTTTTAAGTGGATTATTATGTTTTACAGAGTAAGATTGAAATGCAGCAGAGAGGGTTCAGGTAATCCTGGCACAGTCAGGCTGGTAAGGCTCATCATCAGCGCAGGGCCCTCGCCCCCTCTACACGCAGCCCAGACAGCGAATGGGGCTTCTCCCAGGAAACACTGCCTAGTCGAACCCACCAAGAACTTTTCGGAGAATATGGAGACTCCCCAACACTGCAGCCTTCTGCATTACCCAGATTGTCAGAAGGGCTGTGCTCCCGGTGGAGATCCCGGGCACCCTCCTGATCTGCGACAAGAGATCAGGAGGTACTAAACCAAGGGCACCGAGAACAATGGGGAGCCTGACGACAGTGTACTTGGGATGCAAGCGAGACATTTCAAAGGCAAGGTCCGCATATTTATCATGCTTTTCCTGAATCTTGCCAATCACATTGCTGTCAAAAGGGACAGAAAATTCAATGATATAAATAATTTCGTTGGTTTCATCAAAAAGAACAAGATCAGGTTTGTTAGCTGGAATTTGTCACAGGTTGTATATTGGCCTATTCCAGAGAAGTTGGAAAGCATCATTTTCCAGGACGCCCTGAGCATGTTCAGGGTCGTACCATGGATGGACCTCGGAGTCAAAGCCACAAGCATGGCGGAGAAGATAGTAAAAGCAGCGAGCCATGCCATCATGTCTTTTAAGATAAGCTGTGTGTGCCAAGGAAGGGCATCCACTGACAAGGTGTTGGACAGTCTCTGTAAATTCATTGCAAAGACGACATTTCATATTGATATTTTCTTTAAGAATCACATTCTGGCGATTGCGAGTGGGAAGTGACTGGTCCTGAGCAGCAAAAAGGAAGCCCTCAGTTTCACATTTGAGATCAGCTGACTTCATCCAGGCGAAGGAGTTGGTTGGATTGCTGTTCTGTTCCACACACTGCATGTAAACACGATGCAATGGCTTCTCAGACAGTTTCTCCACAAAGGACCGATTCTGGGCAGACTTGGTGAAGGACTTCACCTGGTTTACTCCCATCACTGTACCGTCCAGCAGTACATCACCATTAACACAATCAACTTTCAATTTCAAATTGTGTCCAACAACCTTGGCACGCTTAAAATTGCTGTGGAATTCCTTGTTTTCATCGTGAGTCTTGACATGCATCACCAGAGGATTATCCGATAAATAAATATGTGCAAAAGTGCACAACAGAATTCTATCATGAAGAGCTTCCACATTAATCAAACCCCGACCTCCAGAATTGATTGGCATGTATAAACGATTAAGAGAGGAACGAGGGTGGTGTGCTCTGTTACCTGACATGATCCTTCTGGTAAGGCGGTCAAGACTCTGGATGTCTTGTTTTGTCCAATCAACTACTCCAAAGGAATAGGAGAGGACTGGCACAGCAAAAGGTATGGGTGGCTTTGATCTTGTTTCGAGCATTTAACTCGGAGCTCCAGATTTTCTTTAAACGAGATTTATACTCGGCCCGAAATTTATCTTGAATGTGGGCATTCTGGAGCTTGTCTCGAACTTGCATTCCAAGATAGGTGTAGGCCTGATCTTCCACGAGATGCTCAATAACTCCTCCCCCTTGTAACATGACCGATCCATCATTAGTTACCTTGCCACGTTTCAGATGAAGAGTATTACATTTGTCAAGCCCAAAAGTCATGCCAATATCATTAGAGAAGGACTCGACAAGGAGAACCTGTTCTTTCAAATTGGTCTCTCCTTTGGCAAGGAACTCGATGTCATCCATGTACAGGAGATGAGTAAGAGGTGTTGGGGATCTGTGCTGAGGAGGCCCGGGATGGTAACCCTCCTCCCTATTGGGCAGAAAACTCAAAGGATTTAGAGACAGACAAAAAAGCAAAGGACTAAAGGAGTCCCCCTGGAAATTTCCCCTTCTGATTGGAATAGATTCCAAAGTCTGCACCTCTCCTTGCGAGTACATCTCAAGCTGAGTCGACTAGCAACTCATTAAAGGCTTGAGTAAATCAAGTAGTCGCTCAGGGAGGCCAATACACTGAAGAGACTTCAGAATCCATTCGTGAGGGACAGAGTCATATGCCTTTTTGTAGTCTATCCAGCACATGGAGAGGTTGCGGTGGTATGTTTTAGCCTCTTCCAAAATCATTTTCTGTACAAGAAGTTGATCCTTGCACCCCCAACATCCCTTTCTCACCCCCTTCTGCTCTCTGTAAATTATCTCATTGGACAAGCAGTAAGATGACACAAGGTTTGTCAAACACCCTGTGAATAATTTGTATTGAGTATTTAGACATGTGATAGGGCAGAAGTTTTTGGGATCAGTCAAGTCTCCTTTTTTGCGAAGGAGTATTGTGCGACCTTTGCAGAACCATGGAGGAACATCACCTGTGTCCACAAGAGAATTAAAACAGTGAAGTAATGGTGTTTGGACACAGGGAAACAGTTTCCAATACCGGTTTCGAATGCCATCAGGCCCTGGAGCTGTATTAGATTTGGACTTTTTAATGACACTTTTCAGGCAATCTGGTGAGATGTAACACACAAACGACCTAGTTACTTTCTCATGCATTGCAAGGTCATAATCACTGACCCATGGTGCCTCCAGGTTACAGTTGCCGGGTACAGACCACAACTGTTTCCAGAACCTTTCATTGGCAGCCATGGGAGGCCGTTTATCATGCTCACCATCACCACTTGTTTTAAGTTGCCTATAGAATTGCTTTTCATTATTTTTGAATAGTTTATTTTGTTTGATAAAATTGTTTTTCTTTTCCCATTTTCTCTTTCTTTCTGTCCAAACTTGTATTTTTGCCTTAAGGGAATCGACAATATGGAGAAGTACCTTTTCTTTTGTTGTCTTGTACTGTAATTTTAATTTTCTCCAAATTGCCTTTTGTCTTTTAGACATGGGATTCCCTGATGATCGTAATTTCAGGCACAGCTCTATCCAGGAAATATATTTTCTAGTTTCTGTTAATTTCACTTGAAACCGGTTTTTCCTTGGTTTGTTGTTCTTAGTAGTAGAAGATTTTTCTTTGGAAACTGTGTGAAGTTCCTCCAAAGTTCGCGCGGCAGCATAGACGCAGGAATTTATTTCATGTAATGAACAGTCCGCAGAAAGTTTTAGAGAGATCATTATTATTTTACAGAGTAAGATTGAAATGCAGCAGAGAGGGTTCAGGTGATCCTGGCACAGTCAGGCTGGTCAAGCTCATCATCAGCGCAGGGCCCTCACGCCCTCTACACGCAGCCCAGACAGCGAATGGAACTTTTCCCAGGAAACACTGCCTAGTGGAACCCACCAAGAACTTTCCGGAGAATATGAAGGCTCCCCAACACTGTAGCCTTCTGCATTACCCAGATTGTCAGAAGGGCTGTGCTCCCGGTGGAGAACCCGGGCACTCTCCTCATCTGCGACAAGAGATCAGGCGGTACCAAACCAAGGGCACCGAGAACAATGGGGAGCCTGTCGACTGTGTACTTGGGATGCAAGCGAGACATTTCAAAGGCGAGGTCCGCATATTTATCATGCTTTTCCTGAATCTTGCCAATCACATTGCTGTCAAAAGGGACAGAAAATTCAATGATATAAATAATTTCATTGGTTTTATCAAAAAGGACAAGATCAGGTTTGTTGGCTGGAATTCGTCTCAGGCTGTATATTGGCCTATTCCAGAGAAGTTTAAAAGCATCATTTTCCAGGACGCCCTGGACATGTTCAGGGTCGTACCATGGATGGACCTCGGAGTCAAAGCCACAGGCATGGCGGAGACGATAATAAAGGCAGCGAGCCATGCCATCATGTCTTTTAAGATATGCTGTTTGTGCCAAGGAAGGGCATCCACTGACAAGGTGTTGGACAGTCTCTGTAAATTTATTGCAAAGACGACATTTCATATTGATATTTTCTTTAAGAATCACATTCTGGCGATTTCGAGTGGGAAGTGACTGGTCCTGAGCTGCAAAAAGGAAGCCCTCAGTTTCACATTTGAGACCAGCCGACTTCATCCAGGCGAAGGAGTCGCTTGGATTGCTGTTCTGTTCCACACACTGCATGTACACTTGGTGCAATGGCTTCTCAGACAGCTTCTCCACAAAGGACCGACTCTGGGCAGACTTGGTAAAGGACTTCACCTGGTTTACTCCCATCACTGTACCGTCCAGCAGTACATCGCCATCAGCAAAATCAACTTCAAATTTCAGATTGTGTCCAACAACCTTGGCACGCTTAAAATAGCTGTGGAATTCCTTGCTGTCATCATGAGTCTTGACGTGCATCACCAGAGGATCATCCGATAAATAAATATGTGCAAAAGTACACAATAAAATTCTGTCATGAAGAGCTTCCACATTAATCAAACCCCGACCTCCAGAATTGATTGGCATATATAAACGATTAAGAGAGGAACGAGGGTGGTGTGCTCTGTTATCTGACATGATCCTTCTGGTCAGGCGGTCAAGACCCTGGATGTCTTGTTTAGTCCAATCAACTACTCCAAAGGAGTAGAAGAGGACTGGCACAGCAAAAGTATTGGTGGCTTTGATCTTGTTTCGAGCATTTAACTCGGAGCTCCAGATTTTCTTTAAACGAGATTTATACTCGGCCCGAAGTTTATCTTGAATGTGGGCATTCTGGAGCTTGTCTCGAACTTGCATTCCAAGATAGGTGTAGGCCTGATCTTCCACAAGATGCTCAATAACTCCTCCCCCTTGTAACTTGACCGATCCATCATTAGTTACCTTGCCACGTTTCAGATGAAGAGTATTACATTTGTCGAGCCCAAAAGTCATGCCAATATCATTAGAGAAGGACTCGACAAGGAGAACCTGTTCTTTCAAATTGGTCTCTCCTTTGGCAAGGAGCTCGATGTCATCCATGTACAGGAGATGAGTAAGAGGTGTTGGGGATCTGTGCTGAGGAGGCCCGGGATGGTAACCTTCCTCCCTATTGAGCAGGAAACTCAAAGGATTTAGAGACAGACAAAAAAGCAAAGGACTAAAGGAGTCCCCCTGGAAAATTCCCCTTCTGATTGGAATAGATTCTGAAGTCTGCACCTCTCCTTGCGAGTACATCTCAAGTTGAGTCGACCAGGAACTCATTAAAGATTTGAGTAAATCAAGTAGTCGTTCAGGGAGGTCAATACACTGAAGAGACTTCAGAATCCATTCGTGAGGGACAGAGTCATATGCCTTTTTGTAGTCTATCCAGCACATGGAGAGGTTGCGGTGGTATGTTTTAGCCTCTTCCAAAATCATTTTCTGTACAAGAAGTTGATCCTTGCACCCCCAACATCCTTTTCTCGCCCCCTTCTGCTCTCTGTAAATTATTTCATTGGACGAGCAGTAAGATGACACGAGGTTTGTCAAGCACCCTGTGAATAATTTATATTGAGTATTCAAACACGTGATAGGGCGGAAGTTTTTGGGATCACTCAAGTCTCCCTTTTTGGGGAGGAGTATCGTGCGACCTTTGCAGAACCATAGAGGAACATCACCTGTGTCCACAAGAGAATTAAAACAGTGAAGTAATGGTGCTTGGACACAGGGAAACAGTTTCCAATACCGGTTTCGAATGCCATCAGGCCCTGGAGCTGTATTAGATTTGGACTTCTTTATAACATTCTTCAGACAATCTGGTGAGATGTAACAGACAAACGACCTGGTTAATTTCTCATGCATTGCATGGTCATAATCACTGACCCATGGTGCCTCCAGGTTACAGTTGCCGGGTACAGACCACAACTGTTTCCAGAACCTTTCATTGGCAGCCATGGGAGGCCGTTTGTCATGCTCATCAACACCACTTGTCTTGAGTTGCCTATAGAATTGCTTTTCATTATTTCTAAATACTTTATTTTGCTTGATAAATTTGTTTCTCTTTTCCCATTTTTTCTTTCTTTCAGTCCAAACTTTTATTTTTGCCTTAAGGGAATCGACAATTTGGAGAAGTACATTTTCTTTTGTTGTCTTGTACTGTAATTTTAATTTTCTCCAAATTGCCTTTTGTCGTTTAGACATGGGATTCCCTAATGATCTTAATTTCAGGCACAGCTCTATCCAGGAAATATGTTTTCTTGTTTCTGTTAGTTTTACTTGAAACCGGTTTTTCTTTGGTTTATTGTTCTTAGTATTGGGAGATTGTTCTTTGGAAACTGTGTGAAGTTCCTCCAAAGTTCAAGCGGCAGCATAGACACAACAATTTACTTCATGTAATGAACAGTCCGCAGGAAGTTTTAAAGAGATAATTTCATTAAGTAAATCAATTTCATTTTTGGGAAAAGACACGTTTAGTTGTTTAATTGGCCTCCGTTTCTCTAAAGGTAAATCACAAATTTCCTCATAAATAGATGTAAACAAAATATAAACAGGATTTTCGGTAAGGTCTGCAACTGAAGAAGAGGAAGAGTGAGGGTCCAAAATTTCGGGACCAATTGGCTCTTTCTCGGAAGAGTTTCCACCAGGAAGAGGAAAGAGGTTGACACGGACGTCCATCAGAAGTTTGGGGTCTGCTGCCACTTGAGCACTTTGCTCTTGCAAAGGTTCCTGACGGGCACCAGTTGTGGGTTGAACTGGCTCACGGGGCATTAGATGTTTAAGCCGCCGGAGTTGATCTCGGAGATTTTGCTCCGTCAGGTAAGCATACATGGGCATGGCATTGTCCCAATGTAGCTTAAGCGACTTGCCATTGATACGTGGATTATCAGGCCATCCAGTCGCCATCGCACACTCAAGTAGTGTGGATTTGAGATGGTTTGACCAAGATATTCTTGGTCGGGTTCTGTGCCTTCCCCTGGGGCAAGTCCCATCTCCAGTATGGTTTGTGGCATTACCGGAGGAAGGCTGACTGGGCTGCGGAGTTGAAAGATTATATTCTTCTTGTCTGTTGGTAACCCAGTGTGAAACCAGCTTCGGGGGTCAGCCCTAACTGGGTGATGTACGTTTGGTTCAGGGAATAAAATTCCCCTATCTAGGCCCACCACGGAGAGGCGTACATCATCAGGCCCAGGCGTACATCATTATTATTATTTTTTACAGATTAGAATGAAAATGCAGCAGAGAGGGTTCAGGTGATCCTGGCATTATGTTTTACAGATTAAAAATTGAAATGCAGCAGAGAGGGTTCGGGTGATCCTGGCACAGTCAGGCTGGTCAAGCTCATCATCAGCGCAGGGCCCTCGCCCCCTCTACACGCAGCCCAGACAGCGAATGGGACTTCTCCCAGGAAACACTGCCTAGTCGAACCCACCAAGAACTTTCCGAAGAATATGAAGGCTCCCCAACACTGCAGCCTTCTGCATTACCCAGATTGTCAGAAGGGCTGTGCTCCCGGTGGAGAACCCGGGCACTCTCCTCATCTGCGCCAAGAGATCAGGAGGTACCAAACCAAGGGCACCGAGAACAATGGGGAGCCTGACGACAGTGTACTTGGGATGTAAGCGAGACATTTCAAAGGCGAGGTCCGCATATTTATCATGCTTTTCCTGAATCTTGCCAATCACATTGCTGTCAAAAGGGACAGAAAATTCTATGATATAAATAATTTCATTGGCTTTATCAAAAAGGACAAGATCAGGTTTGTTGGCTGGAATTCGTCTCAGGCTGTATATTGGCCTATTCCAGAGAAGTTTGTAGCTGTCATTTTCCAGGACGCCCTGGACATGTTCAGGGTCATACCATGGATGGACCTCAGAGTCAAAGCCACAGGCATGGCGGAGACGATAATAAAAGCAGCGAGCCATGCCATCATGTCTTTTAAGATATGCTGTTTGTGCCAAGGAAGGGCATCCACTGACAAGGTGTTGGACAGTCTCTGTAAATTGATTGCAAAGACGACATTTCATATTGATATTTTCTTTAAGAATCACATTCTGGCGATTGCGAGTGGGAAGTGACTGGTCCTGAGCAGCAAAAAGGAAGCCCTCAGTTTCACATTTGAGACCAGCCGACTTCATCCAGGCGAAGGAGTCAGTTGGATTGCTGTTCTGTTCCACACACTGCATATACACACGATGCAGTGGCTTCTCAGACAGCTTCTCCACAAAGGACCGACTCTGGGCAGACTTGGTGAAAGACTTACCTGGTTTACTCCCATCACTGTACCGTCCAGCAGTACATCGCCATCAACAAAATCAACCTCAAATTTCAAATTGTGTCCAACAACCTTGGCACGCTTAAAGTAGCTGTGGAATTCCTTGCTTTCATCATGAATCTTGACGTGCATCACCAGAGAATCATCTGACAAATAAATATGTGCAAAAGTACACAATAAAATTCTGTCATGAAGAGCTTCCACGTTAATCAAACCCCGACCTCCCGAATTGATTGGCATATATAAACGATTAAGAGAGGAGCGAGGGTGGTGTGCTCTGTTATCAGACATGATCCTTCTGGTCAGGCGGTCAAGACTCTGGATGTCTTGTTTTGTCCAATCAACTACTCCAAAGGAGTAGGAGAGGACTGGCACAGCAAAGGTATTGGTGGCTTTGACTTTGTTTCGAGCATTTAGCTCTGAACTCCAGATTTTCTTTAAACGAGATTTATACTCGGCCCGAAGTTTATCTTGAATCAGGGCATTCTGGAGCTTGTCTCGAACTTGCATTCCAAGATAGGTGTAGGCCTGATCTTCCACAAGATGCTCAATAACTCCTCCCCCTTGTAACTTGATCGATCCATCATTAGTTACCTTGCCACGTTTCAGATGAAGAGTATTACATTTGTCGAGTCCAAATGTCATGCCAATATCATTAGAGAAGGACTCGACAAGGAGAACCTGTTCTTTCAAATTGGTATCTCCTTTGGCAAGGAGCTCGATGTCATCCATGTAGAGGAGATAAGTAAGAGGTGTTGGGGATCTGTGCTGAGGAGGTCCGGGATGGTAACCTTCCTCCCTATTGAGCAGGAAACTCAAAGGATTTAGAGACAGACAAAAAAGCAAAGGACTGAAGGAGTCCCCCTGGAAAATTCCCCTTCTGATTGGAATAGATTCTGAAGTCTGCACCTCTCCTTGCGAGTACATCTCAAGTTGAGTCGACCAGCAACTCATTAAAGACTTGAGTAAATCAAGTAGTCGTTCAGGGAGGTCAATACACTGAAGAGACTTCAGAATCCATTCGTGAGGAACAGAGTCGTATGCCTTTTTGTAGTCTATCCAGCACATGGAGAGGTTGCGGTGGTATGTTTTAGCCTCTTCCAAAATCATTTTCTGTACAAGAAGTTGATCCTTGCACCCCCAACATCCTTTTCTCGCCCCCTTCTGCTCTCTGTAAATTATCTCATTGGACGAGCAGTAAGATGACACAAGGTTTGTCAAACACCCTGTGAATAATTTATATTGAGTATTCAAACACGTGATAGGGCGGAAGTTTTTGGGATCAGTCAAGTCTCCCTTTTTGGGGAGGAGTATTGTGAGACCTTTGCAGAACCATGGAGGAACATCACCTGTGTCCACAAGAGAATTGAAACAGTGAAGCAATGGTGCTTGGACACAGGGAAACAGTTTCCAATACCGGTTTCGAATGCCATCAGGCCCTGGAGCTGTATTAGATTTGGACTTTTTAATGACACTTTTCAGGCAATCTGGTGAGATGTAACACACAAACGACCTAGTTACTTTCTCATGCATTGCGTGGTCATAATCATCGACCCATGGTGCCTCCAGGTTACAGTTGCCGGGTACAGACCACAACTGTTTCCAGAACCTTTCACTGGCAGCCATGGGAGGCCGTTTATCATGCTCACCATCATCACTTGTTTTAAGTTGCCTATAGAATTGTTTTTCATTATTTTTGAAAAGTTTATTTTGTTTGATAAATTTGTTTCTCTTTTCCCATTTTTTCTTTCTTTCAGTCCAAACTTTTATTTTTGCCTTGAGGGAATCGACAATTTGGAGAAGTACCTTTTCTTTTGTTGTCTTGTACTGTAATTTTAATTTTCTCCATATTGCCTTTTGTCGTTTAGACATGGGATTCCCTGATGATCTTAATTTCAGGCACAGCTCTATCCAGGAAATATGTTTTCTTGTTTCTGTTAGTTTAACTTGAAACCGGTTTTTCTTTGGTTTATTGTTCTTAGTATTGGGAGATTGTTCTTTGGAAACTGTGTGAAGTTCCTCCAAGGTTCGAGCGGCAGCATAGACACAACAATTTACTTCATGTAATGAACAGTCCGCAGAAAGTTTTGAAGAGATAATTTCATTAAGTAAATCAATTTCATTTTTGGGAAAAGACACGTTTAGTTGTTTAATTGGCCTCCGTTTCTCTAAAGGTAAATCACAAATTTCCTCGTAAATAGATGTAAACAAAATATAAACAGGATTTTCGGTAAGGTCTGCAACTGAAGAAGAGGAAGAGTGAGGGTCCAAAATTTCGGGGCCAATTGGCTCTTTCTCGGAAGAGTTTCCACCAGGAAGAGGAAAGAGGTTGACACGGACGTCCATAAGAAGTTTTGGGTCTGCTGCCACTTGAGCATTTTGCTCTTGCAAAGATTCCTGACGGGCACCAGTTGTGGGATGAACTGGCTCACGGGGCATAAGATGTTTTAGCCGCCGGAGTTGATCTCGGAGATTTTGCTCCGTCAGGTAAGCATACATGGGCATGGCATTGTCCCAATGCAGCTTAAGCGACTTGCCATTTATGCGTG
Source organism: Haliotis asinina (assembly GCF_037392515.1). Taxonomy (NCBI): domain Eukaryota; kingdom Metazoa; phylum Mollusca; class Gastropoda; order Lepetellida; family Haliotidae; genus Haliotis; species Haliotis asinina. Next base: position 39,993,254 of record NC_090293.1, read on the forward strand.
GATTATCAGGCCATCCAGTCGCCATCGCACACTCAAGTAGTGTGGATTTTAGATGTTGTGACCAAGATATTCTTGGTCGGGTTCTGTGCCTTCCCCTGGGGCAAGTCCCATCTCCAGTAAGGTTGGTTTGGCTACCGGAGGAAGGCTGACTGGGCTGCGGAAATGAAAGATTCAAGTCCTCTTGTCTATTTGTAACCCAGTGTATTATTATTATTATTATTTACAGATTAGAATGAAAATGCAGCAGAGAGGGTTCGGGTGATCCTGGCACAGTCAGGCTGGTCAAGCTCATCATCAGCTCAGGGCCCTCGCCCCCTCTACACGCAGCCCAGACAGCGAATGGGACTTCTCCCAGGAAACACTGCCTAGTCGAACCCACCAAGAACTTTCCGGAGAATATGGAGGCTCCCCAACACTGCAGCCTTCTGCATTACCCAGATTGTCAGAAGGGCTGTGCTCCCGGTGGAGAACCCGGGCACTCTCCTCATCTGCGCCAAGAGATCAGGAGGTACCAAACCAAGGGCACCGAGAACAATGGGGAGCCTGACGACAGTGTACTTGGGATGCAAGCGAGACATTTCAAAGGCGAGGTCCGCATATTTATCATGCTTTTCCTGAATCTTGCCAATCACATTGCTGTCAAAAGGGACAGAAAATTCAATGATATAAATAATTTCATTGGCTTTATCAAAAAGGACAAGATCAGGTTTGTTGGCTGGAATTCGTCTCAGGTTGTATATTGGCCTATTCCAGAGAAGTTTAAAAGCATCATTTTCCAGGACGCCCTGGACATGTTCAGGGTCATACCATGGATGGACCTCGGAGTCAAAGCCACAGGCATGGCGGAGACGATAATAAAAACAGCGAGCCATGCCATCATGTCTTTTGAGATATGCAGTTTGTGCCAAGGAAGGGCATCCACTGACAAGGTGTTGGACAGTCTTATTATTATGTTTTACAGATTAAAAATTGAAATGCAGCAGAGAGGGTTCGGGTGATCCTGGCACAGTCAGGCTGGTCAAGCTCATCATCAGCTCAGGGCCCTCGCCCCCTCTACACGCAGCCCAGACAGCGAATGGGACTTCTCCCAGGAAACACTGCCTAGTCGAACCCACCAAGAACTTTTCGGAGAATATGAAGGCTCCCCAACACTGCAGCCTTCTGCATTACCCAGATTGTCAGAAGGGCTGTGCTCCCGGTGGAGAACCCGGGCACTCTCCTCATCTGCGCCAAGAGATCAGGAGGTACCAAACCAAGGGCACCGAGAACAATGGGGAGCCTGACGACAGTGTACTTGGGATGCAAGCGAGACATTTCAAAGGCGAGGTCCGCATATTTATCATGCTTTTCCTGAATCTTGCCAATCACATTGCTGTCAAAAGGGACAGAAAATTCAATGATATAAATAATTTCATTGGCTTTATCAAAAAGGACAAGATCAGGTTTGTTGGCTGGAATTCGTCTCAGGCTGTATAGTGGCCTATTCCAGAGAAGTTTGTAGCTGTCATTTTCCAGGACGCCCTGGACATGCTCAGCGTTGTACCATGGATGGACCTCGGAGTCAAAGCCACAGGCATGGCGGAGACGATAATAAAAGCAGCGAGCCATGCCATCATGTCTTTTAAGATATGCTGTTTGTGCCAAGGAAGGGCATCCACTAACAAGGTGTTGGACAGTCTCTTTAATATGATTGCAAAGACGACATTTCATATTGATATTTTCTTTAAGAATCACATTCTGGCGATTGCGAGTGGGAAGTGACTGGTCCTGAGCAGCAAAAAGGAAGCCCTCAGTTTCACATTTGAGACCAGCCGACTTCATCCAGGCGAAGGAGTCGCTTGGATTGCTGTTCTGTTCCACACACTGCATATACACACGATGCAATGGCTTCTCAGACAGCTTCTCCATAAAGGACCGACTCTGGGCAGACTTGGTGAAAGACTTCACCTGGTTTACTCCCATCACTGGACAGTCTTATTATTATTATTATTATTATTATTATTATTATTATGGTTTGGCTAAACTTGCTCAGGTTATACTAAAACACTAAACAATAACTCATCTTTTGGTGGAACCCCATTTATCCGTACGTTTTGGTTTCACTTGAAACTCATCCGGATTATAGGGAGAGACGTCCAGTTAACGTTATCAAACAAGCAAAAAGTGAAAATTAAGCAAAAGCAAATAGTGAAAATTTATTCATGTATGTATATCAATAAATCAACAGTCAATAGCAATAACAGTAAATCATAACATATAACCATACTGATAATACATGTAATAAGTGTTATATACAGTACCATTACAGTGTTGTTGACCATAATCCTCCATAACATGTGTTTTCATTACTGATGAGATGTTCTAACACCTACTAAACCCTAATTAACAACCTGACTGACAGTGTTTTGAAGGCTAATTAATCAATTCACATCAAATGCCACATCAAAGAGTGCGATAAACGGTACTGACGTGACACATATACTTGCACGTGTGCATATATCTTTCTGCCCAGATAGCAGGATGATTTTTCAATGGAAATCTATAGGAATGGTTTGAAAATTCTCTGTCCGGGTCCGGAAGCTCGGGTCCAGTTTGGCGAGTAGAATTACTGAATGTAAGGTGTGGTTTCCGGAAATACTGGGTCTGAGTAAACAAAGTTCGAAACCATCTTGTATACAATTTTTATATGTTTTTCTAAGATGTTTTGCTAAAAGAACAAAAGTGCCCAAAGGACTTAACTACTTTATCAGGTGGTATCACACTGTATGGACATCACATCATCATTCTCATCTACCATAGTACCATGTTCCTTCACTTGGCTAACATCACTGGATGAAACAATATGTTCATGTTTTCGATGTATATAATGTCTCAGTTTGACTTATAAATAAAATAGTGACATAGCAACATTTGCAATGTTTACAGTTCCACAATGCATCCATGGAATGTTGTGTGACTATTCAGGTTCATCAACATGTACTGATCTGACTTATACTACCAACTGAAGATATATACAAACAAAAAATAAGGGAACTGATGAAATGACAGTGAATGTGAAACTGTTCTGAATGGTAACTAAATATAAATTTGGGCATGAAGTTCAATATCTGGTGTGTCCACCCTGTTGGGCAACACATTCACGACACCTTGATGGCATGCTGTTGATTAATTTCCCAATGGTTGTCTATGGTATTGTCTGCCATTCCTCCTGAAGAGCTGCACCAAGCTGGGCCAGGTTGACAGGTGTGAGGTCCCTGGTGTACACCCTTTCACCAAGAAAATCCTAAAGATGTTCAATTGGGGACAGGTCTGGGTACTTAGAAGGCCAGTCCAATGTCTGTATGCCCTCTCATTGGAGATAAGCTGTGACAATTAGAGCCTGATGTGGTCTGGCATTATCATCTTGGTATTCAAACTTCCTGCCGATGATTCTAGCCAGTGGAGCCGTGACAGGACGCGAAGTTTCATCAATGGATCACTCAATTAACAATGACCAGATCTGATCGTCTGTCATGTGTAACCTTGCCCCACACCATGACATGATTGATCATGGTCAATAATTGCTGCTCTTGCATACTGCTCACATGCACCAACAACATTTTCTGCCATCTGTGAATCTGAGGCAAAACCTTGACTCATCTGAGAACATGGTGTAACGGCAATGGCACAAAGCCCTTCCCTGATGCTGCCAAGCCTATGCCAATCTTTGGTGCCTGTGGTGAGCAGTAAGGGTAATAACACCCTTAAAGGCCACTTTGCTTTCAGACAGGCTTGATAGCACTGGTTTTTAATGGTTGAGTGTGAAATTCATCGCCCAGTGAGTGTACGGAATTCTATGGAAGCGTAGTAGGGCCATGGTGAAAAATGTTTTTGGTGTTTTTGATCTCCTACGTAGGACATACGGTACATGTACTACCTCTTATGTAGGACTTAGTATCTCGTATGCAGGATATACTATCTGCCATGTAGTACTTAACATATCCTTTTAAAGGTTCAGATTATGAACTGTGGTTATTAACTTGAGAAATGTTTGGTCATGCACAACGTTAGATAGAAGAAATGCACTTCAATGCATATTTATGACACTAACACAGTGTTATTACACTGTGATGTGGACCTTAAAGTAATTGCAGTTATGGGTATTCTCTCTCTCTCTCACACACACTCTCTCTCTCTCACACACAGATGCACACATGCACTCCCAGACAGAGGGGGGGGAAAGTTTCTGAGGTGAAATTCTTGTTATGACACGTCCTCCGAAAGTTTTGCTTGTCTTCATATGAGACTTTGTTGGATCAGATCTAACGCTCATTTGCGGTTTGTTTGCAAGTTGACTTGACTCATGTGGAAAAGTGTTGAATGCAGCATAAAGCAATATGGAATTAAAAAAGGCAAGAGATGGTCATTATAGTTGTTTGTATAAGTATAAGAATATAAGTATGCATAGATTGCCACCGATAGACATGTCTGTGCACGCAGATTATGACTAATCTGGAACAACCTCTGAAATATCCAGCACATAATAGAAATATGTAACGAAGTGCAACATGTAACAGTAAGCTAACTGCAACGCGTAACAAAAGGACAAACTGACTGTAGAGTCTAAACTTAAATGAAACACATGGCCGCAAACTCTAAAACAGTGACTGAAACTGTCAAAAAGGAAATGGTTTCCATGTTTTGGGGAACTAGGTTGACCATTCCAGACTGAAATATATTCACATATGTCGAGCATCTCCTACAGGAGATACTAAGTCTTACATAGGAGATAGTAAGTCCTACATAGGAGATGGTAAGTCCTACACATAACATAGGCGATAGTAAGTCCTACGTTGGAGATAGTAAGTCCTTTAGTAAGACACATTAGTGAAAATAAGTCCTATGTAGGACTTAATGACTCCTACGTTGGAGATACAAAGTCCTTGTGTGTACATGTGTGTGCACGTGCATCACGTAGGTGATAATAAGTCCTACGTAGGTGATAATAAGTCCTACGTACGAGAGAGTCCTAAGTCCTTGTGTGCACTTGTGTGTGCACGTGCATCACATGTTGGTAATGCACCATGTGGAATATTCATTGTCATTGATATAGATGACACTGGATGTTGCGTTATATTGCAACCCTGCTTTCAATTCCATAGTTCCCTTATTATTTGTCAATAGTATATGTTGGTTGTAGAAACGCAATGTTCATACTGCTCCATATGGTTTAACTGGTACACAAATCATGGATGTAAATAAAATAATTTGGAGAAGGTTTTGGTCAGAGAAATATTAAGATGGTTGCCCTGAATTAGACAGTGTGACAATTTTGCTGTAGATAATCAGCACAACCTTAAGAGCAATTTTCTTAGAACTTTGCTCATGAAGTCCTGAAAACAAAGTGGAGAAAAAACACTGTCATTCAAACATGCTTGCCAATGCAAATTAAGCATATTGGGGCAGCAGTACAGTTGAAAGTATGGAATGTCAGTTACAAAATGTGGCCTTTTTAGCAGAGTATTTGATATATATGGAATATATAAGTGAAAAACTATGTATACATTTCATAACAAGTGGTCAGACTAATGTTGCTATCAGTCAGAATCTCTAGAATCTACAGTCATGATTTACAATAAAAGAAATATCTTTGAGTATATTTTAGCGTATTTGGTCTTGCATTTTGGCAATGTGTCTCGTGATGGTGGTGTGTACTTTTGCCCATAGGACAGAGACTAAACCTTGCATACCCAAGAACATTCATGAACATCATGTACATCACTGTACATGGTTCACTGAGCAACAAGTATTTGACACTAATATGGTAATGCCCCCAACTGCTAAAGAAGAATGAAATATTTATGACATTTACTTTTTGGTCACACACATGATGCGTGAAATGGGGTCTGCATGATCACCCAATGTAGGCTGTCAACAACTCTGAAGACACTGGGTGCAACAGTTCATAAGATATAACGTTAAAAGAGTTTGAAATGTGGTGAAAGAGACATTGTGACCTTGAAAATAATGTCAAGGTCACCAAAATCGAATGGTGTCTGTGTAATCCCTTGATGTAGGCTGTCAGTAAATTGAAAACATCAAGGTACAACAGTCCAGAAGATATTGCATTAAAATGAGACTGAAAAGTGGTCAAAGAGTCATGCTGACCTTGAAAATAAGATCAAGGTCACCTAAATCATCTCTTGTCTGTGTGGTCCTCAAATGTAGGCTGTAACCAAATTTGACATTGGGAACAAGAGTTCATGAGATATCGCATTAACAAGAGTTTGAATAGATGTCAAAGAGATGGGGTGTCCTTGAAAATAAGGTCAAGGTCATCCAAGTCGACTAATGTCTGCGTAATCCCCCTATGTAGACTGTCACCAAATTTGAAGACATTGAGTACAACAGTTCATGAGATAATGAGTTAACAAGAGTTTGAAAAGTGGTCATAGAATCGTGGTGACCCTGTTCTGAATTGCTGCGGGGGACTATATAGACAAGAAGTACAAAGAGTAAAAGAGATATTGTGAAACAATCCGTTTTCAGTTATCACTGGACTATAATACTGGTTATGTAATTTTATAAATAATTGTTTCATACGTTACCAGAGTGTGTTTTCTGCAATTTGTATTATGTAAAGGATATAACCCTCTCCCTCAGTTTTGGTTGGACATGTAAGCATGATGGGTCAGGAGAACCCTTGGGCCTTTGGTCTGTGGGTTCTCCCGACCCCGAATGCTTACATGTCCAACCAAAACCGAGGGAGAGTGTTATATCTGTCATGTAAACCAAAGGAAAAAGCGATAAATATATCTAAATCGAGGTTTATTATGACGAACAGAGATGGACGGTAAGCGAGTAACCGTTGACACTAAAAACTATCGCCCAAACACAGCCACTCACCCGCCAGCTGTAAACAGCATGATCTGCACGTGTAATATTTATAAACGATCTCCTGAATGACTCTGGAAATTTCCTTTCTCGAGATATCTTTGAAAATAAATACAATGTAAAAACAAATTTTCTAGAATATTCAGGTGTAATAAACTCAATTAAAACATTCCTCAAAAGAAGAAATATTAGCTTAGAAACAATTAGGAAAAAACAAAACCCTTTGCAACCATATATGTTAAACCTTTTGAATAGGCAAAAACAAGGCAGTCAATTATTTTACAGGGTCCTACTGGAAACAAAATCAATAAAAAATGGAATAGAATTCTAGAGAAAAATATTGATACAAACTATTGGCAACAATACAACCATATCCCCTTCCGTTGTTCTGAAGATACCGCTCTGCAATGGTTTCAATACAAACTCTTGCATCATATTTTACCAACAAACAATAGACTCTATAAGATGCAATATGTTGACAATAACCTGTGTCGGCTTCTATAGAGACAATAACACATTTATTTTACGACTGTAGCAAGGTTAGTCACATGTGGCGAAATCTTCAAAACTGGCTCAACAATAACCTCGAGGCAAATTTAAAGTTCACTAAAAAACAAATTCTGCTTGGATTCGACCAGAAAAATAATGACCCAATCAACATAATTCTTATTCTATTCAAAAAGATTATCTTCGACTGTAAAACATCCAAACAGATGCCAACTTTTCGGTTTTTACAACTGGAACTTAAAAAATATTATGAACTAACAAAATATTCAGCTGCGATATGTTCAAAAATTGATCACTTTTATAAATTTTGGTCTATCTGCCATGGTCTGTTTACTGAATGATGCCCTAACTTTTGCATGTTATATTATGTATCTTCTCTTTTCCTTAATTACAAACCCACAGAATGTACTCATCATAAATGGACTTGTGTATCAAAGTAAAAATGGAAAAATAAAAAAATAAAATAAAAAAAAATGATCTGCACGTGGTAACTGTTGTGACTGCACGTGTCTGCGCGCTTGTTCGTTGTCAGTCGCTACTGTTACTTTGAAGAATATGGAGCGAGGAGAAGGTGATGACATTTTCATAACGCAATCGCATCATAACGTGATCGTGAGTTTGAGTTTAGATTCGGCGAACCCCTTGATAATAATGCCATTGATAAAGAACTTGAACTTAGTGTTCCTAAGTCTACAAAATACAAGAATGATTGGGCTGTTGCTGTGTTTACTAGATGGCAGGAGGAAAGACATCAGAGAGCCATGAAATACAATTTGGATTTGCCGAAGGTGTGTTTGTCAGAGAGTTTATTCGAAATGGGTGCTGAGAACCTTAATCTCGCCCTGAAATTTTTCTTGTTCAAAGCCCGGAAACAAGACGGAGGGTTGTATCCATCTCATACATTGTATGGTATATACACCTCGTTACAAAGCGCCATCAGAGCTAAGGGATGCACAGTGAACATTTTTGAAGATAAGGAGTTTGAAGACAGTCGTCGATGTCTGGATGCAGTTATGCGCAAACATTCTGCTGAGGGTCTAGGAGCCGGAAGCCGGAAGCCAACAGAAACAATATCCCTCACTGAGGAAGAGCAGCTTTGGCAGTGTGGAGCGCTGGGAGATGACACCCCCAGAAAACTTCTAGATACAGTGCTGTATCTTACAGGTTAGTCTTACTAAATACTCTATTCATGTACATATTGATTATAGTTATCGTAAGCTTTTCTATTCTTTGGCTGAAGAAAAAATGCTCAGATATAAATGATAAAGTAGTTATTTTGGTCTTTTTGTAGGATTGCACTTCGTTCTTCGAGGGGGTAAGGAACATAGGACCTTGAGGATGTTTCCCAAACCACAAATAACGGGACCTCATACGGATGGCAACGGCCGAAAGTTCCTTCTGTACACCAAAGATGTGTAAAAAACAAACCTTAGTGGGTTGAAGCAGAGGAAACAAGCTCCGAAGAAAGTGCGGGCATATGAAAACATTGACAACAAGGACCGATGTTACGTCAGTATTTTCCAGAAGTACAGATCATTGTGGTGAGTATATTTTCTATCAATGAATCAAAATTTAAAAACAATAAAGAAAATAAAAAAATAACAAATTTAACATCTATAAGATGAAAATATTAAGATTTTCTTTCAATTAAATGGAAAAAGCATTTCAGAAATCATTCTTTGTTTTTTTTTTAATACAGTGTGGATGGCAAAATGACTGATTACTTCTTCTTCACTCCTCGCGCCAGACCCAAGGATGGAAGTTGGTTTCTGAAAACCCTGGTTGGCCACAATACCCTCCAATCTACAGTCAAACAGCTTTGTCAAGAAGGTGGTTTACAGGGTAACAAAACAAATCATTCATTGAGAGCTTCAGCTGCCACAAGGCTTTATCAGGCCAACGTCGATGAGCAAATGATTTGTGAAATGACCGGTAAGAATACATTCGACATTGCTAGACAATATTTTAATGTTTACATTGTAACAATTATCTCATTCACGTAACACACATTGTAGACAATGTAAATAGCACTCAAGATTAATTACGTTTGAAATAATCTAATTTCTAAGATCAGTCGTCATTATTTCACAACCTTTTATTAAGACAAAGCTACTTCATGTGCTTTGAGATATGTGATCTTATGAACACTTTATTTATGCTTTTGCCTCTTTCTTTCTAGGTCACAAGAGTGAAGCTGTTCGTTCATACAAACGGACCTCTGATGATCAAAAATCTACCTTGTCCAACATCCTTATGTCAGCGCCAAAACGCTAGAAGGGTATCAAAGCTACATGTATGGTACCTCCAGACAAAGAGCTGAATGTCAATGCTGGAAGTGACGTTGTTTCCAGGGAATCTAAACCGACAGTCACGTTCAATTTCAACATCTCGTGAAATGTAGTTTCAAGAAATAAAATCACTGTCTCTGCTTGACTTTTTCCTTCAAGAATCGGAACGAAAAGATTGTCTCGTGAAAATCTTCTTTCAGGGCCAAATAGTATTCTAAACATCCCAAGGATATTCTATAGAATGTCCCTGGGATATTGTAAATGGCCCTGAAAGGAGGTTTACCCGACAAAAGAATAATCTGTGAAACGACACTAATAAGGCACCTGAGGTTTTTATTATTTATTAAAGGTCACATGCAACCAAAAAATCAAACATAATTAAAACACATTTATCACTTATTCATGACATATAACATACATTGCTGCTTTTAAAAAAACAAATATACACAATTATAAGCGCACAATCGCGATTCAAAAGTGCAATATTTTGTACTTGGGCTTACTTCCCCCGAAACGAAGCCCTCGGGAGACCGAACCCAGTCATAGCGGGTGGATATGCACTCAAGTGTAACAACGGCTTCCGATTGGCTGTTTCATTTGCTGATATGCTGAGGGTTCATTGTGTGTACAGAAAGATGATCTGTTTGATGGGCATTTTAAAAGTATAGCCAGTCACAAGAAAGTAAGATTCTTTATTCTTTATTTATTGATTTGTTTCGGTAAGTGCATACAGAAACGTACCAGAATCTGCAAAGTTGTGTTTTACGTTGCATGTGACCTTTAAGTGATAGTTTTTACTAGGTCACAATGTTTAGAGTTTTAAGTGATGGTAATTACGGTTTTAGTTAGAGTTGTGACAATACGCCCATGCCACGATACGATACGTATCACGATACTGGTAGTCCGATACATACGTATCACGATATTTTGTCCTTGTATACCGAAAAGTACTGGAAATAATGTGTTGTTATGTTATCATTTCAGGGAAGGTATTCTTCTCCCAAGAAAAATAAAACATGTCATCATGAAAGACATTTTATTTAAAATGTTTAGCATGTGTCAGTAAAGTAGTGTTTTCTGAAAAAATGGAACAGCAGGGATCAACATTGGCACAACTGGCTTTTCTGCACAGATAACAAAATAAATGTTTGAAAATTATCTCAGTCGGAGCATGTCCATGGCAATATTTTCCACAAAAATCTAAATAGAAGGGGAGACTGTGTTTTCGTAGACTGCTAAGTATGTAAGTATCGTCTTGAATCGATACACGACAATCGTATCGATGTATCGTATCGTGCAGCTCTTGAATCACGATAACTCGCGTATCGATTAATCATCACTTCTCTACTTTAGTTGCTTGTAATACAGTATTTAAACAGTAACAGTATTTTAGCACCACACCTTTTAAGGTAGTGCTTTAGAGTTGCTTCCCTTTAGGCGCTCTTCTGTATATGAATATGCGTTTTAACTGTTGATAAACATGAGGCCGAAGGAGAAAGTTCTATGTTAATGGTGATGTGGAGGCACAGTGCTCAAATGGTCAAGAATCTGTGACAGTATACACAAGGCTGGTTGTTGTGTTGACCGGACACACACGGATGTACATACAGAGTTATACTGGAGTTGTGTCATCATTCGGTTTACCTACATCTGACTGCCTCATCGTCAACGTTTGACCTACATTCAACCCCACTTGCTGCTTAAAATTTAGTAGAACTGTTTCTCACTGAAAACCAAGACCTTGGTGAGTTGATGTTATATTTGTGACCCATTACTTCAGTTCTCAGTTGCAGGTACTAAAAACCTCTATTGTGAATCGTATCTTTCTATTTGTCTGCTCAATACATACTGTTGAATATTTTAGACTTGTCAGTGTCATATTTTGCTGGTTCACAGGGGATTTGTATACCTTTTGTCACAGCTAATTATTAACCATAACATGATCAATATTCATTTGGGTTTAGACAAAGAAAAGAAATTTGACATGCATTGTCATCCCTGTCATCTGTCAAAACTAAAGTTTACAATACCTTTTCTGTGAACTTGCAATGCATCAAACAATATATTTCTTGCATCTTTGAGTCATTCTGTCACCTCAACTTGCATACCATCATCTTTTACATTTGTGCTAATAACTCAAGTATTCATGCACATGCATTTTACACTGCATAAAGCCAAATGTCTCTACTGATTACACTTATTAAAAAGTTGTTAACAAATATAAATATTAATATGTTTGAAATAATTTCAATATTTTTGCCTCATAATGATGTATTTAGAAAATAAATAACAAATTAAACCAACATATTCTAATTAGGAAACTAAAAGTTTTAATTGAAAATGGAAATGAAAGCATCAAAGTAGCCAAATATGAAAAGAAGATCAACTTCATAATGTTGAAAACACATGATGATTTTATTAATAGCAGTATATCAATTAACTGTTTTACGAATTCAATAAATAAATAAAATAAATAATTTCACGTTAAATATATAATTAATTTTCCCCAAACATTTACTTTTCCCAAAAAGTACTTTCAATGTACGATTGTTGAAATTGGGAGATATATGGGATTGAAGCAATGTTGATACAATAATAATGGATGTTTTGAGAATGCATCCCCTCATGGATTTCATTCAATGCAAAGCTCTTCGTTCAGTTATCCCACCAGTCTAAGTAAACTTATCCTCAGTACTTTTCGTTACACTCCACTACTGTGTCTAACAAAACCTTATGGGAGGTCATGTCAAGTAACCTTTGAGAATGGCCAATCAGAACACAGCTTACCAAATCGCGAAAATGCACATTCGCACATTCCTTTTGAACTTTTTATCTCGAAAAGGTTCATACCTACACGAGTCTGAATGCCATTTAGCGCACGCTCTCTTCCAGGTGATGCACACGGCGTACGTACAACCATGACAACGGTGAGTAAACAGTTGCTGAAAATAGTGTTTTTGGCAATATTCAAGGATGTTACCTTGCGGAAATATTACTTAAAGGTAATCATGTCAACAGAAACCCCAAAGCGTATATACCGCAGGTCAAATAACTGTGTTATATGCTGAGTTTTGTTTGTGCAGAGATCTGTGTCGGTGACCTGAATATTTTGAAAGTCCCTCCGATCCCTAAATAGTAGCCATTGTCTGATTGGTTAAATCAGGGAGCCTATATAGAGAGGGGAGTGGAAACTCCTCGAAAAACCGCTGAACGTATGTCTCGCTTTGTCACGTGACCAGTGGAGACAATATGGCGGCAGCTTAGTATTAAAGATTGAGCTCGGTTCATTTTCAACAGCTGATTACATTCGCTGAGTGTTGTGACAACTCGGATCCTACACGTAGAACATAAGTCACCTGTTCTGTTATTTCAGTTCTAGTCACATATTTGTAATTAGTGTCAGTATAAGAAAATATGTTTGTAGTAAAGTTTCAAGTCGGCATCTTGTAACTCTCTGGCTTCAATTATCGGTACACAGCGAAGATAGACTGAGTTTCGTCAATAAAAGCTTCTTTCACACATTCCTTTATGTTTTAGCAGGAAATTATACCTTTAGTTGAAAGGTATCTGCAAGCAATAGTGATAGTTTTGTGACTTAAAAACATGTTGGGGTTTAATTGGGGGGGGGTGAAAAATGTGGCAGATCGCCGATCTGATCTGATGCGCCATTGAAATACTACACGCCGTTGTTTGAAGTGTGTCTAGATATTGCTCAACACCGTCTTTCACATACACCTTTAATTTTTATGAGGGGAATTTACCATCAGGCGAAAGGTGTTTGCTGGTAATAGTGATAGTTTCATAATCTAAAATAAATTGTTAGGACGTACTTGAGGTGTGTGAAATATGTGCCATCTCGCCGACCTGATCCGATCCGCCATTGAAATATTATAACTTTGAGTGTTTCTAGTTTTTGCTCCAAAACCTCTTTCACATGCACCTTAAATATTTATGAGGGGAATATACAATGACCCGAAAGGTGTTTGCAGGTAATATTTATAATTTGATTATCGAAACATATTGTTAGTATTTATTTGAGGTGTGTGAAAAACGTGTCATCTCGCTGATCTGTTCTGATCCGCCATTGAAATACTACACAGCATTTTTTGAGTGTTTCTAGTTATTGCTCAACACCGTCTTTCACATACACCTTTAATTTTTATGAGGGGAATTTACCATCAGGCGAAAGGTGTTTGCTGGTAATAGTGATAGTTTCATAATCTAAAATAAATTGTTAGGACGTACTTGAGGTGTGTGAAATATGTGCCATCTCGCCGACCTGATCCGATCCGCCATTGAAATATTGCACGGCGTTGTTTGAGTGCTTTTGTTTCAGCTTCAAAAACTTCATTCACATACACCTTTAATTTCCATTAGGGGAACATACCATCTAATGAAAGGTGTTTGGAAGTAATAGTGCTAATTTTATAACTTAAAAAAAATCGGTAGGGTGTTTTTGAGGTGTTGAAAAATGTGCCATCTCGCCGACCTGATCCGATCCGCCATTGAAATATTATAACTTTGAGTGTTTCTAGTTTTTGCTCCAAAACCTCTTTCACATGCACCTTAAATATTTATGAGGGGAATATACAATGACCCGAAAGGTGTTTGCAGGTAATATTTATAATTTGATTATCGAAACATATTGTTAGTATTTATTTGAGGTGTGTGAAAAACGTGTCATCTCGCTGATCTGTTCTGATCCGCCATTGAAATACTACACAGCATTTTTTGAGTGTTTCTAGTTATTGCTCAAAAAACTTATTTCACACAAACCTTTAATTTCTGTTAGGGAAAAAAGTTCCATCTGGTGAGAGGTGTTTGGAAGTAATAGTGATGATTTTATGAATTAAAAAAATAATTGGTAGGGTGTATACATTCACAAGTATTTCATGTGTGTGAAAAATATGACATATCGTTGATCTGATCTGATCACTCATTACTACAAGCCAATGTTTGAATGTGTTTAGTCGTCCTAAAATTCATTTCTTTCAAATACACCTCTAAGTATTGAGGGGAATATTCTATCTGGTGAAAGTGTGAGGTATGACATATCTGATCTGTTCTAATCTGCCATGGATGCCTTTGATGCTTGAATGTTTTAGTTCTGAAACTATTGTTGATATTTGACAAAACTGCAAAGGACTTTTTAACGCTTTGTGATGGTTTTAAACTTTCTGTTTTTTTAGGGGGGAGTGACTGTGTCAGTTGACATTCTGTCAGTATCCATGCAATTGCGCACATGCAGGAAGACATCTGGTCATCTTCATTAACTGCCCTCTTAAAAAAAATAATTTCGACTTTGCCACGGCCGTCCATTTGTCCATTAGAGACTGAGTGTCTGTAAGAATGAGAGTGACTGAATCTACAACTCATTAACATGTGCTTAACTTTCCAAACTGTATTCCTGAAGGAAAAAGAAATAAAAATGTGTTCCTCCCTCGTCACGTTTTGTCTATCAAAAATTAAAAATCAAAGTCTTACTCGTCACTTTTGAAAAGAGTGTGCCTGAGAAACATATTTTTATGCAGCCTAAGCATTCCACACAAACAGAAAACCACTGAAACATAATGAGACATTTTAATTGTGCAACAGGTCATTTCACATACATATAATAACATAATAACCTTTAGTTTGCCATTTGGCCATCAGGGCTTGCTGCCACTTGCAGTCTTTAAAGTCTGCATACCCATTTTGTTGAAATCAACCAATGAAAACAAAATAGTCTTCATTGTAGAGAGTTTCACAGTCCCTACAAAATCCATTAGTGAAGTGTATGGAGCACAGAGAAGTTTACATTAGTTATAGACTGCTGACATTCCTATGCGGCACTGAATATATAATACTATGAAGTGAAACTGGAAGTTATCCTAACATGAGGGATCAAGGATAATTCCTGAACATTAATACAAATTATGGGCACGATGCTAGTTGAAAAGAAATGAGATCTAATTGACAGAAGACCACATGGGCCTGCAGATAACTGAAACTGTTGGCCTGATACATTAACAACTGACGCTGGGCCTCTGGGCTGGCGATCGTTTCGAATGCTGTATCAAAATTGTCACATAAACAGAGAGTCTTTGAACAAGGCAATGTGTAAACACATTCTCAAGTCCTCTCATTAATCCACACATGCATCATTCGGCGACAGGAAGTGTAACCAGCTTGTTGTGACAACATTCAGGGGAGCCTACTCCAATTTACCGAGTATTACTCCGGGAGATGCCGATAGTTTCCGACAGTAAACTGGTTGAAATACTGTTAAGCGCAGCCGATTTGCGCTGAGAACAAACCAAGTCGACGTGTGCAGTGGAGCATGACGAGGCACACGTTAATTAGTACAAATGGTAAGGAAAGCAAGCGAGTGACCAATCCCTGTTATAGAGTATCCCTGGTTAAATCTATTTAACCGTCTCGCGTTTCATTGAACAGTTATTGGTTGCTCAAAGGTTACCTGACGCGACCTTCTACTAGGTTTTGTTGGACTCAGTGGTGGAGTGTGACGAAATACACTGAGACTAAGTTTATTTGGACTGGTTATCCCACTTGTTAGGTGACTGGATTATGACATGAAAATTTTAGGTTTACGATTTTCAGTCAGTAGTGTGTGATTTGACCCTGAAAACCCTGACCACACACAGATGCAAGAAAATTATCGGAAAAAATAGTCTACAATGCTTTATCAACCTGCCTGAAAAACATCAAGATTCATAATGACACCTCATACATGTGTAGGAGGCTCCCACGTTGTGCATGTGCTTCCCATGGATTGTGTTTGCGTGTGGTGATAACGTGACATGATACTGCACACACAAGATGAATGTCATTGTAATATTGATCAATGGGTTTTCTTTCTACCAGACTTCAAAGTTGAGGTTCCACTACTTTTTTGAACAGTATATTTGCTGACAAACTGTCTGGTATACTGAAAAGAAACAGGTTTAGTGACAGAGCTGCACTGGTTGTCAAAAATATGTTATAGGTAAAGAAAACTGCTCATATGTTTTCGAATTTTGAATAAACATTTTTTTCTCGTTTTTGCTGATGACAGTGCTTTCACAAGACTTGGTTCTAATCTCGTTTCATTCTGTGGTATTTTGCAAGTTCTGAGAGCACTGAATGAAATTCCTCCTCGGAGACTTTAATGTCCATGTTGGAAATATGATCGTCTATTGTGTTTAACTTTGCTTTGGTTAGAATTCTAATTTTGCTGTGTTTCAATCCCACCAACTGGTGGGGCCATGTGGTGGACAACAACCCAATACCTGCCATGCTTAATCCCAGGCTGATTGTCATCAGGGCGGAGTCAGCACCAACCAGGCAACTGACGGCCCTATCATATTTTTTATCCAGTGCTCTATGTACATCATGTTCATGTTGCTATTTGATTTCACATAACTGTCAACAAGAGCTTATATTTCATATATATTTGTCAACATCTGTGAAAACCCACTTCATATTTTAATTTTCATTAAAGGTCACATGCAACCAAAAAATCAAACATAATTAAAACACATTTATCACTTATTCATGACATATAATATACATTGCTGCTTTTAAAAAAACAAATAAACAAAATTATAAGCGTACAATCACGATTCAAAAGTGCAATATTTTGTACTTGGGCTTACTTCCCCCGAAACGAAGCCCTCGGGAGACCGAACCCAGTCATAGCGGGTGGATATGCACTCAAGTGTAACGACGGCTTCCGATTGGCTGTTCCATTTGCTGACATGCTGAGGGTTCATTGTGTGTACAGAAAGATGATCTGTTTGATGGGCATTTTAGAAGTATAGCCAGTCACAAGAAAGTAAGATTCTTTGTGAATAACAACTTCTTTTTGTGTACTTGATGCGTCGTTTCAGTATGGATTCATATTCTGTTGTCAAGCAAAATCAAATACACCAAAAGAAGTCGATATCCATGACGAATGTATATAGAGATGTTAGGTTTTGAAAATACATGTTCTCTGAATCCAATAAAAAATCATGTCAGTAGAGATGGTAAACTACTGCGTGGCTCCAGCCATCTGTCATTCGTCCAAGTACAAAACAGGACTGGAATCTGGAGTTTGCACAAGTTTCCGTCACATCCAGTCATCCGAATAAAATGAATGTAGTTTGTTTGCAACCCACAGACATAAAAACATGTCGTGTATCACACGTGCCTAATTACATAATGTGGCAGACACGGGACTCGGGTGCACGAGTCATAAATCAACTTATTTTCTTTATGTCGTATAGTCTGATAGGTGTTAAGTTCAAATTGCACGTTGTCAATGATTGAAGCTGTGTATTGCATGTTGTCTTTAGCAGACAGGCAGACAGACATATAGGTGTGAATAAACGAGACACTGAGTTTTCTCTGTGACAGAGACTGCTTGCCACAGTCAACAAGTTGTTTTACGTAACGAGTAGATTATGTACTTGTTTGTGTACACAACCGAGATTAGACTATTGCTCACGACCTCAGACGCTGGGCATGCATACTGTTTCAAGCTCCGCGAACCTATTCACTGCGCATGCGTTATGGACGCAGCGCAGCACAGCTGTTGAAACCAGTTTTCCCCCCAGCGCTGGGGGGAATTTAGTGAAACGTTTGAACTCCGATTTCGCGGGCTTTTTTTTTTAACTTTACAGGTTGAATTGGCATTTTTATGATTTGTTTCGGTAAGTGCACACCGAAAGGTACCAGAATCTGCAAAGTTGTATTTTACGTTGCATGTGACCTTTAAAATATTTTTCATCTTGACAACTGCGCAACTGATATACAGATAAATGCAAGTACATTATTTGAGATAAAGTGCATCTCACGCTCTTGTGATACTACACAGTATTACTCAGAATTGTTAATAGCTAGATTAGTAAACTTATTCTAATGTACATTCAGACTTCCAAAGTAATTCAGAGACACAGTCTATCATTAGCAGTGAAAATGTCAGTGAAAGAGGAATTCCTCAGAGATACTTAATAGCTATCAGCTTATAACGAGTTTCAACAAAACCAATAATTTTCTTCTCTGTAATAATCAAATCAGTGGATTGTACTGTGAGCAAAAACCTGTGATCTGTGATCAACTGTTAATGAACTGAAGTGGTCAATGTAGTCGGGAGTTGGTAGATCGCAGCCCACTCTGGATAATCAGCTAGCTCCCAGTCCATTGATTGTATTGCCAGTCTAGTGTCTACATTACCTTCTCTCTTTCACCTCTTGACCATCCTATGTCTGCTCTCTCTTTGAGTGTCCAGCATGAAAAGTACATCTTCATTTACATCTCTGCCAACTTCACAGGTACATCCTTGCATAATCTCAACAAGACAGGTCCATCCCTGTATTCCTCTCAGCAATAAAGGTTCATCCTTGCATCCCCTCACCAAGACAGGTATATCCTTGCATCCTTTCAACAAGAATCCTCTTAGCAAGACAGGGCCATCCTTCATGTCCCTCAACATGATAGGTCCCTCCTTGCATCCTTTCATCAAGACAGGTCCATCCTTGCATCAATTCAACAAAAGAGGTCCATCCTTGCTTCTCTCTGAACAAGACAGGTTCATCCTTGCATCTTTTCAACAACAAAGGTTCATCCTTGCATCCTTTCAACAAGACAGGTAAATCCTTACGTCCTCTCATCAAGTCCATCCTTGCATCTCTCTCAACAACACAAGTTCATCCTTGCATCTTCTCAACAACACAGGTCTATCCTTGCATCCTTTCAACAAGACAGGTGACATCCTTGAATCCCCTCAACAATACAGGTTCATCCTTGAATCCTCTCTCAACATGACAGGTCCATCCTTTTATCTCTCTCAACATGACAGGTCCACTGTTGCAGGCTTTCAACAAGACAGATCCATCCTTCTGTCCCTCTCAACAAGACTGGTCCATCCTTGCATCCTCTCAACAAGACTGGTCCATCCTTGCATCCTCTCAACAAGACAGGTACATCCTTTTATCCTCTCATAAAGACAGGTCTATCCTTGCATCTCTCTCAAAAAGACAGGTTCATCCATGTATCCCTCTCATCAAAACAGGTCCATTCTTGCATCCTCTCAGCAAGACTGGTCCACCCCTGCATCCTTTCAACAAGACAGGTCCATCCTTGAATCCTGTCATCAAAACAGGTACATCCTTCCATCTCTCTCAGCATGACAGGTCCACAGTTGCATGTCTCTCAACACGAAAGGTTCATCATTGCATCCCTCTCAACAAGACAAATATATCTTTCTATCCCTTCCAAAAAGACATGTACCCCATGTGATCCGTCCATGCCTCACTTTTAGAGCAATGGGACATTACTCCCATTTGAACTTATAATCGCCACATAGTTCCTCTATCTGATGCACTTTCTCCCTCCTGGCATGACAGAGACATCCTTTTTGGTCCATTCATTTCTTCTCTTTCACCTTGGCATGTCCTGGTGTTTGTCCACTCCTTCAACTTGGTATGTTCCAGGGTTTTCTGAAAGCAAGCCCTCTCGTTTAGAAGCCCATGGGCTACTATTCGGAAAATGTTTCCTGAATGTTTCCAGACTTAATTCCAAAGTGTGTCAAATGAGAGTAGCCTCCTCTTTCTACAATACAAATAGTCCATGTTATTTCTTCAAATATTTGCCATGATGAACATATCTGTTTACGTTATTAAGCTGTGTTGACTGCAATGATCCTTTGTGCGACTGACTGACCTCGATTGAACCTCATAGTTCTCATGGCCAATTTTAAACATTTCAAAGTTTTCAAGAGTTATATTAGAGTCTGTATGTGTTCTGTTTCATTGCACTTGCATTAAGTGATTCCCTTCACTTACTGATCTTTGATTTTTTCATTCCATATGATTGTCACTATCCGAATAAATTCCCATGTTTTGGAATATAAGTCTGGGCTTCTATCTGGTGTCAGAGTTCACTTGTCAAAAACCCTGTTTCTATATAGAAGCCCTGGGCTTGCTTTCAGAAAACCTTGATAATGTTGCCCGATCACTTCTTTCTTCTCCTTCGACTTGGCATGTACTGGTGTCTGTCAACTCTGCTCTTCTACCTTGCTCTCTCCTATATACATTGACAATAATTCCTCTCCACAAAATCAGGAATCAAGTAACCTTATCTCCTGTTTTGTCTAATTGTGCTTTACAGCAAATGCACATTCTTGTTTTATGTAGGCCGCCTTCATTTAGTAATGAGCTTTGTCACTGAAAGACACTAATTAGCCCATAAAGTCTGAAAGGCGGAAGCAATACTGTCAGTTCCCCATCCATCTGGATACATATGTCCGACAACAGAAAGTAAAGAAAACACTCAATGCTCCCCAATTAGTGAGTGTGAGCACTTGACTCTGCTGATTGTCTTGTGTCAGCATCATGTGGCTGTATACTGACCAGGACTGACCATTGGTAAACAAATGAACACATGTATCCACTCACGTGTATGTATCTGTATTGTGACCATCATGACAACTTACCACACGTTCTGTATCAAAAAACTCATGCAACCATCTGCTAGTTTAATATGAACAACAGATTAACAGATGTTTGCATGAGTTCCTTCATACAGTATGTGTGGTCAGTTGTCATAACAGTCCACTGGCTTTGTCAGAATGTCACATCATATTGTCTCCAACTGTCAGCTGTAGCAACCAATGGACACACATTGCTGTATTCACACTCTAACATTGTAATGACACGTCATGAGTATTCTACAAGGCATAGGTGGATCCAGGGGGTGTGGTAAAGATGTGTGGGTTATAGTCAAAAGGGCTTGAAAAAGGTCAAAACGGCCGAGGCTAAAAGTCAAATGGGATGAAATGAAAAGTTAAGAATGCCGAAAAATAAAAATTTTATCAATTAAAGAACAAAATAATGAAAATAGTATTTGGTTTGTTGTGATTTTGTTTGGAATTTGAAATGAGACTCAAATGTTTTCATTATGAAGTGTCTCAATGACTCAGTGTCATGACTAATACACATGGGATTGTTGTTGTTGTTGTAAGTTTTTGATCCAAACCTGAAACATGGGATGTTTTTGTTGTAAGTTTTTAAGTTTTCCAAGGAAGTGCTCAGGTGAGTAGTACATCCTATTGATGGATTCCTAATTAGCAGTAGTTAAGTTGTTAATTGAACTTCTTTAATTGTTATTTGGAGATGCTAATGAATCGAACTGATTCTTGATCAGATCAATCCACCTTGTAGTCAAAGATGAAGAATTATGAACTGCACTTTGGGCAATGTGCACCAGAGTATATGCCCCAAGTGTTTTCGAACTGCATGAACGAATGAACTAGTGTATATTAAGTGAACAAATGAACTTGTGTTGATTCGGAACGAATTAGGAACTTGTGCAAATTACCATTACTATTATTATTGTTGACCATGAGAACTTGTGTTACTTAAGAAAATTATTAACTATACATGTATTGTCATTACATGAAAACTTGGCCACATTCTTGACTGTTTCCACACCATTACCATTTTATCAGTGTTGACTGTTTGTCGTGACCCACTGACTAGTTCCCGGGTGCGCACACCCCCTACCGTCCTATCCCTACAGTACCCGTCTCAAAAGGTTGTATACACCCAAGTGCAAGACCGATGTTTTCAAAATCAGCTGCGGTACGCAACTCATCGATGGAAATCCATGTATTTTCTATGATGAAACCTATCGTTTTGTTCATGTCAGTCTAAATAGACTCATATTAACATACCTTCAATGACAAGCAACACCTCTGACAGTCTCTATCGTGCAGATATTTGATTGCTTTTCCATCCTCCTGACAGGAAGTTGTCTCATGAGGATCGGCGAAAAAACGAAACACATCCTCCAACAACATGTCGGGAAACTTAGTGGGCGCTGTATTAACAGTGCATGGGTTGATGTAGCTGACGCTCCCCGCCGCTGCCGGAATTTTGAAGACTATATTTTTTCTGAAAGTTTATGATACGTACATTCAAATTCAGCCTGGGTGCTGGGGATTTTCACGCCTTGACCCCACAATCGGGGTGAATTGACGAAATGAGTTTTTTCTTTTTTTCCACAAAGCACATTCTAATAATTTCCTTCTTTCCTGGAACAATGAAAATATTTAGGGTTCACTACTTAGTTGGAGCCACAGGAAGACTTTAACTTTGATAAATGCATTGCGTCCAAAGGTTAACTTTAAAGCTGTTTTTTCACACTTTCTAGTTGGCAATTGTTTTAGAAGGGTATTCTTGCTTCAATAGCTCAAACAATATCAATATGAATGTTACAGCTATACTTAAAGCATTATGGTGCATTCTCACTTTAGCATTCTATCACATAGAGCTACCATTACTTACATCTATATGTACCTTTATACCGAATCCCCATATATTGTGTCCAGAAAACTCTCAAGTTCAATTGCAACTTCTTCAGAATCCCCAATTCCATTCAAATCTAAGTTCTTGCTGGATATTACGTCAGTAAGCTCTTGTGGAAATGATGTTGCCTTCGGTCCACTGACGTTTGATACCATTTGCTCAATCTTTCAACCACCCATTGTCCACAGGATGAGCAACACTGGGGTGATTCTTGTCAGCACTGACCCAGATCAAGGTCTGGTGATTCGCACGCTATATGTGCATATATAGGGAGTCTCTGCAAGGTGGAAGGAGACTCATGTCTACACCGTCATAGCTTGTCATAGTCTGTCCTCCCTTGGGTTTGAAAGTCTTCATGAAGCTTGGTACCGAGCCTCATTCACATTGTGCCATACATATGGCAGACAAAGGATTCCAAAGACTTCAACATATCAGTATCTAACTTGTCAAAAAGTCCCATCTTGGAAAATAATTCACAAATTCAGGGTTATAATTCAGCTGAATCGGGAGAACTCTTCCGCGTCTGACAAAGACAATGGTGGTATCACATTCTTTAAATGCATGCAGGGCTGGCAAGACATTGCATGGAGTGGATCATTTCAGATAAATGATACTTTGTACTTGCAGAAGTCCTCGTTTGCCACCAGTACCTGTGTCAAGTAAAGCAGACGTTTTCACCTTTGAACAAACCGCAGAACCAGAATCCACGCATGTGTATCAGGTGATCGTATCACAATTTGTGCAGGAGAAAGATGCTGGACATCAATATGCAAAACGCGAAGAATGATCCTACAGTCCGTTTGAGTCAGAAACGGACCGATGAATTGCAAGTTTTTGCCAACAGATTTCTTATATTTGAAGATTTCCCTGACTCCACCAAAACGTTCTTAAAAACGCCAAAGTTGTTACCTGTCACGATGTGGTGAAACCGGAGAAACGGAGCAGTCACTGCATGTCACTCAAGTTGAATGCCTACGTAAAATAGTTGATGATTAAAGTGTACGATATTTTTCCGTGCTGAAACCAAAGGGGCAAATCATTTTATGCCATTAATAAATTCCGTAAGCGTGCATCAATAGCTTCAGGAGTGAAGCTTTAAGAATGACTCAAACCGACTGTAGTTTCCGCTTATTCCTGTCGATGAACAGAAAGCATTCTCTGGAGTGACAGATACTGACTCACCATCTGTGATCTTCAACAAAACAACACTCTGCTTTTCACAAAGAAGACTGTTTTCCCTAAAGTCGAGCTGCGTATTTGTCATGTATATAAGCCCATGGGCCATAAGGATCATTTAGGTGGACTACTGAATTAATTTTTCAGACTGTGCAAACTAACTTAATTACTTATGCCTTGAAAATTTAAACTAAAGTTTAGATACCTACCCATTAATTTCATTAACTAGTGGAACTTTATCGAATAAATATGAAAGTTTGTTTTGGGTGTTAGGCTCAAAAACAAACGGTTGGTGGTGATAAAGTTATATAATAGCTATCCACCTTCTAACATGTCATTTCCCGGCAGTGTGCGTGTGTGTATGTATGTGTGCATGTGTACCGTCTGAGACAACCGAAGCTATACAACGTGTGTGAATGGTTGTAACTGTCATAGTCGCCTCACTAACTGCAGAAACTTATAAACCTGTTTCGTAAAATTAGAACCACGTGTATTGGTACTGCAACTCTGGATTGGTAATAGGTACCGCATATTTTGGAGTTCAGCTTAGTGGGCGTACACTGAGCATACAATTTAGAGACAAAATCAGAATCCCACATGTGCCTATCAGACCCCCTGTTATGTAACCAGCGACTGTGGCGACTGTTCCGTCGAGGCCCGATGCTGCCGCTTATTAAGTGTGTGATATTCTTGATCAGGGCATGTGTACTCAACGGAACAAAACAGCGGTTGACGTATTTTGGAAAACACTATTCCAATTATATGACGACTTGTCATCTTGCCACGGGAAGACGGGTGAGGTTATGCATGCCCAATCCGAATGCAACGTCACTGGTTTTTGGGGATCCAGGGGAGCTAACTCGGCACAAGGAATTGGGACACTGAATAGAGTAAGCCAATAAAAGTTATGTAACTGAAAGTAACCACCGATATTTGGTCAGTTGTCTCATTGCCAAACCCATTCGTGGTAACGCAAAGGAATATCCTAAATCCACACATCCGCATATATAAGGCAGTAATACACTCCCAACATCAACGAAAACCTTTATATTTATCGTCCTAGTTTTTGTTATGTAAGATAAATATCAAGCTTTCCCTAGTTGTCACAACTCCCGTGTACTTTAAATTAAAACAGACAACACCAAATTGCAAACAAACTGATATGCATCGCTTATATTCCAAATAGGTCATTGGACGTTATTTGAGAACAGATATTTGCTAACGTTACTTTTACAAATTCTATTTTGGTACAATCACCTAATCTTTCTACGTTTGTAAATCACGAAAACACAAACAGCGGGCTCTCTCATCGTACCGGGGTAAAGTTTCTGAGCCAGTTAAGCAAGGAGGCTGCAAATAGACAAAATGCGATTTCTGACGTACTGATATAGACATGAGTTCAAATGCGTGCAGCCCTTTAGATAAGAACAGAAAGTCTGTTTTATAGGTTTTTTGTTTGATAATGGCAGAAATTGTAGAAGGTATCTAGTTTTAGGCATCATATTAGACTTAAACAGAATAAAAGATTATGCTTAAGTTTCTCTGCACCATCAAGAGCTCGTGTGTTTGGGTACATATAGGTGTGTGTTATGAACGCGCCCAGCGCAGCGAGTGCTTAATTACGTGAAGTGCTTTTTTATCACAGATCAAACAAGCAAACCTAGGTGAACTCTGAAAGTGTACTTTCTAGTCTGCAAGGACAGGCGTACGTGTGTGTTTAGAGGCCGTTATATGGTAGCTTTCATTTCATACCATGGCAACCAGTCTCCCATATCAGACGCGAAGTCAGCTTGGTAGATACGATACTTTGTATAATATACAGATTTTAAAATTTGTATGCTTGCAAATGACTGCAACAATTTTTCACAACGCTGGGAAGACAGGCAAGCGCACGACGCAGTAAGGGACGTAACTCCAATTTGTTACCAGTCGGGCTCATTTTGATCGACCATTTGTATACATTAACAAAGCATGTTGATCGGAGGCTGTTGATAACGGCTATGTGCTCTCTATGGCCCAGTGCCAAACGCTAGGTTCAAGAATGTGTCACAGAAGATTACATGCATATGTTTCTGTAGGTCACGCTCCTAAAGTCATACGCCCGTTAGTCCTACTCCCACTAGTTGTTGGTGCGATCAACCTTACCATAAGTTGTTTTAAAATGTACGACTAGTGGGACGTATGACTAGTGGGAGGACATCGTGTTTGTGGGCAAGAGTCGCTGTTGTAGGTCAACACTGAGTCGTAAGCAAACGGTATTTGCAAGTTTGCTCTAAGGAGACTTCACAGGTATATATATACTCGACGCTTGGTTCAGGCTGGCTGCTAGTCAGTATACCGTGCAATGGGAACACCGTATGGGATGATCACCTTCTAAGTCATGGTGATTAAGTGATTGCAGACATCTACGGTTCATGGCTACAAGGTCACGAGATTTTCATATCGACAATAATTGTTCCAAGTCGATTTCTATGACTGTCAATGACGGGTATATGATTACGATACTGATCGTTTATAACGTCTCTATCTACAACATGCCTTTTGTAATGACACCAGTGAAGATCCAGGCTAGAACCGGTCTTGGTGGATATACAACACCATTTGGAAATTGCTTAGATTGATGTTCATTCTGTGGATCTGTAGATCGTTTGGTTATTTACAGACTACCGCCGTATAGCCGGAATATTGCTGAGTACGGCATTAAACAACAAACAAGACCTTTGCAATCGACCCAGAACAAAATTAATATCTCCCGCTGTGCTAATGATGAAATGGGGATTTCAGTCCTCCAGGAGACATATCGAGCAAGTTCAGGTGAACATAAATCTTCCACGCCAGAGAATAATGAGTCTGGATTATCGGTCTGTCAGTTTTATACAAAATGGATAAAATAAATAATTGCGTTCATGATGATAAATAATGACAACCATAGTTATTTAATGTTGTCATTTATGGGAACCAGAAACCTTTCATTGTGGACTGGAATCTCATAATTGTGAGATTTGATTTCATGTTTGTCAACATCATATTCGTGCTGTGGTGTGGTACCCGTCTAAAACACCCGATTCATATCGGTTTTTACCTACGCCGAGAGGTGATATAAATGACATACAGTGAAGACGCCGCTTAACCCATTTGAATCATTAAAGGAGAAATGATTTGTCTGAAGTCAAACACCACCACCAAGGGAGTATCAACTGTCCAACGCAAGTGCGTGTGGAGGGAGACTAGGCTACCGTCTGCATGGGTAGTCCAGAAATCTGTGTACGCATTTCTAAACAATGATTGGTTGCAGGTGATCTTTGAAGGTTCCCATATACCGAAGGGATTCATTTCTTCAAACTAAACAGGTTGACGCACACAAACTGTCAACTTTGAGTTGCACACTTTAGAATTACACTATGTAAAAAAAGCCAAACATTGTCATCAATTCCTATTGCTCAAGACAACAAATTGAGAACGTATATTCATTTGTTGAAGGAAAGAGGCGTGGATTAAGAAATTCAATAATAGTTCCAGGAAAAGCACAACTACTTATCCTTCTGAAATCCTTCCATACAAATCCTTCTTAATGTCTACATATTATATATTATGTATTTATTATATAACTCACTTTGACACTGATTGGAAGAGAGGCCTGCTAGGACTCCACATTCTGTGGCATAATGTGTTAATACGGAAGCGTCAACGATAAACAGTTCCACATGAACAAGCATGTTATTACTTCGTAACCGAGAATGAGCATCACTTTCTTTCAGTTTCTTCAAAATATAGCAGCATATAGCAAAATTAAAAGAATTGATTGCTTCCGGGTTATGATGGATGCTCCTGGCAGTGTTAAGACAGTGGACCATGGTCATCAGTCTGAGATGTTTCTCTTTTCCGACTATTTATAACGTCATACTCTTTTTTGTGAAACTGTGTATAATTTTCACCATGTTAACACTTTGAAACTTTATTGTATATATTCTAGAGAATAGTAATTATGTAGATGGTTTGGTGGCTATCCCATAAAGTCATCGTTTGTTCACTCAGGTGTTAATTTCGGCTGATAGTGTTACTCCTAGATCCTCCAAGGCTAAGGCTAAGTCTCTGAATATATGTAATTTTGATAGTAACAAATAAACCCATTTTAATTGAAAAGGAGCCCCAAGGAGACCAGCGATTCAGAACCCGAACGGAAGGACATCTAGACTTGCTTCATTAAGGCTTTAGTACTACAGAAAAAGCTTGGCATAAGGCAAAATAATGTGGTTCAGGGACTGCGAGACAGACTAAGATTCTCCAGGCAAAGCGGGGTGCGACTGATCAACAGCAACACAAAAATAAGGACTGAGACCGATCTTAAATAACAGTGAAGTTATTTTCGGAGCCTGAGATTTCGTCTGTTGGAGAATTCCACGTCATTCTATGTTTAAAGTTCTGTTTCATTCTTTGTTTAGAATTCTGTTCATGATCTTTTCCTCTTTTCTTTTCGTTTCTTTGTTTTGTTTTGTTTTTTTGTTTTTTTGTTTGTGTGTGTGTGTGTGTGTGTGTGTGTGTGTGTGTGTGTGTGTGTGTGTGTGTGTGTGTGTGTGTGTGTGTGTGTGTGTGTGTGTGTGTGTGTGTGTGTGTGTGGTCATACTTGTATCTTTGTATCTGAGACAGCGGTGTCAGGTTGAGAGTCGAGCTGTGTGGTCTCACTTAACCACTGGTATGGATCAAGATCTCAAGGCTGAGAGTGCCTCCAACTTAGCTTACATACTAAGGACCTATGCAGGAGTATCTCTGTGGTTTCGCTTCGGCATGTAATCTCTTTATCTTCCAGTCTTTGAACTCTTGATTAAATTGATTCATGCCCCAAAGGACTTTGACCTCACTGGCTGCTTTTACAGATGTTCGCTACGTTTTTGGGTGGCTTTTGACAAATTCTGACAAGCAAACTGTTTGGATTCTTGTGGTTGTTTAAGAAAAAGCAAGAAATGGATAAAGGTGGTAACTCCACTAATATAAACTACCTTTAAAATATACGTGAAAATTACAACTTTGCGCCTTGGCCCCCAAAGAACTAAATGAGAGCCCGCGGAGTCCAACTTCTACAGCATTGAGAAAGGTTTATATATACAGAAAACTTGAATATCCTCTGGTATGATGGAAAGTGTTTGTGATCAATATTCTGACCAACCCGGTTTTCACAGCTAACCAGATTAAAACAAATGCTTTAAAACACACACACACACACACACACACGCACACGCACACGCACACGCACACGAACACGCACGCACGCACGCGCGCGAAGACAAACAGTGGCTACATTAAAACAAGTGAGTCTAAATTTTGGCAGGATATTATATATTTAGATCCATATAAACACATGTGTACTACTTTGTCTTTGTGAATCAACAATACACACCATACTTACAACATACACACATCAGGAGTGTTGGCAGTTTGTTCCCAATGCCCAGTGATAACAGCATATGTCCGTCCACTTGTGCGTGTGCCACCCAAGCCGCAAGGGCACTTGTTACAGCTTTTATATGCGCTTCGTATTGTCTTGCAACATCAATGGTAAACGTCGCATCTGATTTTCATATTACTCACACTTGTTTAAAGATTCGTCACAGTCCATGTTTTTGAAGTACGGATCTATATGTCTGTGTAATGGATAATACAACTACATCGTGATCTCTCACCAGACAATATAATATAAAAACATTCATACTGCTTGCGCAAGTTTCAAAGTCTTCTTGTCTTATACATTTCTTGGAGCATATCTGTCACTTACAATCAAGGGCATATATTTTATGACTCTCCTATCACTAAATGTACACTAAATGTACACTAAGCAATGCGTCACTGGCATCAAAACACTTTGTGATATACCAGTAAATCTATTTCCTGCTCTCTATGTACTGATTCTATTTCTGACTGAAGAATCTGAACCACGCAGAACGAGAAAAAAACTTAGTGTCAGATGTCTCCATGCATTGGAAACATCACACTACTAAACGTCACATCACTGAATCCATTATTAGGGCAGCGATGCACGTGTAAAGTGTCCATTGCTGAAGTACTTTCATAGTTTCTTAAGAATCCCAGACTGTGTCGTCACATGCCAGAACTATTCTGGGACATCGATGTTACTTATATTCGTTCTTATTGTTAATTGTTCCAATGGTTGTCCAAGGTTCTTTCCCGAACATTCTTTCATTTTCAGTTTTTCTCTGTTTTGTTCCTGTCTGCATCAATGTATGTTTTTATTTCTGCAAAACGCTTTATCTGTTCTACAGCAGTCTGACGACAGTTTGCAGTGTCTACAGCAAGACGCATTTTCCCCAGGTTGTTTTCTGATTAATCACCAGCCCACTGAACGAGGTCAATTGCCAGAATACGGGACTGTAGTTCCTGTTCCATTGTCTGCGCATCGCAGACAGTGAAACAATACACGTAACTTCGCGGGGGCCAATTTCCAGTGCTTCGCTTTGAAATCTCATAGTCACGACAGTTTACTGAAAGAAAAACAAAATCAAAACGCATGTAAGAAATAACAACAGGAATTAATCAATGTTCCTTAAAAGAGTAAAGGTAAGGAATATCACCGTTTGTCGTCCACAGTTTTGTTTGTTTTAATACAGATTATCTATCGCTCACGGTCAACAACGTTTTACAGTGTATTAACATTCAATATGTGTTTAAAGAATGTATATCTTGACCTGCTCCCTACCCTCGTTATACTGTGCCTGTTATGTCCGTGAATATCCTGGTAAGAATTGATTTTCAGTAACCTACGCTTGTCGTAAAAGGCGATTAACGGGATTGGGTGGTCAGGCTCGCTGACTTGATCGGTATACATGAACGTTTCCCACTTTCGTAGGTCGATGCTCATACTATTGATCTCTGGATTCTCTGGTCTACACTCGATTATGTATTGCAGATTGCCGCCATATAGCTGGAACATTGTTGAGAGTGGCGTAAAACTAAACTCATTCATTCACTTACTTTAGCGGCGTAAAACTAAACTAAAACCTCGGTCTCGCCTGGTTAGTGCGTGAAGCGTACGTAACGTGATCACGAACATGAGTGTCTCATCGCTGAGACGACATTGAAAGTGCATTCATTCATTCATTCATTCATTCATTCATTCAAAGTAACCCGCTGTATACGGCCAGTCGCACCAACGACTGGGATGTCGATGAAGACTTCGTGCGTGTGTGTTTTAGTGACAGAGCGGGTCTTCGCACCGGGAACATTGACCAATCGTTTTCACCATTAAGACCTTTATTCCCACACTATGATAAACTGACTACTATCACCAACAATACCACACCTTTCTTTTATCAACCGCCGGTGACCGTCGACCCCACTGAACTATAAAACCGACTGCATTGGTCGCAGAGAGTTTTGCCTGTTTATAACGATGACAGGGCGCGGTTAATCAGCCGACCTTTGCTCTATTCTGTTACCCATGGCTAATTATGGGCTGATAATGTGGCCTGTAGCAGTCGATGGCATCAGTTTCTGCAAATATCGCCGAGGCTGATTTTCTCTGACGTCGACCTTTTAATAGGTTTAATCACTATCACGCATTTACTTCTCAAACCCATGAAAACAGCCCGATCCATACTCTGTTACGCCATGAAAAAATGCGTCAAACGATTTTTATCGATGAAAGCACACTCTACTACATGATCTCCCATTTTGACTCTTCTTCCTACACGACTCAGAACAATCTCACGCCAAGAGAAAAACACACATTAAAATGATCCTATGGGATGAAAACACTTACATGATCTCATGTTATGAAACTCCTAGTAGTATATACAATGGGGGTTTTAAAACACTTTCAAGAAAAGTCTCTACAAAGCCTTATTTAGTAAATAAGGCTTTGGTTGGGCCCTTAGCTCTTGCTACTATTACCCCTACTACTTAACGTGTGTTGGAGGTAACACTGTGCCGTACGGTACGATCAATAATTCTTCTCTTACAAACCCCCTACCCGGCCCATCCCTCAAGTAGTATAAGTTAGGTTCGTCGGCTTTCATATCCACTTTATCTATGTTGTAAGTTTTGACTGACCATATAGGATCGGTGGCCCGCTTACGGCTATCACCCTCGTGTTCCCCCGGCTGGTATAGATACCTCACTAGGGCCCTATCTGGTATCTGTTTCTCCTTCCCACGCAATGGAGCGGCCGACTCTGCAACTATTGATTTTAGTTTGATAGCGTCTGCCGGTTTCTTACCGGTGAGACGGGTGACTTCATGGTTGATTGCCGACACCACCTTGGGTAACCTTGTGACCCATTCAGTCGATCGTTTTCCAGGGGTGACCATCTCCCTAGCATACTGATGGCCGAACAAGCGCTCAGCCAAAGTCCTATTAAATCTCTCAACTATGGCTTGGCTGCGATGGGCTCCGGCCGTGCCACGCCTGACCTTTGTATCGTGTTTGGCTAGCAGTTGTGACACGGCACCCATGAACTCCCGTCCGGGGTCAACTTGCAGCTCTGTTGGCCACGTCAGCGGACTGCGTTTGTATATGCATTCGAATCCTCTGGCTACCTGGGCCGAATCTTTCGTGGTCAAGGGTTCGGCTTCCTTGTAACGACTGGCTACGTCCACTACGGTTAAGGCATACTTGTACCTCTTGTCGTGGGGTAGGAACAGTAGGTCTGCCTGGTGAACGCTATTAGGTATGTTAATACCGAACCTCCTTCTAGGCACGTAGCGTGGTGCCGGCAAATAGATCTGCCACAGGGCTTGTTTTTCAAGCCACGCTTTGGCTTCCTCCGGGGGTACTCGCGCTATTTTAGCTAGTTTATCTACTGCGCTAGCTCCTTTCCAGTACCCACGCGGGCTGTAGTAAATAACCTCAAATTTTTTCATGTCCATACGCGTATGTGTTTATCCCATCAATAGCTATCCAACGTTTCGTGTCCATAGGCGACAGGGACGTCTTGTTTATAGTCAGTCCGTATATCTTATGTCCATCACTTCTAAGTGTGTTCATTTTATGCCTAAAGGTACGGGTCTTGAACAGGGCTTCCTTGAATCTGGCGTGTTTGATGTGTTGTTTCACCACATACTTCTTAACCCCCTTAGCCTTCCGGATCTCACTATTGTCGGCTTTCAGTATGGAGTACATCTTAGGTCTGAAACCTATGTACTCGGCTATGGGCGTGCCAGCACACTCGTCCTTCATCTTACCTAGGACCTTTTTATTTACCGTACTGTGTATGGCATGGGTCTTAGGGTAGTCGCTGGTGTTGTATAAATCGAGGTGTTTTTTCATGTCCTCGTACACGTCCTCGGTTCGAATCTCCATCAGCAGGGAATCCGTGTCAGTGTACAGCACTTCACACCTGTCACCGTACTGTTTCTTGAGCTCGTTGTAGTAAAAGTCGTACATCAGGTGTTTGGATAAATCGAGGATGCTCATCCCCACGTAAACAGGCCGGTTGAATTTTATGTGGCTTTTCTTCATGTGTAGGGCAACCAGGTTGTCTGTGAATATCTTACTACGGTTGAATGCCGGACTGGCTATCAATCTCCTGAGCTTGTCTTCATCACTCGACCGAACCAGCTTCACGGTCACGCGTTTCCTCAGGTTCTCCATAGTCTTACCAAACACCGAGTTGTTCATGAGCTTGTAGAGATTTTTCTCAAAATCACTGGTGGCTTTTTTTCGTAGGTCTGTGTTCCTTCTGATGTAGGGCTCCATCCATGGGCTCTGGTCGAACATGAGCACCCTGTGTATTTTGGTCAGCCTCATACCCAACGACAGGTACAGCTGTAGGTTGCGATAGTGAACAATGTACTTGGTCTTATTCATTAAGTTAGGAACGAGTTTTTCAACGTCTGTCACACGCCCACCTAACAAGTTATGTTGGTACTCAGACATCCAGTCTGGGTTAACCCTCATACGTTCGGGGGCCAGGGGGTAGCTGTTGTGCGATGTGTGTAATTCCTTGGTATACTCTAAGTCAACCTCGAGGATATACCCTTTGTTCGAATCTGGTGCAACCCCCATAACATCAACGTGGGGTACCCATTCGAATCCCCCTGTAGGTAGATACTGGCTCATGGCCCAGCCGTACAGGTTGTTTGCGTCGAGGTAGAGAATGTGATTGGTTGGCTTGTTAGGATCGTAACCTTTCACGTATTGATTATTTGCTTTCGCGTATCGTTTGGATGCCATGGAAATCCCACCTCGCAAGCCTTTCTCAATGAATAGGTGCATGTCGTAATCTGTGAGCAATTCCAAATTAACTCCGGTCTTTTTAAGCAAGGCGTCCCACGACAGACCTGGGCTGGTGTAATACCATGCGGGGTCGAGTTTATACTGCTTGAAACACGTTCGCCTAAACGTCTCAAACACGTCGGCTAACAGCAGTACATCTGTCCTCAAGTACAGGTCGTGATAATCACCCAGGTTCTTACAACCCAGTTTATTCCATACGTTAGTCGCGTGCGAGTAATCGTCTTGAGATATTGCTGAGCCGGTCAGATTGCTGTAAAATTCTCTGATGGGGGGTAGTCTGGTCTCGGTGAACTTGACCCAACTATCCATGTACTCATAGGGGTACACACCCTTCCTCATAAGCAGGGGTCTAGTCTCGGCGTCTGTGTATCGATCGGTGATAGGGAAGGTATTGTTGGCCTTGACCAGACTGTCGAGTGACGACAGGAGGAACTGAAACGAGTCAATGAACCTAAGTCCGTTTAAGCTGAAGGAGATGTATCTCTCCATGTTGTTGGGGATGCACGTTATATTACCATCGATTTTCGCGATGGCCTGCATGATCAAGTGTGAGTCGTACCCTCTCAAGTTGTGAAAGACAACGGGGATGTTTATTGTCTTAGGGTTGATTTTAAGCTTGAGGTTGCACGCGCTGTGAGCGGCGCCTCTATACTTACCAGTTATGTGGCAGTGATCTCTCATCGAATCACCGTTAAGTGGTGAGTCACACACGTGACAGTTAGTGCTACTAGCGTGAGCTAGCCTGTCGACTTGGGTCATACGCATGGGAGCGATTCTATACAATGCATTCCTAATAATTTTTTCTTCCTCCTGCAAACACTTTAGAAACCTTTCAGCCGCGTCAGGGCCCCTGTACACTACCGGAGCTTTCGTTTCCCCGTCACAACGGACGACAATGTATCCAAACCCACAGGCTTTATGCTCTTGTGTTTTGTGAGTGACCAAGGCTTCGAAGTCGGCGTATATGATATAAGGCACAGACATTTGGTTCTTGTGGTTACTGAATTTTAGGATATTATCACCTTCCTTAGGCATGTCTGCCCCACACCTTGACAATCATCCCGGTGGGATTCTAATAAATCAGCTCGTGTGAAGCCATGTAAGCATCGTTCACAGAAGTGGGTCTTTTCTCTGTGTGCCGATTGGTCATACAACAGCCTGCTAAAGTGTTTTATCCATGTGTAGTGATACTTGTCACCTCGCTGGATCATGAATATATTGATAACTTGGCGATCCTTCACCGGACTGACCCTGTGTACTATTGTTGTGTTACCTTCGTGCCCAAAGACATTTATAGCCAGATTATTCTGTTTTTCTACTTTAGTGATCTGGGATATGGGGGTGGGTTCCTCTATACCATCCCAGTTGAGCCCATCTTCCTGAGGATAATTAGAAGACCTGTTCGGATTAGTGTCAGCTGGAAATAAGGCTGACCTGATAGCTAACCTCAGGCAATCGTTTCCTCTATTCTTAACGTTTACTATGGCATGTTTGTTCCTATAGTAGGGGGGCAAGGCTAGGTATGACCCGCCTCTGAATGGCACGTAGTTAGCTATGTCTAGATAGACATTATCGATTTTATCTACAGCCCACCCGGACCCCAAGTGTGTGTAGCGTTCTAGGTATTCTCGTATCTGCTGAAAACTGGTATCGATTGATGCGTCAATGGTCTCTGTATGTGTGACGACCTCTTGTTTACCTCGGAAGTAAGGCTGAACATATTCAGTGGTACTCCCAACCTGCTTATCGAGCGACATTTTCACTGTGATCTGAAACTTGATACTTCCTAGGTTATTTAGTTCCTGGTTGACCTTATCAGCTATCAGAGGCTTGATATCTGTAATGTCTATGTTTCTATCAACGTGCATGCGCCAACCTCTCAAATAGTTGCCTACAGCGCGCTCAGTGCGCACGAACTGTAGGTCAATAGCTCTATTCTGTCGTAATAATTCTACAAGCTGTGGTTTTCTCAACGGGAATACCCAGCTAAACCCAAATCGCGTGCTTCGGCTTTCAGTTGTTTTACTGTAGGCACCACCACTGGGGTATGTGATAACAATGCGGTTAACCCGGCTCTCCCCAGGTTTGAATAACCCGTGTATCCAAGCTGTTTTGCTTGAGCTTTTAATTGTTTTACCGTAGGAGGGGCTTCTAAACCTAGTAATCTCAACAATGCTGACTTCCGCATTCTAGAATACCCGATCACACCTCTCTGTTTTGCGACCCGCTTAAGCTCGCGTACAGTAGTCATAGTGTTTACACCTAACATAACCAATGTCTAATTGGGTCACAAAAATATTTCAATCCAGTATTCCTTGAAGCAGACGTTTATGAAAGAGACCAAACTCGGGTAGTCGGGTCCAATTCTAGTAATTCTGTCAAATCGTCCCACGTACCTGGTAAAATATATAGTGTGGCTGTTTCAATCCAGTACTCGCACTGTTGGACATAGTATTCCTTGAAGTTGTGCATGTATTCCCCTATACTTGTAAAACATTTTATTTGGTATTGAGTTGTGATATCCTGCTCCCATTCGAAGGGGCGAGTATACTTAACACCCTCTTTAATCCATACCACGTCCAATATTACCTTAAATCTGAAGCTTCCCCATAAGGCCAGTTCATCTTTGAATATGTTTTTAACTAGAGATTCGATCTCAATTTCCATAGACATAGCTATACGTAGGTGTGTATAATCTCTAATTGGAGTCTATCTTGAGCAGTCGCCTACGTTCTTTTATGTAGCCCTTTTTATTCTCGTAGATGAGTTGATGTCTGACTACGTTCGCTCTGTGAGCTTTACATAGACAGTAGTGTCCTTTAACCCCGATACCACACACAGAACACGTGTAGTTAGGACTTCCCATATGGAAACAACAGAACCCCTGATTCCTGCATTTCCTACCACAGGCCTCGGTCTTCCCCATAAGTATGTATTCGCATCGGTATGGAGCGGGTCTCATGTTTACTTATATAGGTATTTAATTTAATTGCTTCGCAACCAACGCAGTAGCTGCTATACCCAACACTATGAAGCCCAGTTCACGATTCATTTGTCCCTTGGATGGTGTGTAGTACTGAGCGAGTGTGGGTTTATTGAGCGGTTCCAATCGTTTACCAGTTAGTAGGTAGTATTCTTTCATTGCTTCATCGACATCGTTGAATGTTTGAACGGCATGGTTTTCACGCTGGAGTTGTTCGTTAATAAAATCGATCCTCTGGGGGCGTTTTTTAGCGTACTCGGCCTGTGCCTTTTGTAATTTCTCAGTAGCGAGATCGTGTCGTTTCCTTTCTTCCTGTATTTCAGCCGCGTCTCGTAGTTTCGAGAAGAGGAAATTACTCCCGGAAAATGCCAGGGCATTCACTAACGCCCCACCGGCCATCATAGCTATCGTGGCCATCCTATATTTATTTCATTATATTATCAGGTATTATCCCTTGTTTTACTAGGATGTCTTTTGTGGCCATCGCCATACCAAGGTTCATTATGAGCATACCCATATCCTGCAGGGTGAAATCTAGCTTGATAGTTGGTTGTTTAAGCACCATTTTAGTCAACCGAGCGTACCCTACTGCTAGACTGGCGACCACTGTGGCGTGGTATGCGTCGTTGACGAACGTTTTCCCCTCAGACATTATGTATATATAAAAATATTTTAAATTATAACATGATATGCGGGTCGACAGTGGGGGTTACCACCTCAGGTACCACCTCACGGTGAGGGTTTCCCTCACGTGTATATAACCACGAGATAGCCAAGGCAGCAGTTACGCCTACAACCAACAACAGTCGGGGGTTGGTCACTGTAATAATTTTATGTTGGTTACACCACCGTTTTTTACCAGCAGCTACTCTCTTAGGATTCTTCTGTCTGGTTACTGTTGGGGTCACTTCCCCCACTGGTTCCCTGGTCTCCTGTGAAGGGGTCACTTCCCTCACTGTTCGGGGTGTGGGGGGTACCCCCACTGGGGTTTCCCTCACTGTGGGGGGTATCACCTCGGGAGCAGCATCCATCTATACTATTATTATTATTTTTTCTCTCAAATTGACAATGCTTTGCCATGATAATCGCCGCCGTCACTGGAGCCAACAACATACCATATTTGTGGTACAACCCGCAGCTGATAGAACTCACGGCGTGTTCGATAAAAGGGTCTTTCTCGAGGTCTTCCCACAGGTAAAGTCGGCGCTCTGGTGGAATGGGAAGGAAGTATGACACAATACCGGTGTATATCTGGGTCATAGCCGATCCTATTGTCTTTGTCATTTCTGCTCTGAGCCGGGACTCGTATCTAGCGTACAGCTTATCGATTTCTTCGGCTGACATTTTGTGAATTTTATCCGGAGTGTAGTCTCCAAAGTAATGTTTGGCTTTGCCGCCAACAGCCAACGCCACCAGTTTCTCTCGCTTATCATCATCCACTACCCCAGGTACCAACAATTGTTCGAGCAATTCCTCACACTCCATCTTATAATATAACAAGTAAGATTTAGTTTTAACTATATAATACCCGATGCAGACAAAACACAGAGAAATGAAGGTTAAGTTGCACACGGCAAACACTTCAAATATCATAGCTATACTTAGCATTTGCTTAGCTTTAGCTTAGCTTTGCTTAGCTTTGCTTAGCTTTAGCACACTCTATATGCTACTGGTTGGTCGGTCTTGCGCACGAGCTTAGCGTGTTTAGTTTCAGCGAGCTGTTTCTTCACCCGTTCCCGTTCTAATTTGCTCATCACATCGTTCTCTCTCAAACACTCCTCGAACGAATCCCTGTCCTTGCAGTGAAATAAGGCCACCCATCGTGTCTGCTCCCTGAGGTCTTTCAACACCGAGTTGAACTTCTGCGTTAGCACCCAGACGCTGTGATTTGCATGCCGGCCGGAGAAGGCCAGGTACGATAGCATGTCTCTCTTTTTTGTTATCTCGCGATTAGCGCTGCAGTCGTCCAGTATAAACAGCGTCGGTTCCCCTTTAAATTTCTCGTGGAGAGCTTTCAACCAGTCCTGCAGGCGTGTTCCAGGGTCGATTTTGTGTACGTCCGGGTCCGTCATCACCCAAGGTCGCGCGTACGTTTTATTCATGCCCAGAGTAGGGCACATGATAACGATGTTATCGAACACATCCTTGTAGTAACCCTCCAACATATCCAACACGAAAACGGTCTTCCCACAGCCAGTCTGCCCGCACACTATGGCGCAGTGTGGGTCAGTGGGGAGTGGGGGGTACCCCCCATCAGTAGATAGCTTGCACGAATCTCCCATTGTCTATATTAAGTTGCGCGTCCATAATAACGTACAGATATAATTTCAACTTACCAGCGGGTTGAGCCTTCTTAGTAATCTGGATGGTTATCCCTTCGCTGCCGTTATCTATACGGCGCCCGCTACCATGCAGTTTATCATCATCCGTGGATCGCATGTCCAACCATAGGGCGTACTTGGTGGTCAGGTATTCACCGATCTGCACAGAGCCGAGGTCCAGGTCCTTTGTTATGTAATCCCCCACTGGTAGCTTTTTTATCTCATCCCACTGCTGGTGTGGTCTCATACCATGACTGAACAGCTGGTTGGGCACGCCCTCGATGGTCACTTCCACCTTTTCAATCTCGGGGTTGAAAAACTTCTCGCTGTCCCTCCGGAATGGCTCGTAATCCTCCACGGGGACGACCAGGATACCTTTCATCGATCGCGCCGGCACGTTCAGGTTGATATTCCACACAGTGTCGCTCTTATCTCGCACGACTGATCTATGTCTCAGTACGCGATCGTACAGGATAGCCATCTTCCCAGAGTACTGGCTTCGAACCTGCCTGGCCAGCTCCGGGCTAGTGACCATGTCGAACTCCAGAGAGATGTTGTCTATGGCATAACTGGCCTCATCACCGTTTGGCGTACGCACTACTTTGCTATAGTCGTTAAACGTGAGCTCGTATTCGAGCCTATCACCCAGCGCGGCCTGGTAAAACGGCGCGTGTCCCGTGAGCAACTCGAAGTCGAGCGGCACGCAGAATCGATTCCCGTATGCTCGAGCGATGGCCTTTTCACCGTCCGATAGCTTGTCTAGCTGGTCTGGCGTGAAGGCATACCCTATGCGCGCCCGGGTTGATTTGCTGATGCCCTGGTACACATCATTGACTCGTTCTCCCTCGCTTTTCCAGAGATCCCCGTAGCAGTGAAACACGTCGCTGTCGTCGATGCTCAGCACCTCGTTACCGCTGATCTTGACTGTCGTTTTCTTGAGGATAGCTCGACCCACGTTCCGCACTAGCTCGCGTTTGTCGTTGTCGGAGGTCAACGTGATATTGAACGCCAGTCGAACAGTGCCTGGTACAATGAGGTCATTCTCACCAAGGTTTGGAAATCTAACCAGCAGAGTTTGATTCTGGTCTATCTTGCTGGGATTGTTGGTGATGGTCACCGACTGGCGCACGGCTCTGGCGCCTAGTGGCTCTCTCAATCTTCTGAAAGGATCTAATTTTCTGCCGTACATTGTTATATAAAGGAAATATATTTTTAATACTAATGGATGAAGACATACCTATGGATGATATGTGGGACGATAGTGCCCAGGCATTCAATGATGACCAGGAGACCTCATTCTCGCAAGGTGGCACACTCATTAAGGACGCCGTCGACGGTTATTACAACGCAGTTGAAAATATATCCAAACTCAAGCCGTCGGGAAGGTACTATTCCAAGTTTACCCTCGATAGCAATGGCACGCTGCGTTTGAAGGCTCACCCGGAGATCGATCTCATGAATAAACGCACGAGAGAACCGCTTGCCTTATCAACATTGGCCGGTAAACATGGGAGTAAGTTTATCCAAGATGAACTAGACTTCAGAGATTACGGTGGCGCGCGACCTAAGATTCCTCCGAAGTTAGTTCAAGGTCTGCAAGACATCAGGGACGCCACATCGGATCAAAACATGACTTATGATATTAAAAAGGTGTTGGCCGACTACGAGAACAAGCCCTTCCCGGGTCTCGAAATTACCTTTCGGGAACTGAAGGGGTTGGACCTGTTGATGCAAACCATTCGTGGTCAGCTCTGGAAAAGCACGGCCAAAATGAGTGAGATAGACGACCACATCGCCTATGAAAAGAAAAAACTCGGTGAAACTGAGGACGAGTCTATGAAAGCCACCATCGAGGAACGAATACATAATTTGGAAGATGAAAGGCAGACCTGGTTGGAGACAGCGTCCGGCTACAAAGAAAAGCTTAGATCCCAGACCAACCGTGTGCGGGAAACCATCAATCAAGTCCTCCACCGAGACACCACTTTAGCAGACAGGATTCGGATATTGTTCCGGGAGCAAGGGATCACCATCGCCAGCATTCTGACTGCATTGGGTTTCATCATATCAACCCTGGTGGTGTCACTGACAGGGGGTACTGTGGGGCCTGCCGGCGGCGGAGTTCCCCCCACACCTGCCGGCGGCGGTGGGGGTGTTAAAGACTGGATAAAAAAACTCGGGGAACGCTTAGCTAAACTAGCTGGTAAAGCCGCCGAAGCCCTTCCCGGTATCCTGGGTAGCATCGTCTCGTGGTTGTTGGGCGCTCTGGCTAAAACTGCCACGTGGCTCAGTCAAAACCTGTGGGCAGCCATCGTCGCCGTGGCGGATCTGGTGTACGTAGCGGCTAAGAAATTTTTAACCAAATAAGTCCCAAAGCTACTCCACCAACCACCAGGGCCGTTTTATTATCAATATGATTGGAGGCCTGAATATGGGTGTGTGGGGGGGGTACCCCCACATGAACTTTAGACTCCGGGGGCGGCGCCACTATACCCGTTTCACGTGGTGGGATGTGTGGGATATAGGGGGTGTTAATATCGGGGTTGATACCCAACTTTTGATCCGCCGTGGCTATAACTATTTTGTTGTTATAACCCACCACTTTTTTTACTCTCAGTTGCATATCACTCGGAGCCATGTACAGCCCCACGCCGAACACGTAATTGACTTTCGATCTGGCGTATTCTAACACGTTTTGGTAACGGTCGATGGCCCGCGGGAGATCAACTGGAGAATTGATAGCATCCTCAACGTTGGCAACGAACTGTTTCTGAGCGTCGTAAGCAGTTCCCTTACCGAGGATGTTGGAACGCGTCATCGACTGCGCACCCAACAGCGCCCACACGTACGTTCGAATCGAGTCGTTCAACCTGACTACCCCGGCACGA